>NC_086320.1:353964320-354323487 GCF_036172605.1 Pelobates fuscus | reverse complement strand
TAGTTTCACTCAATATAATGAATGGAGTGATTCTACCGAACAATCAGTTGAATGCTGCATACAAATCACCCAGGTTAAACTTAACACATATATAAATACATATATAATATTACAGGCTGTACACTAGAATATGCTTCACAGTCTTAAAGGGACAGTAGTCCCAAAAGTCCCAATGTGTCCATAGATGCTGTTAAAAGGGCCAGTAGCAGCAAGATACAGTACAATATGCCCAAATATAAATCTTTAAGTGTACCAGTTTTCCAGGGGCCATAGTCAGTGGGTAAGAGGCAGGCAGCCAGGCCCCTCCAATGCTCAGTGGCGGGGTGGGTTCCGCCACATTTCTCCCCCTTCCCATTTAGACTATCCAGACTCCAGACCTCCAGTCGGTCTGGGGCTCTGATAGTCGGCTGGCTGTCCTCACAGGGGTTAGTTGTCCAGATGGGCCCCTGCCACTTGTGTCCAGTTGTAGGTTCAAGGCTTGAGGAAAAATGTAACCGGGGTGTCCTCTCCCCTGGTTGAACCCAGCTGTGGTTGGGGAACAACGACTGTCTCCCCTTCCGATATTTTGTCTGGCTGTTGGGGACCAGGATCTACTGTCCCTATCCCCAGTGGTGTAGGTGCAGAGACTACGGTCCCATCTGCATGGTCGTGGGGCTTACTGTCTCCCCTTGGTGAGCTGTGCTGCCGCTGGGGAGAGGGAATAACAACCTCCTCTCCCTGAACCGTAGACGGCCGCTGGGGAGCAAAGACGTCTCCTTCAGCTCCCTGTAACTTGGGCACAGAGACCACGGTCCCATCTATACTGGTGAGGGGCTTACGGTCTCCCCTTGGTGAGCTGTGCTGCCGCTGGGGAGAGGGAATAACAACCTCCTCTCCCTGAACCGTAGACTGCCGCTGGGGAGCAAGGACATCTCCTTCAGCTCCCTGTAGCTTGGGCACAGAGACCACGGTCCCATCTGTGCTGGTGTGGGGCTTACTGTCTCCCCTTTGTGTGTTAGGCTGCCGCTGGGGAGCAAGGATGGCACCTTCAGCCCCCTGTACTACACACTGCCGCTGGGGACCTGGGCCAACTGCCCAGCCTCCCTGTAGGGCCGGCAGAGAGACCACGGTCCCATCTCCACCTGCCATCTGTGGGTCTTCCCAGGACCAGTCGATAAGGTCCCCCATTTCTGGGTCTGGTTGGGCAGTAGGGGGTACTAAATGCAGGTCTCCTACTGGCGGGCTCAGTTGTTGGGGAGGGGGAACAAAACTCACCGCTCCCAATGGTGTACAGTCCAGAAGCCCCATCAGGTTAGAGACAGGCGGTGTCACTGGATCATATAAGTCCGCATAATTCTGTTCGATCTCCCACTGCTCTGGTGGTACTTGTGGGGCATATGGTAACTGACTGGCGCTGAACAGGTGTTGGTAATCCTGCTCCAGCTCCCATTCCTGGACAGCCAGTTCAGTCAAGTCTGGCCTTAGGTCCTCGGCCATAGGGAGATCCAGCACGGCTTCTCTGTAGTCAAATATGTCCCAAAGCCGTGACTCTGCCGCACTCCCAAATTCTGGTTCTGCAAATGTCCCCCATAAGCCAGGGCCATTATAATCCTCGCCCTCGGGTTTGCCAAATTTGGCCATTCCAGGCACCCGCTGAACCGCGTACCAACGTAGCGCTTGGTATGCGTCCTCGAGACCCAGTTCTCTCCATGCCAGTGAATCAAGTTGCATCACCCATTCCTCCTGAGCCTGTTCTCCCAGCATAGGTATCCGTAGGGCCACTCTGGCTTGTAATCGCTGCTCCTTGCTGGGGAGACGCTCACCTCGCCAACGCTGGACACCCTCTAGGGTTTCTTCCCACATCTCTTGTCGGGCGCTCTCACTGCAGTCCAACCTGGTTGCCTCTACTATTGGCTTTACCAGTGGCGCCAAGAGGTTCTGTAACCTCCGGTTAAACTCCTCTTCCACCTGGAGCACTGTCCAGGGACTCGCTGGTTCTATGCCACTCCATAATAATTCCTGTGTCTCCAGGGTGTTGTTCCTCTCACACCAGGACGCCATCCCACCGCTTGCCACCAATGTAACGGATCACCTGGCACCCCGACTGGGTACCTCCGTTAATGGATGCTCCTAGTGCTTCCTGAGGACTCCAAGCACTCTGGCAGACACCATAATCACCGAATCCGAGAAACCTTTAAATTCTCCCAAGCGTATGAATGCTGTAGACCATTGAATAGGAACCATACGAATAGGCTTGTACTCCTAGCAGTCAACTGGAACAGCATACAATAAATCCTTCCCCCAATAATGAGACGACACATCACTTTGAGGTTAAAACAGGAACTCTGGACTGGCTCATCCAGCCTGGCTTTTATTCACAAACAGGTACATACAGGACACTCCCAGGGGGAGGATGAAATTGACCAATCACATGGATGTACCTCCCACACATTTCCTCCCCTTAGATTAACACTTAACCCAATTATACAGTACACACTTTTCCCCAATTCCTGGATGTACCCCAAAAACAGTGGGTACACCTTTAAATCCAGCATCGCTGGATAGCCCTTATTCAGGGGGACAACATACTCAAAATTCAAGTCATTCGGATGAATGGTTCGGCAGATATGGGTTTCCAAAGATTTGACCGACCGCATGGGTAAAGTATCTGAAAACAGTTCCATGCATTTTGGCCCTGCGGTCGGTCACAAACAAGGGAATGAAACAGACGAATTGCTGGTGTTATAGAGACTAAGGGGGATTCACATGAATCCCCTAGTTCGTGAGTTTCTTTCTACCGAACAATCAGTTGAATGCTGCATACAAATCACCCAGGTTAAACTTAACACATATATAAATACATATATAATATTACAGGCTGTACACTAGAATATGCTTCACAGTCTTAAAGGGACAGTAGTCCCAAAAGTCCCAATGTGTCCATAGATGCTATTAAAAGGGCCAGTAGCAGCAAGATACAGTACAATATGCCCAAATATAAATCTTTAAGTGTACCAGTTTTCCAGGGGCCATAGTCAGCGGGTAAGAGGCAGGCAGCCAGGCCCCTCCAATGCTCAGTGGCGGGGTGGGTTCCGCCACATATGCCAATAGCCGCTGTTTAAAGTGTTTATTGTCTCTTCTGTGTTTATTTTCTTGTTCTGGTCTTTCTCAACCACTCTGCACCTTTGACTCTCGGGCCCATCTTCCCCTATTTATGACACGTCACTCTCCCCACTTTCCCTTCTTTAATAACATCAGTGGTTCTATCTAGAAAACTTTCTTATTTTGATCAGTATTGCTTCAGACCAGAGGAAGAGAGGAAGACTCTCAAAATTGTGTTAAATATTATGCTAGTCCAATAGAAAGATATCATTGCCTTCTTCAATACTATACTATTTTAGCATCTTCTTTAGTATACTAATACAGCTAATCCGATATTCTCCAGATTGTAAGCTCTTTCAAGCCAGGTCTTAATCAACCTATTGTCCCTGTAACATTTTGTAATTGTTAAATATATATTAATACCAGGTATTGTTAAATGTCATCCTTTATAATATCGTAAAGCACTGAGGAATAATTGGGATATATATATATATACAAAAAAAATAATATGTAATAATTTTGATTATTCTTCACTGCATCTAGAGTGTAAGCTCATTTGAACATGGTTCTTGTCACCTCTTGTTAATGTTTATTTTTTTTCTCATCATAATTCACTAGTAAATCACTAAACTCACTGAGATGCCTTAATATGGTCAGTGATTACAATATACCTTGAAGCTCTTTGTCTTGTTCGGTCTAGTCCTACAATAAATACCAGCATAACCTTGGCCTTTTCATCTCATTTGCTCCAATTATGTGCATTTTCTCATCTTGTTTTAGAGCTTGTAGAACCTGTTCTGGTGAATTCTGGACAGAGTTAGACAATCTTTTAATCTTTTGAAGATAAGATGAATCACCTTAAGTTGACTGATTTTATGCGACCACCATTAATACAATTAGAATTGAATGGTTGGGAAAACGCGATGTATTAAAAAATTATTTGCAGTCTATATATCCAGTCTGGATAGCACAATGTATAGACCGAACGTATTTCTCGGCAAAGTGACTCCAGGTCATATTTTCATTACAGATTTACTTGAAAGGGAGGGGATTCTAATTTACTCTTGCTGCTGTGAAGACAGATTTGAGCGAACCCTAACAGTTATAAAATCCAGAGAACATGCAAACAAACAACGTTTATGTGATTACAGACTGCAACTTTTTGTTGTGATTCTCACTGTCAGGATATGGTGATGAAGAGGTGCTGACACTGTCCAACAATAAAAGCCAATTAAGCAGGGATACAATAAGATAAAGTGAAACAAATATATAAATGGTTAAAGCACAAAAGCTAGTATCTGTAGCGGGGGGGGGGGGGGGGGGGGGGTCAGAATGCAGGCAGGGAGCATGCAAGCTATGGGATACAAGACAGCCTTCAATAGACAAGAGACAGAGCAGGCCTCTAGACTCAGGACTCCAGGATGCAGGACAAGCCCTGCGACTCATGCCTCCAGAATACAGAGCAATCCTCTGGAATCAGGCCTTCAAGAGACAAGAGACAGGACAGACCTCTGGAATCAGGCCTCCAGGATACAGGGCAATCCCGGGAATCAGGCCTCCAGGATACAGGGCAATCCCGGGAATCAGGCCTCCAGGATACAGGGCAATCCCGGGAATCAGGCCTCCAGGATACAGGGCAATCCTGGGAATCAGGCCTCCAGGATACAGGGCAATCCCGGGAATCAAGCCTCCAGGATACAGATCAAGCCTCTGGAATCAGGCCTCCAGAATACAGATCAAGCCTCTGGAATCAGGCCTCCAGAATACAGTTCAATCCTCTGGAATCAGGCCTCCAGGATACAGGTCAAGCCTCTCTAATCAGACATCCAGGATAGAGGGCAATCCTCTGGAATCAGGCCTCCGGGATACAGGTCAATCCTCTGGAATCAGGTTTTCAGGATACAGAACAGGCCTATGGAACCTAGCTTTCAGCATACAGGGCAAGACATTGGAATCGGGTATCCAGGATACAGGGCAATCCTCTCGAATCAGGCTTTCAGGATGCAGGATAGGCCCCTGGAACCCCGATTTTAGAATACAGGGAAAGACAAGACACTGGAATCAGGTATCCAGGATACAGGACAGGCCTCTGGAATCCAGATTTCAGGATACAGAACAAGACACTGGAATCAGGTATCCAGGATATAGGGCAGACCTCTGGAATCTGGCCTCCAGGATACAGGTCAATCCTCTGAAATCTGGCCTCCAGGATACATTTCAGGCCTCTGGAATCAGGCATCCAGGATATAGGGCAGACCTCCAGGATACAGTTCAATCCTCTGGAATCCGGCCTCCAGGATACATTTCAGGCCTCTGGAATCAGGCATCCAGGATTTCTGAGGCAGGTCTCAGGAATCAGATCTTCAAGAGATGGGGGTGATCAGGCATCAATTAATAGACCAAACCTGAATCCTGAATCATTGATCTGGCAACCAATTAGGAGAAAGGGTGGAACTTTAAAGGAAAATAATTGTGAAAGTACAGCCAGCAATATGTATTATATTATATGATATATTATAAATATATATTTTTCATTTCCCCTTGGCCTGTTCTGTAGCACTGAAAGAGATGGAATTTACCTGAAAGTTCTTATCTATTAATTGAAGTATTTTTTTGGAACAGATACAAGAAAACTTCAGGAGAAACTGGAATGCTGATTTCCAAAATATTAAATTCCAAATAGTCTATCCAGGATAATAAATATAGACCTTTAGCACTTTTTAAAAGAGTCTGTATAAAAAGTGTATTTAAATCTATCCGTCTGCTCTTCTTTTCAACATGGACCTCTCACACTTACATGGCTTTCCTGAGTGCCTCTCAGTCTTGGAGAGCTTTGACCCTCTTGCCTCCTTACCATCTCCAAATGCTTCCCAAGACATAAAAAACACACATCTCCTTTTATAAGTCTGATACACACCCTTTGCAAAGGGGTAGCTTTGCAAAAATGTAGCTGACTTGTCCTAAGTTTGCAATTATGGCTTCCATTCCATCATTTACAGTCAGGATTATATACTATGCCTTGAATTATTTGGAATGTTCTACAAAATTGATATGTATAAGTAAAAAAAATAACAAAAAAATTTAAATTTGGAGAAATTGATTTTGAGCTAAAATGCAAATTGACCTAGTCAATTCTCCATAAATTCAAATTTATTGACCAACTCTTTCTTGACATGAGAAATGGATGTAGGTATGAATGGATGATTTAACAAATATAATGTCATTTTCGCAAACAAAAAGTTTTCACCTTCAAGAGTCCACTGGAAGAAAGTGATTCACTATCTTTCCACATAATTTTTCTTTGGAAAAAAAATACATAGCACAGGTTTAAGAATTATCACCCACTGCTATGTGTGTGCCAACTTAACACTAAAACATCTATTTCATCATTTGGTAATAATACCATTTTTAACAGTGCATTAATTAGAGTGAGAAAAAAAAAGTGTATAGTGCTCCTACAGCCACAATGCAAAGCATCATGGAAGATGTAGTCCATAACATCTGGAGTGCCAAAGATTGCCAACTCCTGTGTTAAGATGTATTGTACTAACATGGTATCAACCAAGGTATTTTTCCTATAAGTGACATAATTTTAGCACTTTATCCTACTGTGTCTTGTTACTAAAATGCTGATAGAATTAATTTTAAAAAAGCCAATTGTGCATTCTTAAACTCGATAAAATATTCACAAAAAAAAATATCTGGATCTAATTAACGCCAAACATTTTACACACCCATAATGTTGTGGGGTTTGAGACCGTGTAGGCAGAATTAATGTTGTTATTTCTTTTGATTGTTTTTAAGTACAGTTAATCATGATATCATTTTCTGCAGGATTCCCAGTACATTGTGAACAAAGAGCCCCATTTTAACAAAAACCTGTAACGTTTTAGTGAGTTGTGTGTGGGTTACTCTCCAAAGACAAAAAGAAAACATCGATTTCCTATTTAGACCAACCCTTAAACATATCACAATAACTCCACATTTCTCCAAAAATAAATGAAACCAGACAGAAGTATCATTATCTTAAGAGGATTACTCACTCTCGGTACAACACTTCATATCTGGACATTATGTTAGGGCAGTAGAAGGTCACCTGTGTGATTACACATATTGGATGTCCTACAAGATGACTTTAGAAGATACAGTGGGTGTATTCATGTGTCGGATACTGTTTCCATTGTGTTTCCAGTATTCCAGTATTGAAACCTTTAAAGAAATGACCAGTATTGGTTCCAGTATTGAAACCTTTAGAGGAATCAGTTTTTTTACGTGTATATATATGTTTTAACTGCATGGTGTGTTCCTAAATGTGTTCTGAAAGCTATATAGATCTGATGAACCAGACCAGCAAGAAGCATTGGGTAGTGCTATTTGACAAAATATAATCTAGCATAAACACATGACATATATTTCACTCTGATTGGTTTAGGTCACTGCATGAAGGATACGGCCAATTTAAAGAGGGGTCTTTTAATATTTGGTGTTTTAGGTTCATTGATGGTTATGTATAAAATGTGTTCTGTTTTTAAAAGTTGGCTAAAGTACTAAAAGTGTGGCAGTCACCATGGAAACCTGTGAACACAGCAGACACATTGCATTTGGTACTTTTTAATCTTTGCACCACTTTTCAAAACAGACACTTCTTATACATGACCGCGTTACCTTTATCATAAAGAAGCTATGGTTAGCATTTTTTCTCTTTGATATCTTAGAAATTGACAATAACAAAGCTATATTGGGAGACTAGCATACCTCTACAATACTTCTATTTTCTTGGGGCATAGAGATAAAGGACATCTGGCATTTGCACACAGGGATTTTGGAGAAGGATATAGGGAGACTGATATAAAGGATGGAAATGGCAATGGAAGAACAATAAAAATAATGTGTAGAGTAGATTTATAGCGGAATTTATAGAGGAAAGGGTGTTTGTGCATTATAAGCCCATAAAAATATATTCCATTTAGGAGAAGCCTACAGAAGGAAGCCCCTTATTCATATATTTGTTTCTTGGCTTTTGTTTTTACTTAGTGTTGATTAAATTATGTTGTATAGAAACTGATTCAAGATGTTGAAGGAGGCAGCCACAATGACATCATTGGTCTAATCTCACCTAGAGACTAGCATGGAGCAAACTGCGGGGGTACGTAAGGATTCACTTACTCGTTTCAATCTGGGAAAAACTCCAAAGCAAGCACTACCTTGGGAAAAATCTGTAGTCAGTATATATTACCTCCAGAAGGGACCACCTTGCTCTCTAGATCGAACATCAACAAACCATTGAAGTTAATCTCTTGTAAAATGTACGTAAAAATAAAAACAAAAACAAAAGGTGGAGCAAACATAAACCTCCTTCATTAAACCTCCCTCAATATATAGAGGAATATAAAACTGTACAGAGAAAGAAAAATGAGAAAAGAAAAACCAATAGTGTAGATAAAAAAGACACCAGATAGAACACGATATGGTAATATGCACTCACAAATGTTGAGCAGTGAGTACACTTGGCTCAAGTTGTAAGTATGGTAAGACTTATTTGGGTAGTCCTTACACCCTTCTGGGGATATCACTTGAAACTAGAGTCATTCAGTACTGATGAGAGGAGATATACATGTTAAACAAAGTACAAGTAGCTGACTGATACAAAGATGCTATCAGAGAAGCAGGAACATCATAGGTCACCAAAATGCACGACTGTGGACATTTTTCTAGATAGAGACAGTATTTCTTACAAATGTCTGTTACGTGTACAAAACGTACTATTGCTTATATTTTCGAGAATATAAAGCTAACAAGTCAAGGTTTTCCAAGCTCACTAATGCTCAAAGTTGAGATACTTTTAAGTTGGTTTGTTTGACCAAGGTTTTCTGCAGAACCTAGACAAACATCGTTTTCTCTGGTGTAGACTTGAAATGTTTTCCTTAATGGAAGAACTTTTGATAAAGTTTACATACTTTTGCTAAACCATACATAGTTTTACTTAACAAGATAAGACCCAGGATTTAATTAAGGAAAAATGTATATACTTTACCTTATCTGTTCACAACCTATATCCTGTTTCCTTGAGTTTCCTAAGACTGCAGCAAACTTAATTTTACTTCTTATGTGCAAGACATTGCACTGTGTGTATGCTGGTAAAGTGTAGATCCTATTAGTTTTCTGCAGTTTAAATTGAATAAAGCTTCTGTGCCTAAGTTTGTTTGATCTAGCAGCATACTGCTCCAGTAATGGCAAAACTAACCGAATCTTCTGAAAATGAAAAAGAAAAAAACATTTTGACAAGAAACAGGAAGTTTGACTTCAAAAATGTCCCACTTTGTAGCTATATTTAAGTGTTTTAGCAAATAAAGGTCTCAAACACTTGAAAGAGAATATTTATTTTTCCACAATAACAGATCAACAATGTGTCAGTAGTTAAAAGAACACTGGAAGTCAGTTTGGAGAGCGGATCCAGAAAGAAAGAGAGCTTTTAAGGCATAATTAGCCCTCATAGAACATTCTGGTCACTGTATGTTTACCGTTTGCTTTTATTTAGTGATAGTCCATGTATTAAATAAACACAGGCTGGCTTCAACTTCTTTTTCTTTCTCATTTTTCATTAAATATCTTTAAGTTGTGACTTTAACCCCTTAAGGACCAAACTTCTGGAATAAAAGGGAATCATGATGTGTCACACATGTCATGTGTCCTTAAGGGGTTAAGTGAAGTACATGCCCATTGAAGGAATAAACTTTACATATATGTTCGATACCTTAAACTGTAGCTTGGCAAGTAGCATAATAAAAAATTTATAAAATAAAAAAACAAAAACCAACTCGTTTTCTACACACAACTCATGAGAAACCCATAAAAAAAATTTATGATCTTCCAACGCTCTAATTCGCTGCGGACGTATCAGGTACATCCGCAGTCCTTAAGGACCGTTTTTTGTCGGATGTACCTGATACGTCCAAGGGTGGGATGGGGTTAAAGTTGTTTGCAGGTCTGGAGCAGCCTGGGGACTCGATTTACATGTCTGTATGCTATGGCTATATAAACTGATTTGACAGCAGTCGCTATATTTAGCTAAGATAGATGGGACACTAAAAGCACCCAGACCTCTTCATCTCATTGAAGTTGATTGGGTGCAATGTCCTTGTCCTCTTAACTCAGCAGCTGAAAACATTGCAGTTTTAGAGAAAGTGAATATTTACATTGCAGAGTTCAGACTGCTTATAGTGGCTGTTCGCAAGACACCCACTAGAGGTGCATCCTGCGGTTCTGCAGTGTTTAACTCTGTGAAATGATCTTTGCATGAAGATATCCAGTGTTCTCCTATGGGGAAGGCCTAGTCGTGTGCGTGGTGCATGCCGTACATTCGTATCAGATTCACCCTTGCACTGATGCCGAAGGAGGTAGAGACGGAGCAAGCTCCGAGGGACCTCAGTGCTAGAATCATGTAAATGTTTAAGGGCTTATTTTATTCCAGGGGTGGGGGGGGGGGGGGGGGGGGGGTTAATGAGCATGATCATGGGGCAGAGGGACCCTGTAGTGTTAGGAAAACAGCTATTCCTAATACTATAGTGTTCCTTTAATGGGGTCGTACTAATGTAAATAGAAATTGCAAGAGTTAGTTATTTTCCCATGAAATTGATAACACAAACAGAAGAGGCTGAAGTTATGACCTGCTTAAAGGGACACTCCAGGCACCCAGACCACTTCTGCTCATTGGAGTGGTCTGGGTGCCAACTCCCACTACCCTTAACCCTGCAAGTGTAATTATTGCAGTTTTTCATAAACTGCACCTCTAGTGGCTGTCTACTAGACAGCCACTAGAGGTCACTTCCTAGTTTGTAGCACAGGTTTCCTGTGCTAGAGCGTCGCTGGACGTCCTCACGCTGTGTGAGGACCTCCAGCGTCGCTCAAAACCCCATAGGAAAGCATTGAAATGATTTTTCAATGCTTTCCTAAGAGGAGACGTAATGCGCATGCGCGGCATTTGCGCGAATGCGCATTAGGTCTCCTCGGCCGGTGAGCGAGATTAGTCTCGCCCACCGGCCGACGTAATCACTAGGAGGAGCGTCGCGGAGGCGGAGACAGCGGCGAGGGACATCGCCGCTGTCCCAGGTAAGTCACTGAAGGGGTTTTCACCCCTTCAGTAACCGGGGATTGGGGGTGGGAGGGAGAGGGACCCTCCAGTGCCAGAAAAACGGATCGTTTTTCTGGCACTGGAGTTTCCCTTTAATTCAGTAAAAAACTTAAAAAGCAAAGATTGTGTGACACAAGCAGTGGTCTTTGTTTAGAGTGCACATTCTGCTTAATTAAAATAGCTAATGTCGTTGTTTTTTGTTTGTAGAGAGTCCAAAGAGATATCTAAATTTCAGCCTACGTAGGTCCATTAGTACGCATTTATCAATCATGTTACTCTACCAGGAAAAAAAGTACACTCGTGAATACTAGTGAAAGTTAAATGTATCACCCTGGTTAAATACCTTGATAATCTGTGTATGTAATTTACAGATTCAAATTGCTCTTTAGATTCACATTGGTTAGCGCATGCCCCGGCACACAGGATTTGCTTTCATTCAGGTGTAACCTTTGCATATGTATCCATGTTATGGTGTATATTTGAGCTCAGGATCTGCTGATGGGTGAGTGGGTGGGATCACCCCTAAAGTGGGTGGCTAAACTTAGTGAGAGTACCTCCCCTAATACAGACCATTCCTTGACTGTGCATGGTCCAAGTGTCCTGTCCTCTCCTGCATACCATAATCTGTCCAGCAGATTGAACTGCTTGACTGTTTCGAGAATACGGGACATACTTTCTGACCCATTGTTGTTGAGACAGACTACTATAATGGAGGACTGTCTAGGCAAAATCAGGACGGTTGGCACCTATGGGACTGTGGAGTGGAACTGTCACAGACGACATACCCAGTGTTTGGGCTAGGTTACGGAACTATCTACAAGTTATAGGGTTTGTATCACTGTACTCCAATGTCCTGTAGAGGTGCAGTTCAAATGGGTTACACCTGTGTACTCACAAGTTGTATTTCACTGCTCTCTAATAAATTAAAAAGGGGAAATTATAAAACAAAGTTTTGAGAGTTATATTCTAAAAGTAAACCAAACTCTTGCATTCCAAATCCACTTACTGCCCTGAATAGCAGTCACTGGTTGCTTAAGAATATTCTTAGCACTCCGTCCCCCCCAAGAAACCCAAAATATGCATATGATATGAAAAAGGGGTAATTCTGACTATTAAATGGCCCTCCATTAAATGAATGTTTTCTAGAATATCCCTTAAATGTTTTTAAATACTGTCGGGGATCTCTATAGTTTTTACTTTGTGTCACTCTGTCATTAATACACTATTCCAGCAGGGGGCTCTGATATATTTCATATTGAAAATCTAAACACCAACGCTTTACTATAAAAATCATTCACGCTATATTATGATATGTTTAATACATCTATTATAATGTTTAATCATGAGCATTGAATAATGTATTTACTCCGTCCATTATTTTTCACATACAAGGAGGTGGAGGGAACTATTCACTTAACCAGGAATTGTTTAGAATTGATAAAAGAACTTCAAAATTTTAACCAAAATTTCTGAGCTGGCATACTAAATTAGAAGTTTTCTCCTTTTTGGTTACTTTGGCGTATAATTTGCAATTTACTTCTCGATTCGCCACATTTTCCTCTTTATAGAATAAACCAAATTTTGTATTTGAAGAATGTTGAAAGTTTGCTCTCACATGAATTAAAGATGACCCCTTTGTAGTCTGGGAGGGTTATGGCTTGTGTTCCCATTATTAACCCTTACAAAAAGTAGTTTAATCCTTTGATATCCTTATCGTTAGTGTTTTCTACCCTATTGATGTTCTAGAGGCATTTTGCTTAGTGTGTTCCCATTCTAACAGATTGCCAACAAAGGTCCCATTTATCCTGAAATACAATATTTCTCCATTTATAAGTATCTTCTGTTGCAGCTGTGGTCTGAAGATGTACACGTGTGTTGACAAGTGTTGACTGACGTGCTGTCTATAATGTGAGCTTCTCATCGCAGTCTCCTTATTCCTTACTCGTGCACTAACCTACAAGCTCAGTTGGTTGATGCCTTTAAAGTCTGCAGGACCGGGACAACATATTACAAAATGTAAGACAGCATGAAAACATGTGGCAAATCTGTGCTTTATTAGAACTCTATTGCTCCGCACTGTGCAGCGTTGCTGAAAGGGCTGAGCCATATTTTTCATGTTTTGGGTTATCTTCCCAGGTTATTTATTATTATTATTATTATTAGCATTTATATAGTGCCACTTTCTGCTGTGCTTTACTGTTATGCAATGGGGATATGTAACAGAAAGTAATTCACAGACAAAAATAATGTTACAGTCACAAGATGTGAAGAAGGCTCTGCTCACATGACTTTACAATCTAAGAGGTAACAGTATTAGAAAAAAGTATATATATATATATATATATATAATGCATGTGTACACCAGTGGAGGTGATGGTTGGGCCCAGTTCATATTTGCCCTAATATATAACACATTATTATGTCAGGGCAAAAAAAAAAAAAAATAAGCTAGAAAATGAACAAAAAGATGGTAAGGAAAAAATGTATTTAAAGTTATAGGATACAATTTATTCAAATTTATAGACAAAAACTACGAAACTTGAAATGTACCTGAACTGAAATTTGGACATACTGCCCTAAAATTTGCAAAACATCAGACTATAGAAATAGAAACAACACAATGCGCAACTTAATAGATAATTCCCACATGTGAAACCCACATTTAATAAAGAGAACGCCAAACAGACATTTTGGGACTCCTGTCCCACTTTCAATGCAAAATGCCCTTAAAATTGAACAACACGCACCACAATTTATAGATAACAGATAACAGAGGCCCTTCACTAACACAACAACCACCAGCTCTGGATAACGGCGCCATTACTCCCAGCTGAGGTCTTGCAAGAGTTGATTACATCACCCAAGAACACCATTGGAGTGAACTGCATCGCTAGGCAATGGTTGCTAAACAATCCCCAAAGCGTGAAGCAAGGATCCAGGATGCATATGAGATACATAACCATTATATAAATACAGGGAATTAAACAAAAATAATCAAATAACAAAAAAAATATCGAACCATATAAACAAGAAAGAATACACTTGCATGGAGTATCTCCATATTCATACCTACTACATAACTCATTAAACATAATGCAGTCTCATTTTCCATAGCACAAATTAAACTGCTAAAAAAAAATAATACCACATTGCAAATGTATCATATTCAACATCCTACTGGGTTAGGCATAGAGAAATCAAGTAAATTCACAGAAAACCAACAAAGGAGCATAGTGAACATCTACTTACATCTACTTACCAAAAGTAACTCTTGTTAATGCATCAAAGCACTCATAAATGTGTAAATTTGTTTGTATAGTTTATAAGTTCAACCTGTCTATGTGCTAATTTGAAATGTGTACACTTTATTTTGGATGTTGGATGTAAAAGGCAGGTTGCTTCCCAATCTACACGAAAAGGAACAGATGAAATATTCCAGAAGTATCTGGTTGGTGGGCTCAGTAGAAGAAATCTTGTAACCACAGGATGTCTTTCAACAAATACAACATTCCTGAGCAAAACTCAAATGTTTACTAGAAAAAAATGTATACAACATACAACATATACGACTTTAAAAAATAGTTTGCTATAAAAGAACAGGATTGCATTACGTCTCTGGCAGGCTACTTACTTCGCTATACAAAGTCCCCAGACAGTGACAAAGACACTTTAACTTGAAATCTTAAAGGAACACTATAGTCACCAGACCAACTACAGCTTATTCAATGCATCTCTATGAAGAGGTGCTGATTGGCCCTCCCCCCATCCCACCTCCTTGCTGATTTCAGCCAATACAATGGTTTCCCATAGGGAAACTGTCTAAAATCAGCAATTCTGATGATGTCATCAAGGAGGATGATAAGGGGCGTGGCCACCGCTGGTAGACCCGCAAGGCGCTGGAAATAAAGTGAGTTTTAATTCCTTTTAAGAGGTCTGAGGGGGGCAAGCCGCCTAAATGGTGGGTTTAACACTATAGGGTCAGGAATACATGCTTGTGTTCCTGACCCTATAGTGTTCCATTAATAAAGCAGGACAAGCATTTGTAGCAGATGTACATTTTAGCCAATAAATAAGGGCCGGCAATTTGCTCATAGAAAAAATATCTCCTCAGATATTCACCAAAGTGTAATTGAGCCAAAACTAGTGGATAGAGTCAATGGATAATCTTGATATGGTTCTCCCACCCTCTGGTCCTGTTAACGTTATTATACACTGTGACAGTTCTGAATGTTATTTAACTTTTTGAAAATTTGCTTTAGCAGGTGATTGTAGTTTTTCCGAGAATAGTTCTTGAGTCTATTTCCTCTAAAGTCTATAGAGATCCATCTTGGAAGACCATTAGAAAACCATATAACATGTTAATGTTGAACAACACTGTGGCAAACACAACCTCGCCACGGGCTCCTGGAGGAGCCTGCTTGCCAGCCTCCTGCCTCAGGACTATGGGCCCTGCAATATACCTTGCTCAATGCACTTTAACCCCTTAAGGACACATGACGTGTGAGACACGTCATGATTCCCTTTTATTCCAGAAGTTTGGTCCTTAAGGGGTTAAAAGGCTCAGTTCGTGTGATTTGTGTACTTTTGTACTCCAGAAAGAGAGACCGATCATTAGCCCTGTTTCCTGGAACTGTTTTGGGCATAGGGCCATGTGCACGGTCGGTCAAAATTATGACTTCCATGGAAATCCCGAACCCATGAACCGATCTGAGTGATTTTTGAATATGTTGGTCCCCCAGATCGGGGCTATCAAGGTATGTGACTTTGGTCGGGTTTCCATGTGTTTTGGGGGTACTTTCAGGATGTTGTTAAAATATATGTTTTCTGTTCAGTTCCTGACTCAATTATCTCTCAGGCACAGGGGAGGGATTACCCTGTTTTGTGTGGGAGTGTCCTGGACCTGAGAGCCAATGTAATTACAGTGTGTACTTTGCCATGGTCCCCTCTCAGGAATGCCCCTGGAATATGTTATGAAAATCCCCTTGCATGGTGACCTGCATAGAAGGCCAGTTGTGGCTGCCAATAAATCCGTTCCAGTTTTACCCTCAACACAAGGTCCTCTTCTCATGTGTGGAGGGGACAGCTATATTCACTCTGGGGATTGCTATAATCACTATACTCCCTTGGATTACAACACTAGCTCTTGTAAGAGCTATCCTGCTATACTCTCTGGAGTAGGAAAGGTCTACTCACTGGAAGCTGGATCCTGGTCTAGGGTCCAGGGTGGATGGAGAACAGCGAGACCCCAGCCAAGCTGCGGTGGCTAAGGGTCTACAGTGCTGATGGTGTCTGGCGGAGTGCTTGGAAGTACTCACTGAGCACTAGGAAGCATCGATTCGAGAGTCAATGTGTATGTTTTTACTGTAGTCTACACTCAGGTCCGGGGGGGAGTGCCCCTTGCATGGGGATCTGCATATAAGGCCAGTTGTGGCTGCCAATAAATGAGTTCCTCTTCACCCTCAACATATAGCCTCATCTCATGTGTGGAGGGCACAGCTATATTCACTCTGGGGATTGCTATATCACTATACTCCCCTGGGGTTATATTCACTGGCTCTTTTAAGAGCATATGGCTACACTCTCTTGGAGGAGAGGTCTGCCCACTGGAAACTGGATCCTAGTCTTGGGTCCAGGGTGGGTGGAGGTGGGTGGAGGACAGGCTGTAATGCTGGAAGTGGGGATTACAGTACTGATGGTGTCTGGTGGAGTCCTTGGAGTACTCGGTGAGCACTAGGAGCATCAATTGGTGGAGGCACACGGCCGGGGTGCCAGGTGGTCCGCCACAAGGACAATACCTGCTTGGAAAGAAAGAGCTCCAAAGAGACCCCAGTCAAGCTTCGGTAACTGGGGATGAAGCTTTCCAAGGTCCTGGCAAGCGGCTTGGGAGCGGACTGGGCGGAGATACCCAGTCGGAGTACAGGCGCTTCACCACAAACACTATTTGGATAAACTTTAGACATGAATCAATTATGGAGCAGCCTTCTCTCGTATGAATTCAACAGGGGCTTTTAAATGTTGATATAGCATTTGTTGCTGGTAAAAAAATACTCTTTTTACTCATGAGGTTCGTACTCTGCCATGTTTAACTTTATATTTTATATTATATTTATATTGGCACCTGTCATGAATTTAACAACGTATGATCTTTTTAAGAGTATCCAATTCTATCTATATATTGTGCAAGCAGATTTGTTAGGAAATTTATAGAATTGGAGAAAAAAGCATTTAAAAATAGGTCTTTCTCCTACCTATCAGTCAATTCTTCGGCATAAGCGCTATACCAAAGATTTGACTGACAACGCAGGGCATTACAGAAGTTTGAAATTAAAGTAGAGACCAGGCGGACTGGAGGTGGATGTTACAGACAGGGCCGCCATCAGGGGGTGACAACCTTGACGGCCCCACGTGTATCAGCGGAACTGCCGCCGGTGCATCTGCGCCGGGGCCCACACACTGACGGGGCTCATCAGGTGGCCCAAGCATTTAGGTTCCACCCAATGGGCCCTATTATCTTCAGGGGCCCGGTCACTTCCTCCCAGCTTACTCCGCGCGGGAAGGAGGAGAGACAGCATGAAGGCCGCGAGGAGAGGCAGCCGACTCACATCATCCCCAGCCACCCGCCTGCGACGAAATGGTAAGAAAGAGGAGGGTGGCTGAAAATGAGGTGTGTGTATATATGTATGCCAGTGTGTGTATATGTATGTATGTATGTATGCCAGTGTATGTATGTATGTATGTATGTATATGTATGCCAGTGTATGTATGTATGTATATGTATGTATGCCAGTATATGTACGTATGTATGTATGTATATGTATGTATGTATTTATATGTATGTATGTATGTATGCCAGTGTATGTATGTATGTATGTATATGTATGTATGCCAGTGTGTGTCTGTATGTGTGTCTGTATGCCAGTATATGTATGTATGTATGTATATGTATGTATGTATGTATGCATGTATATGTATGTATGTATGCCAGTGTATGTATGTATGTATATGTATGTATGCCAGTGTGTGTCTGTATGTGTGTATGTATGCCAGTATACATACAGCCATTGTACAGCGCTACGGAATTTGTTGGTGCTATATAAATAATAAAATAATAATAATAATAATAATAATAATAATATGTATGTATGTATATGTATGTATGCCAGTGTGTGTCTGTATGTATGTATGCCAGTATGTATGGAAGTATGTATGCATGTATGTATGTATGCCAGTGTGTATGTATGTATGCCAGTATATGTATGTATGTATATGTATGTATACCAGTATGTGTCTGTATGTGTGTATGTATGCCAGTATATGTATGTATGTATGTATATGTATGTATGTATGCCAGTGTGTGTCTGTATGTATGTATGACAGTGTGTATGTATGTATGCCAGTGTTTGTCTGTATGTATGTATGCCGGTGTATGTCTGTATGTATGAATGTATATGTGCCAGTATGTGTATGTATGAATACCTGTATGTATGTATCTCAGTATGTGTCTGTATGTCAGTATGTATGTATATATGTATATATCAGTATGCGTATGTATGTATGTATGTTTGTCAGTATGTATGTCTGCATGTATATGTGTGTGTGTGGGTGTGTGTGTCAGTATCTCCCTATGCATGTGTGTGTTTCAGTATTTGTATCTGTTAGTGTGTGTGTATTCCTGTGGGCGGGATTTGGAGGCAGGCCCTGTGGGCGGACTTGAAGGGGGGCCCAGACCTTGAGCTGTGTTAGGGGCCCCAAAAATTTCTGATGGCGGCCCTGGTTACAGAGTAGTAACACCCACAAAATTGAAGAAATGGCCAGAGGCTAGATGAGTAGATCTTTAAATTTTACATTGAATACATCATGTATCTCTGTAATATTTGATTTATTCAATGTATTGGGAGCTGATTTTCAGGTACTTTTATTACTTAGGCAGAATACAGATCAACAAACAAGATAAATGAAAAAAAAACATAAATTAGAATGTTTTGAATGATCAATGAGCAGTTTTTTAAACACTGAATACTTAAATAGTTACTTGCGTAAAGGGAATTTGCACTGAAGGCCACATCCTTTACTTATTGATATGTATAGATTGTTCAGAGATAGATAAAGAAGTGGTAAATTCTGTGGTCACATTTTTCCTTTCTTAAATGCCTCTGGACTACATCTCTCGTGATGCTTTATATAGCATTATGAATCTAAGAGTATCATGGGAAATTTAGTCCACAACATCTGGATTGCTGCCTACCCCAGATCTGTATTATACAGGGCATTGCAAGTGTCTGCTGTGATAAAAAATGTCATGCTTATAATGCTTTTTAATTACGTCAAGTTTTTTGGTGAAATATGCCCAAGCCACTGAGATTTTCCTGATTCAATTTTCCTGATTCAATTATTATTTAAACTTGTTTATTAACACAACAAACCTGCTGCCTCGTCGATAATTTTTTGCCAATAGATTGTTTATAATGCTGCTTATATGACGCGAGTCCAGGGCACCGTATTTTCTCCGTTTCTCGGTGCGTAAGAGAAACAAGGTAAGCTAACAATATGTGTGTTTGTACCAAGTTCTTGGACTAGAGAACTGATGCCTGTCTGAGTGATAAAAATCTTTTGGCCATATAAATTGTACTTAAGGAATCAGGGCAATCTGGATTTTATCTGGAGAATACCACATGCTGTAATACTATGCCAATAGAAACATTATGCTGGAGAATTTAACTTTGTCCAGCAAAGCTATTTATGTTAGATATTTCAAACATGTATCTTTTTACAGGATATGATAAAGGATTATAATGGCTGACCCAAGAAGATCAGATAAGGTTATATATAAACATTTTTTTCATTACTGTAACAGTTTCCGATAGTTTAAAATGAACATGTGTGCAAGTCTGTAAGAAAGAATGTGTCTATATTATATATCAATTTCTTTCTTTCGTTCTTTCTTTCGTTCTTTCGTTCTTTCTCTCTTTCTCTCTCACTCCCTCCCTCCCTCCGAGCCCTTGCCGTTTTGCAGATGAAAAAACCCACTTACCTTTCCCCCCAACATATGTCCTTCCAGTTAGTACTTTTGCATCACAATGGGGGTCTGTAAAATGGGGTCTGCATTGCTCACATAGTATAGTGCTGTTGAATAGCAGTTAGGCTGGAATCGAAGGAAAGCCAGGATTTTAGGAACATTTTAAGCCATACATAAAATTCCAATTAGTGTTTTATCCAGGTAAATGTATTTACTGAATACAGGCATTCTATGTACACATAGACATAATTGTTATAGGAATCTGCATTTTCTAAAATACCAGCAGATACATTATAAAAACCCATAAGAACAGGAATGGTTTGTGACCATTTGTGTTCATATTCCATTAGTTAATCTCTGTTATAGAATTTATTTGTACTTCTACGATAATGTTGTGGAATCTGAATCTGTATGATGTTTTTTTTAGAGAAAGGGTAAAATGTGTAACCCAATACAATTTATGTCCTAACAAACAAACAAACAATATAGTATGCAACCAAACCTTTTTATTGAATACGGTAATCCAGCAAATGTAACCTCTAACTGAAAAGAATGAGAACATTTAGCGGCTCCTCATTTAGCTACAATGGTTTAACCAGCTGTTTTCTGTGCCTGTTGATTAATCTACCTTTTAAACTGATCCTGTACAAACTGTTTCAGGTCTTTGTTCAGAGGAGGCCACCAAAACATCTTGCCTAAATAGGATATAGTCATAGAGACACAAGAGTGGCCTGCTAACTTGGAAGCGTGTAAGTATAAACAATTAGCACTAAAAAGATAGTCAGGGATGTATATATACTTTTAGTTTTTTTTTTTGTCTTTTCTTTGAAGACAGTCTGATTGTCCTGCCATAATTGTTAGGGAAAAGTTAGGGAGATAACAGTAGAGACTAAAGACCAGGATCCGACAGTATTTACAGGAATGACGGCTTAACTTGGAGAATCCTTAATGTCAAAGAGTTGAAACTGTTGGTTGAAACTGGTAAGCAACCTTTGAGATTACATCTCCGATAATGCACTTACATCCATAATGCTGGCAAAGCATCAGGGGGCATGTAGTCCACAATATTTAGAGTGCCAAAGGAAGCCTACCCCTTGCCCAGGTAATACATTTGCTTTACCAGTAAGTGGTAACCTGGGTGATAGCATATGACAATGTTACATTTGGACAACAAAAGACCCCAGTGTGCTTGTCTAGCGTAGACTCTTGTCGCCTCGCTAATGAATGTCAAATTCTCCCTGACAATGGATTTTACTGTGATTTGAAGAAATCTGCAATAGTACTGACATTTAGGCTCCTAACTGTACTAAGCTTCATTATAATTCCAAGTAACCTCACAGGCTCTGGATATTACGTAACCTCAAAGTCTTCCTTGGCTGCAATATTGTGTGTAAAGTACAACCAGAAGATCAATGATGCCACTCGGATTACCTTCTTACAGAAATGGCATCACACAATGAAAAGATATCTGTTTTGTTTCTAATTGTAATCGCTGCATTTAAGATAACTCATTTGAAGCCTGCTCTCTGCTGTCTTTAAACATAAATCTGCAATAAAACTTGATATTTCAACATTAATAATTTCCAGAGAGTCTAAAGAGGTGGATTCGCTTGTATTTTAAAAGGAATCTTAATAGTATTTTCTAATTTGGCTAACCAGAGCAAGCATCCGCTGTTTCAGCTTTCATACAATAGATTTATTCATAGTACTGGCTAATTGCTTTTATTATATTACAACGCTACTCACTAGAATTGTTTGCAGGCCCACTTATTTTACAGAAAAACCAATATAAAAACGGAGGGAGGAATTGTGTTTACTCCTTGTTTTATAGTATGCAGGACTGAAATCTGAAGACATGTAACAAGCAATTACATTAACAGGAAATCAAACGTAATAAATGAGCTAGATTCGGTTACATTGTTATAATGTATAGCATGTCTTTTGCGTGTGTTTTTCCTGCCATTTCTGTTCAACGTGCAGTTAGAGTTCTTTGATCTATATAAACAAACGTATCCAAATAAGACAGCAGGAATTAGCTTTTCAAACAGATCTTCTGTAAGTGAGCTCTCTTGATAACACTGAACTAGTAAATAAAAAAATAAAAAATAAATCATATGGAAATCGCACATTAATGAGCGTAAAAAATGAGTTTTAGAATAATAAAAATATATTTTTTTTAAAAATACACTCCGAGGTTAATTCACTAAACTATGAATTGTAACAAAATTAAATCTGAATGTAAAAATCAAATGTAAAGAAAAAAAAATTGGTAAAGTGGAGGATTTTTTTAGATCAGCTACTTTTGTATACATTTTTAAATTCATTTGGATTTTTATATACTACAATTTGGAGTTTAGAGAATACCCCTCAGAGCTATTTACTAACGTGTGACTTGTTGAGAATTCAAAATGAAATCAAAATAAATGTACATTTTAATTCCAAGATAGCTAAACTGAAAACGTGTGATTTTTTTTTTTTTTTTGTATATTTAAAATGTATCTAGTTTGGCTTAAATGTTTCAATTCACTCTGAATTTACTATGAATTCCCAGCAATTTCCAAGACTTTAGTGAATAACCCTGTCTATCAGAACAGAAGAATTATCTGGGTTGAACATTTTTCAACTTTAGTTATTTTTGCATACAATTTACTATCCCATGTCAATTTTTCTCTCCATTTCACTATTAAGTGAATAGAGCACTTTACATTTAAAATAGTTTTTTCCCTTTGTTTTTAGTATCATCAAGCGTTTTCAAAACTCAAAATGTGAATTAAGATGGGTACTGGATTCTCATCTTTCTTTGTGATAAAATCGCATTTGTTATCACCGTTTATATCCCATCGTCTGCTATCTGAAAAGTATGATGAGAAGGTTGACATACAAGTGTTGATTGAATTTCCTTTTTAGGGATCATTCTTTGTGATAGAATTGAAAGTAGCATTGTTTGTTGAGACAGTCATTTCAGTTCCCACAGACTAAAGCAAATATCTTATGGGAAATGTAAATTGCTTAGAAATTAAAATAGTACTTTACTGCTCTTCTGTCTCCCACAAAACCACAACAAATATCTAAGGCCTATAGTCATATCAACGTGGATCTTAACTAAACTTTCGCAAGGATTTAATGAGGATGGATTTTATTTGGATTAGTGTATTCAATGCAGAACTAATTAGGATGTTGAAAAGATCATGGTGAGACTATCAGCATTTTCTCTGCTCACTTATAAACTCATGGCTGACCATCATACTAATTAGATGTCTTATTATGGATTTTGTTATTACCTGCCTTATATATAAAATAGTCATCCTTAATCTCCTTTTAAAACTGAGGAGATATTTATCTTTACTTAAAACAGTGTCTTTTTTGCACATAATTTGCTATTAGTCATTAAAGGGACACCCCACTGCCTAAATAAAACAAACATTGTTTAGTAGATATTCCCCAATGAAAACATGCATGCAGTTAATTATGCATTTAAAAAAAAAAATTGTGGTACATCTAGAACCAGCTTGTAAAAACTGCAGATTTCTTGTCTGCAGCCTTTGCAAACCCTCCCCTTCTAACCCCGCCCAAACTTTTGGTGGCTGTCCAATCATAGACTTCTCAATGCTGCCTCTTGAGTTTAGCTCAACTGAGCTAAATAACCAGGAAGTAACAGGAACTGTTGTCTGATTGACAGCCAGGGGGTGTATCAAGGTTTATTTATAAAAGTGCTCATTTCTATTGAAATCTGTATTTCTGTAAAATGAACAGGACACACTCTTCACACATGAAGCACATCAACCGCCTTATGGGTCTGGGGTGTCCCATGAAAAGGAACATGATCAAATTAGAAAATAAGTATATTGATTTTTAATGTTACAGTGTTAGTGTTTAGATTACTGAGTCCCTATTTTTTTTTTTTTTTAGAAAAGGAATAAATCGCTCACCTTTTTTTTTCCAGCAAGAAGCAGAGTCCAACAGATCTTACATTTTCAGTCTGATTTATACTCTGATTGACCTACAAAAACAAATATAATTGCATAATGTAATACAGTTAAAATAAATGTAAACAGTGCGTAGATGGAAATGCACACACAATATAGGTGGTGGTTAAATCGTCCCTGGGTGCTTCCCCTTAGATGTTTGGGTGGCTATCGAAGGATCTCATCCTGCCCCTGCTCCCTCTTCACTTCAATTCCACACCAGGGATGATTCTCCAGGACTTAGCGTAAGTATCCAAAATATTTATTTTATTTTAAATCCAACATAAATTAAAAGTGTACAAGTAAAAAAAAAAGGTCCTACATGTTTCATTCAACATAGGATTTCTTCAGGGACCAAAATAATAAATAAAACAAATCATTAATAAATAAAATACACTAAAAATTCCCTAAGGGGATTAGCAACGTGCCTACCCTTCCCAAAGTCCATATATATAGGGCTAATCCCCAGTTCATTGGTGGTTCTGTAGAACCCAATCTCCAGCTGGTTCCATTTCTTCTTTATAATTCCCGGTCCTTTTTTCCCACAGTTAAGGTCCGTTCTCATTAGACCGCAACGTCACTTCCGGTGCAACCTCCCTCGTCCACCAAAAGTGACGTTTGCGTTCCATAGCTAATACAATATGGCAGCGCAATCTGCGTTCCAAAATATTATTGGCCAAAACTGCTGATCTTGTTTCCCCAAAGCTTGCGCTTCACATCTCTGCTGGCACATATACTCAGGGCCGGCACAACCATAAGGATGCACAGGCGGCTGCCTTAAGGTGCACTGACCCTGGGAGCGCAGTACCTGGCTGACCGGCAGTAGGGGAGCATTCCATCCAGCCAATCATTCCTTGTAGTGTGGCTAAACTGGTGACCCTGGTATAGAAGCTTGTTTCTCTCTACCTGGTCTGACAGGAAGTTTTCACTGAGAGCACCAAACTGCTTCCTGTCAGACTCTGTAGAGGAATACAGAAGATCATCTACTGCGGTCCACAGATTGGCCATGCTAAAAGATGGAGTTAGCTGGCCCAGGAAAGGGGAAGGGGGTAGAGAGACCTCAAGGGGGAAGGGAATGACAAAGGGATAGGGTCAAAAGAAACAGAGAAGGGCTGGGACACACACAAAGAAACACAGAGGGACTGGGACACACACAAAGAGACACAGAGGGGCTGGGGGCCAAAAAGAAACACAAAGGGGCTGGTGGGACTAAAAGAGTTACAGAGGAGCTAAAGATAGGGGCAAAAGAGACTTGGGAGAGACATCCAGAGAGGTGGGGGGACAGAAACAGACAAATAGAGGCTGGGGAGACAAAGAGACACAGAGGGGCTGTGGAGGGGCAAACTAGAGAGAGTATTCTCCTGCTGAAGAAGAACATCTCACTGTAGTGTTTACGATGCTCGAAATGTTCTTTTAAATGCAATAGCAAACTCTCACGCAGGTTTATAACCTTCTCAAAGTTTGTGGCTATTGTCCTTCACTCTTCAATGTCCCCATAGAAATATTCTAAAACTGTTACTTAAACATCTCATATATCAATACTTCACTGTAATTAATTCTTACAATTCTCACCGAACGAGATATGATAAGCACAACGTGGAAACAGTCCAGAGAAGAGATCTAATAATTCTAACATTAAAATGTGAGGTTGGAAACATATTTATATACACTTCAAGCCTCACATAAAAACAAGAAACTGAAACACTAAACAGAGAATATTTTACCACCACTAAAGCACATCAACAATTTTATTAGGAAACATTCTTTTCAAAGCACTGAAAAACTTTGGGGATACGACCACATGATGCATATATGTTTATAACACGGATCTTCAAAAACCATATCAAGGAAGATGTTGATGCTGATGAAGACCAGGCTATTGAAATGCTTCACAGCTACTCTTTGTGTTTCCATTAAAACTCAATTTTATATGCAGAGAATTAGTCCGTTTACGAGCTGCACACTTCACGTTAATAACTTGTTGTCAATGTGTATGCTTTAGTTTTAGAGAGGATTAAACACACATGGAATGTTTCCTAGACTGAAGGTTAACTGTTACTAGAAACAAATTAATCAATGGGTTTTGTTTGATTTAATCTATAAAAACAATCTAAACAGAACGCTAAAAACAGACATTCAGCCACTAAGATGATATTGGTGAAACTTTCCTGAAAATTTTTTACTTTAACCTATAAATGAACAATTTTATAAAATATGGTTTTGTTTGTGCAATTCAATCTTATGCAGCTGAAACTAGGTTAGCGTTGTATAGTTTAGTGTTACAAAAATAAGTTTTCCTTTGTTTTATATTGCTGGTCTCTTTTGAAAGGAAGCTGTCTGAGTCTTTTGTTTAATTGCAAATAGTTTGTTTTCTACATTTTGTATTTTAAATTTGATAAAATTCGGCAATTTACATATGGCATGTATTGAAGTATGAGACACAATATGAAAATGATCAAGCCAAAGAAACAAAAGTATCAATGATGCAGTCTTTAAAAAAAAAAAAAAAAAAAAAAATTATAAGAAAAGATAGTACAGCTTAGGCTAAATCTTACATCCAACTTAAAGATAGAGTCCATGGATTTTAAACATTGACTCTATGAAGGTGAGAGAACCATCGTTTTCTTGGGACTTGCTTGCTACGAATGTGGCCAATATCTGCATTCTCTCGGTTAAAATACAACTTGATTTTCATTTCTGGCTTTATAAACCTGTAATTTTACACTCATGACACTTTTTGGACAAATGTACCAGCACCTAAAACGCACTCTGCCCTAACACATCATAGAATTTGCAAAAGAAGACATTTTGAACAAATTTATATACTGATCATGGTGATGTCACCTGGCGCATCAGGGAGAATGGTCCAAGCTGGACACCTTCTATGACCAGTTGTATAAGAAACTAAGGTTCTGGTACTTCCAGTCTTCCCCACAAGCCCTAATGCCTTATTTACCTGTGAAGGTTATCTGACACTCCCGGGACTGATATGTGGCATTGGGCCGTATGGTTGTCACCTTAGACGGTGTAGACCCCTAGGGAAATACTCAAGAAAGGCAGCACATAGCCCAAAACCAACGCATTGCAATCGCACACTACATCCGGGTTCTATCAGTGGGCTGAAGCGAGACGTAGCGCAGTGAGGATACCACAAGGACTGGCCTATCTTTCTATGGTCTTACATCCAGGACCTGAAGCATGTTTCATGTTGCACAACATCTTGAGGCTTCTCAGCTGCATAACATTGCCTCAGCTGGTCTACCTTCTTCCTTCCTGTTGCCATCTTTTCCCCAGGTAAATAACAAACATGCACCTGACCATCCACCTGATCTAAAAAAAAATGTGATTCATCAGACCAGTCAACTTTATTCCATTGCTTTTTGGTCCAGTTTTAACACTCATGTCACCATTAAAGGTGCTTTTGGCAGTGCACAAAAGTCATCATGGGCACTTTGACCAGTCTGCGGCTATGCAACACCATACATAGCAAACTGCACTGTGTGTTCTGACACAGTTCTATCATTACACAGTCACAGTCAGCATTACATTTTTCATCAATTTCTATTTTTTTCAGCATTTCTTTTTCAGCTATTCTGTATGATCGGACCAGGCGGTTTAGCCTTCACTCCCCACATGAGTCAATGAGCCTTGAGTGCCCATGACTCTGACGCCGGTTCACCAGTTGTCTTTCCTTAAACTACTTTTGGTAGGTACTAACCACTACATTCTAGGAACACCCAAAAAAAACTTCATGTTTGAAGATGCTCTGACAGAGTCAACTAGCCATCACTATTTGGCCCTTGTCAAAGTTACTCAGATTTTTTTGCTTTCCCATTTTTCCTGCTTCCAACATGTGAAATTCAATAACTGACTGGTCACTTGCTGCCTAATCTGACACTTCTTGACAGGTGCCATTGTAACGATATAATCAATGTTATTTACTTAACCTGCCAGTAGTTTTAATGTTGGAGCTCACAAGTGTATAAGGAATTGTGAGTATTTTCACTTGACAGTTCCATCACCAATTTTGCAGAATTTATATATTGTATAAAATATATAAAAAATATCACGCGATAGCACCTATCTTGAGAAAGCGCTCATGTGAAGGGCGAAACGCATTGAAGGTGTCGGAGGCCATTCTCAGCACTTTTTTTTCATACAGGTTTCATACAGGAGGCTCCAGAATCCAACGAGACTTCCTCCAGGCTCAGATCGTGAACAGTCGGCTTCAGTGCACAAGGCAGATGCTGTTTCCTCTGGAGGATCATTTTTCTCTATGGCATACTTGGACTAATGCCACTGCTTACCAAGCTGAGAAAGTGGTCCTTAGAGATAAGTACCACATTTTTATTCTGTTAGAGTTTCCGATTTGGGGGGTTTTATGTATAAGGGCAATAAACATACAGTGTTACACTATTTTTTGTTTCCTTAATTCCCAAGGTACAACCAGTTTACCATGGAGCTCAACACTGACATGGATACAGATTTTGCCTATTCCCCTTTGTGACTATTATTATTTTATTTTTTCATCTGCTTATCTTTAAGTTTATACAAGGCTTTGGACTATATATCAGGTTCTTTTATTGTATAAAATAGTTTTTATGGTATCCCTGAGATTAACTCATAGGGACAGATTCATTAAGCGCTGACACTATATATATATATTGCACATTCAATTCTGAGAATTTGGGAAGTTCTTACTGTGCCTTAGCTGCTAGTTAAATTATATGTTTGAGGTATCACAAGACTGTGTATAGCAGTGATACGGTTTGAAATGTATATTCAAATTAGTATTATTATATTTTTTTGCCCTCTATTTTTTACAGTCTTTTTTGGTTCTATAAAAATATCATATCTATATTGGTGAATTTTCCAGACCTTGTGTGGTCTACTACTTCAAACACCCCATATTTTTATTCTGCTGCATTTTCTGAACTCAGTAATATTCACATGTACACCTTTGCCAGGTTTTTAATGATCTTATCAGGTCTAATTTCAGATATGTCCTATTTTTGACATACCTCTTTGTTTGGTCCCAGAAATGCTATTTGGTGATGTGAAACTGAAAATACCTATTTAATATAGGTGTATGCGTGTGACGTCCTAACACAATACTTCAGCAGAACAATAACACACCATTGTGAACAATAACACACCATAGTCTTAAATTAGAGGGGCAAAGGTTTAACCCCTTAAGGACACATGACAGAAATACTCCGTCATGATTCATTTTTATTCCAGAAGTTGTGTCCTTGAGGGGTTAAAAATTATTTCAGTGAGTATTACTTTACTGAGAGGGTAGTGGATGCATGGAATAGCCTTCCAGCTGAAGTGGTAGAGGTTAACACAGTAAAGGAGTTTAAGCATGCGTGGGATAGGCATAAGGCTATCCTAACTATAAGATAAGGCCAGGGATTAATGAAAGTATTTAGAAAATTGGGCAGACTAGATGGGCCGAATGGTTCTTATCTGCCGTCACATTCTATGTTTCTATGTTTGTGTTCTTCAGAATCTTCAATAATGTTATATTGAGGCATGAAAGACTTCTGTATAATTGCAATAATGAAGCAATACAGTCTGGTAAAGATGGTAAAGGTGTCCATGACTTGGTAAGAAAGATGCATAGATGGAATCCTCTCCTCTCTCATCTTATTGCTTACATACTGCCTTGCCATATGTACACATTCTATGTCCTTGTGCTCTCATATTACCCAAATTACTACCTAACCTTCAAGGACATTGTCCTTTTCTAGTTTTTCCTGTTATCCCTTTAACCTTAGGGAATAACTGAGATTGTTATCTAAATGTGTCCTTTCTTACAACATGATTTGTTGACACTCTAAACAGGTACCACTTATTAAACAGATAAATACCAATGATAATATACATTTATCAATATTGTAGAGTCGTTGAGATTTCCATCAGAATGTATTTTGCTACATAACTGGTTTGTTGTCTGTTTAAACATTTTCCTCTAGTTACCCAGTGTAACGGAGCTTCCTGTACCCTGGTTGGGTACTTCCACCGACGGATGCTCCTAGGGCTTACCGAGGGCTCCAAGCACTTCTCCAGACACCTAAGTACTGCAGACCCCACGAACCTCCGCAGCTTAGTTGGGGTCTCGCCATCTCCTACCCAACCTGGACCTATGTCAAGGCTCCAGGTTCCAGTGGGTGAACCACTCTTCCTCCAGAGAGCGAAGCAGGAACAGCTCTTACAAGAGCTAGTGATTATTCAAGGGAGTATGAAAAGCATAGCAATCCCTTGTAGCAGTTTCCCCCAATAAGAGACAAGACTCTAGATTGAGGGTAAATCAGGACCAGGAAGTTTAATTGCACACACTGGTCTTTTATACAAGTTTTACAGCAAAGGTGACTCCCAGGTGGATCTAGTTTGGCACCGAATACAAAACATACAAGCCAATAAAAACAGAGGCTTACATTCAGAACCTCCCATAAAGTGTACACAATCCCTCCCCTCAGCCTGTGATACAATTAACGAAGAAAATGGACTAACTCAATTAACTCTAAGCAGAAAAAAACATACATTTTTACAAACCCCAAAAGTACCCCAAAATACAACATGTGCCCACATCTCCTGATAGCCCCAATCTGGGTGAACAACATGTCCAAAAATCACCCAGATCGGTTCAGGAATTTCCTGGAAATCTTATTTTTGCCCCACCATTCACATGGTCCCATGCCCAAAACAGTTCCATACACTGCTGGACAATTTAAGATGGCCGCCGCCACATGTTTGAATCTGTTCCAGTTAAAAGTCCAAGGGGCAGAAACAGTACTTTTGAACATGGGTTGTCACAGGGCCCATAGTCCCAGTGTAGGAGGCTGGCAAGCAGGCCCCTCCAAAAACCCATGACAAACTCCCTTAAAAGGGGAGTTTGTCACACCCAGTAACTCCATATAGCAACATACATTCATTAATACACACATATTAAACATTTGAAATAATATTTTAGTAACGTTTATACTATTCTAACCCTAGCTAACCCTAAACCTTACTAAAGCTATTACCTTGTAACTTTAACCTTGGCTAACCCTAACTCTTGCTAACAATAACCAAAACACATCCTAATCCTAACTAGCCCTATCCCTAGTAAACATTAACTAACTCTAACCCATGCTAACAGTAACTCTGGATTACCGTAGTTAATCGTAATCATAGCTAACAGAAGATAGCCATAACCCTCAGCTAACCCTCAATAATTCAAGTTGGCTCTAACCCTAATCCCAAACTTTGCTAAAACTAACCACAACAATGTTTAGCAGACTGGCCCTGGCAGAGAGGCAAAATATCTCTGTGATTGGCTGATCAGGCAGCCCTGGAGCCAATCATGCAATGTTTTTTTGAGTGCCTCACTTATCACTTTTTCAGATTGTTCATCCAAGTAGAAACCTGTCTGCCACTATGGAGTTAAGAAGGATTTTTTTTTACTTTTTTGGGGCACATTTGGAAATCACTAAGATTTAGTTTTACCCTTTTTCTGGATCAGCGGCATAATGGAATAGGTTTTAAAGGTTGATTTTGATGGACTTTAGCTTATCCACCATAGATTACTATGTAACTATGTAATTACATAACTCCTGGTGCACACTGTAATCAAAATAATGACAGGGGATTATTTTTGCAGGTTAGAAAACTCATTTGATATTCATATAGACTACATATATGTTGGTGCTACAATGTGCTTTATCACTGAATAAAGTCTGGTTCGTGAATGTCTTCATACACAACAGTTTAAAGCATACCGTGTCTCTAAACATGAGTCACAACCTAAATATTTCCTTAGGAAATTCCCTAAAGGCTTTTGTGGGGCCCATGAAGACAGTCACGTATTCCCAATGGCTCGTAGGCCACCCACCAAGGGAATGTGTGCTACCAACCAATGGCTCAATAATTAAAACTGTACTTAGATATTTGACAATCTACACATTAAAAGCTATGTCTATTAGAGGGCTTTACCGCAATTATAGTTATTATTCCATTAAGGAATATGAGTAGTTCATCTTTTCGTTGGGATTTAAAGAATGTCTAATAAACAAATGAAATGTGATTAAGAAATGTATAAATATATTTACTTGGACGTCCGTTTAAATTTTTGAAAGCATGTCAATGAAAAGCGAAATGCTATCAACTGTATTTACTTTCTCGAGCGAAAATAAATTAAAAGCGAAACATAATGAAATTGTATTAAGAATGAAGGTTTTCATTTCCTCTGCTAAAGGAATTTGTAACGAGTTAACAGAAACATCAGAAATATAAATGAGAAGAGATCGTGGTTATATATAGCACTCAATACTTTTCTTTGCTTATACCGAGGTCGGCAAATAGTTTGGTTATTTTTTCTTGATGTTAAATATACCACTATTTATAAATTGCATAACAGTGTTGCATATACTGAAAAAAATTTTTTTTATAAAAAAAAACAAATTCAATGTAAATTATTTTCTGAATTCTAATTAAAAGTAATCTGTGCATGTCTAAACATTGTATACTACAAAGAAATAAAAAAAAAAAAAAATATATATATATATATATATATATATATATAAATTCAAATTTCCAAGTTCATAAGAAGAGAAAACATGCAGCCTAGATTGTATGTGGAGATGGTACCATCTGAAGATTGAAGCTCGTGGCATAGCAGCAACAGCTCATAACAAGCCAAATGTAATATTCAGATACCATGTAAAAGTAACGAAGAAGAGAAAAGAACATTCAACATCGCTAAATTTCACCACCTGCTAAGACGATATATCAAATGCAACTACATCCAATAAGCAGTCACCCGGTGATGTGCACAATACATATTAACCAAACTTTTATCTCATCACACCTTATATATGGTCTAATTGTTAAATTGTTGCAATATATATGTTTAGCATATAATTAAAGGGGAATCATTGCTTCTCTGGAAATTATATATATTTTTTTCCTTCATTTTCTTTGAAATATATAATTAAAGATTTATCAGTTGACATGAGAATCCAGGGCACAAAATGTACTGTAGGGATAAAAACAGGAACTTCTGTTTCTTCTCTCTCTGGAAATCCTCTTAATACATAACTCCTGTTGATGAGTTTGTTACATCATTACATGTTACATATAACAATATACTCATTATCCAATCGTTATAACAAACTAAAATATCCGTTATATATAGGTGATAAGTGCAGAATAAGTACGGAACGGAATATTACAAATCCTGAGATGATACAGTTCCTGTTTAATTTAGCCATCTTAATTTACATATACAGAGCTATTTACTAAATTGAGAATTGTCACGAATTCAAAGTGGAATTTAAGTGAATTTCAAATTTAAGGACAAATTTGATGAATTCGAAACATTCTCCCAGTTAGCTACACTTTTAGTTCGGTTATTTTGGTGTAAAATGTGAATTTCACTTTGCATTCAGTTTGTAATTCCGACAATTCTTGACAGACAGATTATTCATTCTGTTTACGTTTTTTATATCTGCACTCATGGAGGTGTATAAAGAGTAACTTTAAAAAAAAAAAAAAAAAGTTTTAAAAGTGCAACAGTTACCATGGAAACTAATTTAAGAACCATAATTACTGTTGATAGCTCATCAAACATGACAAAGCTCATGACAAACAGTTGAAGAATTTTTTTTTTTTAGCATTTCTTCTGTGGACATATTTTATGGTGTTTTATATTTTCCGGTAAATAGGATATTTGTATCAAACAACATGAGTAATTACCAAAATTGAAAAATTTCTAATTTTACATTTATTTTCTATGTGTAAATTCCAAGTAAACAATGGCTTACCATTTAAAGAACAGCTAATAAATGAATATCTTATAAAAAGAATAGGATGTATTGTCACAGTATTTGTTATAGATATTATCCTTTTATATAAAAGAAGACAGCCATGGTTAGCATACCAGGAGTCCATGAAATATCTCAAGTTTAATAACCTGGTGAATTCATTATTATAGAGACTGCTCAAAGAAATTTGTGTTCTGGATTATTGATAGAACATTTAAATTATCTTTTGGTCATGTGAGTGGTTTTGGGAAGTGGCCTCCAGTTGCATTTAATGGAGGAGAAATCCAACTATCTTATCGAAACCGAGTCCAATATTAGAAAGCAAGAGATCACTGATTGCATGATCCAAAGATGTCTGACGTTTTACTATATTAGGATTTGTAGAGGCGCAGGATGTTTAGGAGACCAAGATGTAGGGTATGACCTAACAAGACATGTAATTATAGCAATTTCTAAATATATACATGAACAAATGCATAAATCATGGCAATTCAGAACGATTTAAAATGCAATGTATAAAGGATCCACCAGGCCTTCGGTTTGTGTGTATAAATTAAGTACGTAAACACTGGAGGTGCTGGCCATGTGATTAGGATAGGATAAAATTAAATGAGTGGGATTATGGTATAGGAACAAAGTACTTCACATTTATCAGGAAATGATGTAATCCTTCCTTGCAAAGTATAGGCTAAAACGTAACCAATATGGAATGAAAAACTCACTGACTTAGCTCATTACTGTAACACAATATCTCAAAATAGGTAGAAAGAAAGAATTTGTGAAGAGGTCAAGAGGTGAAGAGGTGTAGTCTATAATAGGCCATGGTTTAGTGTAACAGAAATTCAAAGCTACAAATGAACTAAAACAGAGAATAGGGTAACCGGCTAAACGAATATAGCTTAATCAGAAAACTAGCCAAATCAAAACCAGAACATCACACAAACAAACCAATGGTCAGAATGGAACCATGGCAGATCGACTAATAGCTATCTTATAAAGCCAGCATACAGATCTTATAGCAAAGATTGACAAGGAGCTGAGATAGAGGCATTCTACGAGTGAAGTAGTGTGAATTTCAACATTTATTTTTCTTCAAACCTCACGCACACATATTTGATAAATATATAAAAAATTCGGTATCACTTCAGTAACACATAATAAAAGCTCTTACCTGAACAAAAACACAAGTTTAATGATTGAAAGTACTCTTCCAGGACATGTGTATTAGGTCTGTGTACCCTCTGTCTCTCTTTCAATGAGTGTTTCATAGCTTATTATATTCTTTCCCAGATAGGGTCTGTTTTACTATCTACCTTACTGTACGGATATACCGATATACTGTACCTCCTATTTGTCAGTTTGAATAATTAAAGCTATTTACCTTCTCTTCATAGGCATTGTGTTAGGACTGTCCATAGGCAGTACTCAAGGCATAATATTAAATATTGCACTCATCTGCCAACGCACGTTAGTACAGTGAGGGGAAAAAGTATTTGATCCCCTGCAGATTTTGAACGTTTGTCCACTGAACAAAAAATGATCAGCCTATAATGTTAATGGTAGGTGTATTTTAACAGTGAGAGATAGAATAACAAACAAAAAAATCCAGAAAAACGCATGTCAAAAAAGTTATAAATTGATTTGCATGTCAATGAGTGAAATAAGTATTTGATCCCCTATCAATCAGCAAGATTTATGGCTCCCAGCTGTCTTTTATACAGGTAACGAGCTGAGATGAGAAGCACTCTCTTAAAGGGAGTGCTCCTAATCTCAGCTAGTTACCTGTATAAAAGACACCTGTTCACCGAAGCAATCAATGAGATTCCAAACTCTCCACCATGGCCAAGACCAAAGAGCTGTCCAAGGATGTCAGGGACAAGATTGTAGACTTACACAAGGTTGGAATGGGCTACAAGACCATCGCCAAGAAGGTTGGTGGGAAGGTGACAATAGTTGGTGCGATTATTCGTAAATGGAAGAAACACAAAATAATTGTCAGTCTCCCTCAGTCTGGTGCTCCATACAATATCTCACCTCGTGGAGTTTCAATTATCATGAAAACAGTGAGAAATCAGCCCAGAACTATACGGAAGGATCTTGGTAATGATCTCAAGGCAGCTTGGACCATAGTCACCAAGAAAACAATTGGTAACACACTACGCTGTGAAGGACTGAAATCCTGCAGCGCCAGCATGGTCCACCTGCTCAAGAAAGCACATATACGGGCCCGTCTGATGTTTGCAAATGAACATCTGAATGATTCAGAGGAGAACTGGGTGAAAGTGTTGTGGTCAGATGACACCTGTCAGACCTTCCGGCATCCGTACTCCGGGGACTTCCGGGTAGACGGAGCGCGGCCACTCCCCCTCCTCTGACGCGGTCACTCCCAGGATACAAAGGGAGACCGCGGCAACACATCAGTGCTGGATCAATTTGAAAGCCTCCCGCGAAAACTTCAAAGCTAAGTGTATCTGTGTTTACCTCTACTGTGTATCGGACCCGGACTGTTTATCGTTTTCCTGCCTTCTCCTCTCCTCGACCACGGACTTGCCTTTGGATACTCTTTTGTCTGCAGCAACTTTAATCCTCTCTGAGAAACATCTCTCATCAAACCGGATTACCACCCCTACAAAGCTAAGTAGAACTCATCTGCCTAAACAGGAGTATTGTTATCCTGCATCTCTGCTTACCTTCTTTTGCTTCAACCTAACTAATTGTTCTGCTGCCATTTAACAATTCTACATTGGAATCTCATCTCTGTTCAGACTAATAATTGCCTCAACCTAATCTTCTCTGCAAATCCTGCTGCTGCTTAATTTTCTGACAAGGAATTAAAGAGACAGCTCAACTTGAATTTTACTTTATTTCAATGATAACAATTTAATAAACAATTTCAGTTATCTACAGTTGTGATCCATATTGTCAATAAGTGACCATTACAACACCAAAATCGAGCTCTTTGGCATCAACTCAACTGTTTGGAGGAGGAGGAATGCTGCCTATGACCCCAAGAACATCATCCTCGCTGTCAAACATTTGGGGCTGTTTTGCTGCTATGGAACAGGACAACTGCACCACATCAAAGGGGCGATGGACAGGGCCATGTACCGTCAAATCTTGGGAGGAAACCTCATTCCCTCTGCCAAGGCATTGAAAATGGGTCCTGGATGGGTATTCCAGTATGACAATGACTCAAAACACACAGCCCAGGCAACAAAGGAGTGACTCAAAAAGAAGCACATTAAGATCCTGGAGTGTTCTAGCCAGCCTCCAGACCCTAATCCCATAGAAAATCTGTGGAGGGAGCTAAATGTTCGAGTTGCCAAACGTCAGCCTCGAAACCTTAATGACTTGGAGAGGATCTTCAAAGAGGAGCGGGACAAAATCCCTCCTGAGATGTGTACAAACCTGGTGGCCAACTACAAGAAACGTCTGACCTCTGTGATTGCCTACAAGGGTTTTGCCACCAAGTACTATGTCAAAGGGGTCAAATACTTATTTCACTAATTGACATGAAAATCAATTTATAACTTTTTTGACATGTGTTTTTCTTGATTTTTTTTTCTTGTTACTGTCTTTCACTGTTAAAATACACCTACCATTAAAACTATAGACTGACCATTTCTTTGTCAGTGGGCAAACGTTCAAATACTTTTTTCCCTCACTGTAGTTATAAACATGAGACGTTCCACATAAGTAAAAGCATTTTCAGTTCTTTTCTTTTTTTAATTTTCTGTCTAAAACATATTATGTGGAAGAGGTCTGGAGGCAACTAAATGACACCAACACTTATGTCAAACTCAAAACAGAACCAACATGGGAAATTCATTAAACATATACAACATTCTTAAACAAGGCCAAGCTGAAAGCAATCCGAAGGACTCAAGAAAAATTATATATATTGGTCACAACTGGAATACATATATTCCAGTTGTGACACTAGTTTCCTCTCTGGAGAAGCATTTTCAGCAAAGGTTTATAAAAGTGCTAATTTCTATAGGAATCATCACTTTCACAAATATGACAGACTCCGGCAAGCTAAAGTGCTTTATGAGTCTGAAGTGTTCTATTAATCTATTAATGTCCTTTTTCCTGGCCATATCTTTGGCAGCACAAAAATAAAAAAATGAAAGAAGGGTATAAATAAACCCTACTCCCTCCCCCCCCCCTTTTCCCTATTGGAAAAACCTCGGCCTCAAGGTTCAACTTCTCTCCCTTGAGAAGTCTTCAGTACATGGCCCAGGGCAAAGGTGTCCCCCTGGAGAAACCCCTTTAGTGACCGGGGGTTTCTAACTTGCTGTGATTACAGCCTTGCCCAACTCACTGAAGTGACCCAAGGGTTATGTGATTTGACATTCGGCCCCAAATTTGGTGACACTGCTTTTTGGGCGCCAAATTATTTTCTGACTTTTAATTTCTGCTCGAGATAGGCAACGCTCTATCAAAATTTTATTTTCCTGGTCATAGGCCACTGCACCAAGATCCAAGATACCACCCTGGTATTGCTGGTAACAAGAATGAGGGAGGAGAGGGTGGGAGCTACCTATTGTTGTGCTGCCATGGCCTATGACCAAGAAAAGAAAATGAAGCAACATAGGAATACATTTTCCCTTATTTATTTATTACAAATAAACAGACAGGTAAACGGATTTACACAAGTTTGTATAAATGTATGTATGTATGTGTTAACATGAATAACCAGATTTAACTCTGTTAAAATGTAAATATTCTCTCTGTTATGGGGAGCAAGGGAGATACACATTGCCTTGCATCTGCCTTGCAACAATGTTACTGCCCAACAGATGGCAGTACTCTAAGTAAACATGAATACTACACTTATAGAATTGGGTGAAGGGCAGGAATTAACCACGTGTTATTAAATAGAAATTCCTATAGTTGACCTAGATATGTCATTGGTTAAATCAATCATTTAATTTTCAATATTGAGGGGAATCTATATCTACTCTTATAGTTTCTTAGCAATGTAAACACAAATGATGACTGATTCAGTGATAAACAAGTTGGATAACTAGATTTTAATCACACTAGTTTATATTTATCAATAATATTGATTAAAATATTTATATTGAAAGCGCCAAGAGCTTTAACCCCCTATTTTAACCCCCTTTTTGAGAAGTTGAACAATGTCTAATTATAGATGACTGGATAGAACATTGTTTCGTCTACACATTCATTTTTTAAGCAGTTTCACTGGAAATGTAAAGAACTTTTTATTTTGATAACTTTGGTTTGCTGAATGGTAATTTTGATACCAAATCATAGAAAAAAAAAGGGGGGGAATGGGGGCACGTCCGGAACATACACACCAAAATACACACAAAAATACAGTAACAGCACACATGCAAAAATACAGTACCAAATCAATTATTAACTGGGGCAGATGGCCCACATGTGGATCCAAATCAATGTTTCAGCAGTCAACAAAGTTGGGTCTGGGCTGCAAAGTTTTTTATTAATCTGGTTATTGTGGGCTGTCTCCAGAGTCGGTTGTACTGTCCATTTCAATGTATGTGTGTTAACGTCTTTACTATGCCTTATGCTTACAGAAACATGAGTTCAAAAAAGGAGAATTGTGAAAGTATATAAAGAGAGCTGGCATGTGACAAAGCTGTATATAACACAGCCATAAAAATGCTTACCTCTATAAAGTAAACATGTGCATGACAACCATTTAAAAGGGATTTCTCTGTAGTAATGGTTCATTGTTTAACAGACACTAGTGTTTATTATGTAAGTAGCTACTACTGTTAAAGTCATGAATGAGCGCTCATCTCTAATTTGTGATCTTTACTCATCAAACAATCCCATCTTCCAGCGTTTCTTTAGTCTTAATGTCTTCCTGTAACGAAAATATACCCCAACACGCAGGATTCAGCTAAACAGACAACACAGAGGGGAGATACGTCTACCGGACCTTAGAGTGGCCGGACTCAACGTATATAGGAGAAGTACAGAGTCAGGAGCGATCCGAGGTCAAGGGCACAAAGAGACAGCGTAAACTAGGACTAGCCGGGGTCTGGTACACAGTAAACAGCAAGCCAGCAAACAGAACAGATAAGGATAAAGAGATAACGTAGTCAGAAAACAAAGCCAAGGTCAAGTACGAAGGAACACAACTGAATACAACAAGCGCTAAAGGGAACTGAAACAGAAACCACGATAGGGCAAGGAACCAAGGGAAAAAGGTGAGTATAAATATCTAAACAACTATTTTGATTGGTCCCTGTCATCTCCACGCCCCCAAAAGGTAAGTGTATGGGGAGTGTGGCATGACAGGGACCAATGGGAGGCATTTTCCAATTTAGGCTCCCACTGTCCCTTTAAGAGCGCGCCCGAGACCCGTGGCGCGCTCTTAGACTCAGTTGGGATACGTGCCCGCTTCTCGTGGTCACTGCCCGCCTTCCTGTTCCTGCCTTCGGATGAGCCGCGCGCGGCTCGTGCAGCAGAAGGACCGCGCGCGGCTCGAACAGAGGACCCCGGCCGGCCCCTGGAAAGGGTACGTACCGCTACACTTCCTCGCTTAGAAAACATTGGGTTGTTGAATTTGTTATAATTCTCAGTTGTTTCAGTGTATGTGATCTTTTACAGTGGAGTTAACATCATGGACACATGGGGCACTTCCAGTCAGTTAATATTAGGTTTTAAATAAAATAATAAAATGTATAATTTCAATGTTCAGCATCTAAAGAGAAAAAAATCAGGTGAACATATCTTTTTTTTTATAATGTGGTGGCTAGTTCCATATATTGAATATGATACTGTTTAAAGGGGATCTGTCATGTCCCAGGATTTTTAATAATATACATACTTATCTCTATATTTAAGTAATATCTATTTGTGAGATGTGAAAAATAAAATTAAATAAAGAAATCAACATATCTCACAGTGTCACCATCTGAGCTCAATCACTGTTATAAGCTCTGTCTTTTGCACCTGCCAATCGGCATAGAGAAAACATACAGATAAGAAACAATGTTTCTATTTTTTTCTCCTCATTTGCATTGTGTGCCCTGGCTGTGCCTGAAATGATCTGGATTGTGGAGTCATTTAAAGAATCCAGAACATCGCTTGAAATAAAAATGTAAACACGTTTGATTTTCAATATTTTATTCAATGGTATAAATTCCAAGGATGTGACTGTTCCCCTTTAGATTTCGCCTAACCCTTTATGAAGATATTCTTTTGTTGCATAAACATCTCTTATGACTTAGCTATTAGGCCCTTCAAAGGCCACACAGTATTTCTAATCCCCTAATAATTCTTATCACAGCGTTCTTTACCCGCAACATAATGTCGTCTTTGTATAAAAAGCGTTTTTCCTCTAGCCGCCGCCTGGACTAAGATATCATAAAAAACGAATTCACCTTTGATATAATGTCAGAAAGTCTCGAATGCTGTAATTTTAACCAATTTTCTCAAATCTCTCATCCAGTCCTGTGCCGTCTGTGTTATGCCTTTCTGCTCTTTCTTCTCGTTGATCACAGTCGCAAGTTAATGTAGTACAGGAGACAGTAGGTTACTGTGAGTCTTTGGCTTTATTCCTCCCTGTACTATTTACACCGTGGAAACATCAAAGGCTCATTCATCCTGTTTCCATCTTCCCGTGGGTTTACATAGCCAGACTCAACTGCACAGTTCAAAAGTGCAACCTTATGAAACTGGCGACAGTTTCTTCGTCCCGCAGTGGTTTATCACACCAGACTTAGTGACAAGATCTTTGGTACTTGGACAGAGTGACCAACTTCCCCTTTCTATTCGTGAGACTCATTATTTCTCATAGAAGATAATACTCTCTGTCCTTTTATCCCAGAATGAAGGTTTCTCTATGACAGTAGGCTTTCATTTTGTATACAAATATTTAATCTATTTCAATCTGCCCTTGTGCTCTGCCTGTCGGTTCCTGAAGCTGTAACCACTGTGTTTGTTTTAACATGTAACAAAATCTTGTTTTCTTTTTTGAATTTTTTTTAAATAAGTGATGTGAAATTTAGATAACGTATGAATTTTTAAGTTTTTTTTTTCCTTTCTGTTTTTGCATGAAAGCTTTTAATGGGTGATTTATTGCCCTGAATACCGAGACGATAATTTATTTTGATAAACCGCAGCTCATTTGTTTTTAAAATAATGGAATGTGTTTTAATTAAATTCTTTGGGTCACTTTTATTTAATAACAAAATCTATTTTTGGAAATGATGTTTCATGACAATAATTTCTGTTCCATATCTGATTAGGAAATAGAGGGGAATGAGCCGTATGTGGCTTTACTCACTAACCAGTGAATTGCGGTGAATTGATTTCCAGAATGCAACATTTAGGTCATAGTGGCTGAGTCTGTAGCGTATCTAAATTGGAGGAAAATCTTTCAATTTTCGGCCTGAATTTTGCAATATTTTTGCAGTCATTTCACCACAACTTGCTGTTTAGTATTTAGATACCTTTGTCTAAAGAAAAACATAAAAAACAGATAAAACATAACTAACAAACATATCATATTATTTTAATCTAGCAAACAGCAAATGTAGAAGAAAAAAACAGTGTTTCAAGATATTGTATCTATTTAGGACCAAGTAAGACGTAATTCTCTTCTTATCAATATATGGCTTGGATATTATTACCCTTAAACGAACAGTTCAAGCTCCGTATGGAGCACAGCATGCTTTAGTGGTTATGGTTTCAGGAGTGATCTGGTTCCCCCTCCCACCCATTATATGGAATCAAACAGTTTTAGAATCATTTGACTTCTTACCAGGGGTCTGCTTCTCATCTCGACTACTGACAATCGAGCACTGTTAGTTCTCCTGAAGTAAGCATTGCAGTGCATTGCAAAGTGCAAGCCGAAAAGCTAATGGCTCTCCATCATCAGTAATGCAGGTGGGGATCAGTGACCGACAAACCCCAGGTAAAAAGTTTAACTGTTCTCAAATGGTTTGACTGCTTATAATGGGGGATGCCAAGGTCTGTAGTGGTTATAGTGCTTAGAGATCTAACTTTCTTAATTAATACAGGGCAATGTATGTCTACAAAATCTGTCATTGTAAAAAAAAAAAAATTTTGACAACATTTACATTTCTTTCATAAATTTACTCATCATTTGAATAAATATTTACAAAACACAAAACACAAGATACAAAAGTGGGCGCTAGGTATTAAAAGGTTGACTACCCCTGGTTTATACATTTGAAAATAGGCCACCTACTTAAAATATAAATAAATATATTTTAACTTTCTGTATTCTGTTTGGACCTCAGTCTTGACCCTGGCGATATGAGATTAGAATTTTTAGTTTGAGGGATTAGCTGGAAACCTGTCTACAGCCTATGAGCCAGACCGAGTACTTTCTGTCCCTTCCTCATGTAGGAGGGAACGGTCATAGCCTAAGATTAGAATATACAAATCTGACGTTAGTTATCCTGAAGATGTTTCTTGCAAAATATAAACCCATGACCCATGTACTAAATCTCTCTAACCATATCTCAAATACTAACTCTTCACCCCAAAACCAATTACTTTATAATAAAAATTGATAAATCTATCAATGTGTATGACTCGTGCTTTCTACCAAATTAGCATTTTATAAAATGGGGTTCAGTCAATGAAGCCACTACCAACAAACATATGGACATAAATCTGTATAAATTTAAAAAATTCTTGTTATAGAGTTTAGCTAAGTTCAGAAAACTTCAGAAAAGTTCTAATAATAGAAATCTAGTTTTAGCTCAGCATTTGGTAGCAACCTGCCACGTTGTACTGTTTGTAACTAAATGGGCAGTTTGGCTAGTTTTATAGTATCGTCTATGGATTTGCTATTGATATGTAATTCCCTATAAAATGATATCATGGTATTTTTTGGATAACAGGTAGAATTTTCACTTCCCGTGAAACAGACAGGAAAGGAGCAGACATAGAAACAAGACAAATATTGCAAAATTTAAGCAATCTTAACATGTAATAAAGATTTCTATGAATAGATAAGGCCTGGCAGACGAGAGTCATAAAAGTAAAGAACAGATATGGACATAGCAGCTGCACAGTGAGATGCTGACTATTTTGACAAGCTTATAATAGCCCTTTGTCTACCCTTATCAATGTGGGCTGTTCTTTTCTTGGTTCACAATAATGTTTTTATTTTAAAACTTTTTCCAATTTTACTTTATACCTATATTCTGATGGTTCATTCATTTGTATTCACCATACCCATTCTGTATCAATATCCCTGTATCTGTCTGGAGCCCATGGAGTCCATACATTTGCTCAGTATTTCTTGCATGATTCATATCTGTAGTGGTACTTATCCGATCCATGAGCCGGTAGGGTCCTCCTCCCTTCAAGCCGCGTGGCTCGGGCACTCCTGTATCCACACGAGCCGCTCGCTGCTCAATCACTTCATCACTTTACATCCTAAGCACACAGCACTCACCGACCATAACAAACAGCCGCTTGCCTGCCATGTATAATTAAAGGGGCAATGAGAGCCCCAGGTAGTTTCAGGCTCCCATTGGTCCACGTCATGCCGGTGCCCCCATGCATGCACATTTTGGGGATGCAGGCATGACATGGACCAATCACAAGTTTAAGATAACGTATCTAAACCTCACTAGCCCTGTGCACTCTGCCCTATTGTGGTTTCTGTCCCAGTACCATTTAGTGCGTTCCTTGTTCTCTTGTATTATATTCTAGTATTGACCTTGACTTTGTTACTGACACTGCGTTTATCTTTAACACTTTCCTGTGTTGTTTGCATGTCTGACTGATTACCGTGTATATGACTCTGGCTAGTTCTCATGTTCTCTGTCTCTTTGTTACCCTGACCTCGGCTCGTTATTGACTACACATTCTAAGGTCCGGTTATACATTATTTCCTGGTTTTGTTCTTTGCTGTCCTAAACTCTGTGTGTTGAGATATTTCACCGTGACAATATCCAATTCTTTGTAACTTTCCCAAAATAATTGAGTATCATGCTCACAACAGCCCCATATCACTCTAGTATCCACATGCCCTCATTCAACAGTTTACTTAGCATTCCACATAAGGAGAAGGAATCAGGTGTCCCACAAAGATTCACAAATATGGAATTCTTTCAATGGTGGGGCTTCAATCCACATAACTATGACTTTCCAAGTAACATTAAGGGAACAGCATAAAAAAGCTTGTTTTAGATCAGTTCAAAATGGCCGTTCAAAACTGGCTGATACTTATAAATTGTTCTCTAATAGCCAATTATAGAAAAAAATATATTGAAGTAATCTGGTTTGATAATAGTCATCAATAGAACCCCTACAAAAAGGGCATCACTGAGCTAAATGTTGGAAAACAAAGAATATATAAATATGAGCAGGTCCCGTGATATCTGGCAAACAGGGAGGCAGTTAGGCTACATTTATGCTTTTAGGGCTTGTTTCAAACGTTGACCCCACTTTTTAGTGATCAGCTGCTACTCTCTAAACTGCCAGTTACTATTGTTATTGCGGAGCAACTGTTTATCAACTGCTAAATGTTGCCAGTAGAAACACGGAACAGCTTAAAGCTAGTCGATAAGCAACAGCTAACGGCTCCAATGTTCTCTGACTGGTATCTTACCGTTTACTCCTCATACAACTCCTCATACATTCTACATGAAGAAATATGTAGCTCTGTGGCATTACATTGAAAGTCTAAAGCACATATCAAAGCATATTAAACCATATCTAACTGCAATAATATTAAAGAAAAGCGAGAAAAGGTGAGTTGCCTTATATAAAACTTAAAATTATTATTTTAGTAAGTAAAGTCTCTCTTAAATGAACAATTCACACAGCAGAAATTCAAGTCAAAATTACAAAGATATGATTCTGGTATAGCACAAAATCACATTTTAATATATTTTAATACGTTGTATACACTGATGCTATATCTTGTCAAGTCCAAGAATAGGGTTAAATCAGTGAGTGTGTGTATGTCATTGTATGTCAGTGTATCTGAGACTGTGTTCCTGTGAGTGTGTGTGTCAGTGAAAGCTTGTGTTGGTTAAACAGTGTGTGTGCCAATGACTGCACTTTTCAGTGAGTGTATATCAGTGCATGGATCAGTGAGAAAGTGTCTGTGAGTCAAAGTGCGTGCGGCTTTTACAGGAAGGGGTGAAGCAAATTTAAATTGGGGCAGCACAAGTCCAAAATACATCACTGACTGTACCATCTCTGACAAGTCCAAAATACATCACTTATCCTGTTAAACCTCCACACTGAAATGCTGTGTATTAATTGTATTCTTCAATTTAACCCAACCCTGTTTGTCGGCAGACTTCTACCATTCATCCATAAATGGGGTTGCCCTGGAAGGCAATAGTCCAAAGACTATGCTATTTATTATTATTTTATTATTTATATAGCGCCAGCAAATTCCGTAGTGCTGTACAATGGGATCATTTATAGTCATAGATTTTTACTTTGTCTGGGCTAGCAGATGTTATTGTATGTTCTTGTCCGAGTTACATTTTTTTAATATTGCCAGAGTGCGGGTTCCCATTCAATCAAATCCTAGGAAAAAAATGCACCTTTGCTCCTTTAAATACCCAAAATAAATTGCTCAGATTATTTGCTTACATTCTCTGTGTCAGCAAACCCGCTATAGCTGTGAACTCAATGTATCACTTCCATTTAACATTTACCAGTTTTTACTCTGTAGAACGCATGCAGCCCTATCTTTACCTCTGTATCACTTAAAAAACATTATAAAATAATAAATCCTCCCGCATGAAGGTTAGCTGCAGTGTCTACATCCAGCCAGCCCCCCTGCTAGGTAGTAAGTTTACTTTTATATAAACAGCCTAGCGTTCTTATTAAAGGTTACCTATAAACAAGCTGATAGAATTGCAAGGAGAATGCGAGAGCTGTAATAGGGTTATAGAGCGGTCAGGGGGAATTTTTTTACGTGTGACATGTTCCATAAATGCTTAATGTTGACTTAAAACGCAGTACTTCTCTAGGAACATTAAGCAATTCATTGCAAATCCCTTTGGTAGTCCATGAGTTAATGATAATTTAAGTACAGACCAGCAACAGAACACACTGCTCTCTCTCAGTCATAAAACTTCAGCCTTTATCTCTGTTTATTTGTCTGCTCCTTTTTAATTTGGCCTAATGGACTTCAGACTGAACTTTTTCCCCAGCACTCAAGAGAAATGTAAACTCCGGGAAAGTCCTGCACAGTTTAATAGTCACAATTAACATTTCTGGACTTTATAGGCTGATGCAGATCTGAGTCTTCTATCTCAGTTCAAATACAGCTCAGTATATTCCAGTTTAAAAATCACAATAGGCTTTATTACCAAAAAATTCTTCCTCTTATTTATACATTCACATATTTACAAGCTCATTGCCCCTTTTCTTTTAATCCATTCTCCTCTGGTCTCTGTCCATCCCCGTGTGTATGATTTTTATATAATACATTTATATTTTTAACTTACTTGCACCAATGAAAAAGTGGTGATTAAATCTGTTATGTTTCTTTCACTTTTTGGTCCTTTGGTTTTGGTTATGTACTTAAGACATTGATGCTAAAAGTCATGTGTCAGTATTTAGCCATAAAAGCCACGGGCATTATTATACTATTATTTAATATACATGATACAGATAGACACAGTTATTCATTAAATTTCAAACTGTATCAAATTAAATTCTAATTGGCAAAATTGAGTCTAAAAAAGTCAAGCTTGACTTTAGCTCAGTTGAACTATTTTTTTTCTACATCAGATATTTAGTCTCAATTGTCGAGTTATGATTTTAATTTGGGATAATTTTGAGTTTATTAAATAACTCTGAAAATAAAGTTTCTTACTGGTTAGAAACAGGGTAACTATTTTTTTTTTACTTGCATGTAGTTTCACGAATAAGGTCAAATGTGTAATTCTCACCAAACACCTACAACATTTGAATACAATAAAAAATGAGTACAAATGTAGAAATGTTGTCTTCACTTTCCAGCTAAACCCCTTCTTTGTTGGTTTAAATTTAATTGTGAGAGGGTCACCAAGACCACCTCTATTAACATAAGAGTCCCTGACAAAATTCCACTTCTACCTGATGGGTGGCAGGATACACAAAAAGGACCACAGAACCAGCAGCAGCCAGGTCTTTCTCACGTCATGGGTAGCAGGGTGGTGGTTAGAAGAGAAAAATAAGCGATTACATGGTTTCTATTTTAAATGATGTGAGGCACGTGGATCCCTGGTATGTAGAGCCATTTCGAGGTACAACTTAATAATAAAAAGAGAACGTAAGATGTTTGCCGGTCCTTAGAGATGGCCAGGTAAATGAAAATGTATCTCTCAGCTATAGATCTGCTAGAGATATGGAAAGTTTGAAGAGATATAGGTCGAGGTCAGAGTACCAGCCTCACAAACCAAATTGTACAGGCAATCAACTTAATATATTAAAATTAGAAGCAAAGATTAGGACATACAGGGCTCAGGAAAAGTCAAATTATCATTCTATAGGCATCACCATACACTACCAAAAGAGACTCTCAGTATATTGAAATCCAAGGTGATACTAGTACTTAACACTAGTTATGACTTGTTTGTAAAAAGTGATAAATGCACAGTTCCAGCTATATGAATGGTACAAATTAACTGGGTGATGTCTCTGCACAGTGCCACACATTATCAGGGCCGCCATCAGGGGGTGACAACCATGATGGTTGTCACGGGCCCGGCGGTCCTGGGGGGCCCGGACTGCTCTGGCAGTCCTGGACCCCACTTTCCCTCTCTGCACACATAGATAGCGAATATCGCTATCTATGTGTGCAGCCGCAGGCCCCCGGCTCCCTGTTACCGCAGAGGGGGCCCAGGAAGCACACAGCTTCTCCTCTCTTCTCTCTTTTCTAATAACTCTCGCGAGACCCGGTTACCATGGCAACGCTCCGCGGGTCTCGCGAGAGTTATTAGAAGAGAGAAGAGAAGAGGAGAAGCTGTGTGCTGCCTGGGCCCCCTCTGCGGTAACAGGGAGCCGGGGGCCCCCCACCGGACCACCAGGGATGGAATCTCCCCCTCCCTGGACACAGGTAAACAGGGAGGGGGGAGAAACATTTCATTTAATTTAATATACATTTAAAAAAATTAATGGGAAAATGCCCCCTCCCAGTTTGCACATCTACACACACACACACTGCATACACTAACACAACACACACTCTGCATACACTAACACAACACACACACTGCATACACTAACACAACACACTCTGCATACACTAACACAACACACACTCTGCATACACTAACACAACACACACTGCATACACTAACACAACACACACACTGCATACACTAACACAACACACTATGCATACACTAACACAACACACACACTGCATACACTAACACAACACACACTGCATACACTAACACAACACAAACTCTGCATACACTAACACAACACACACTGCATACACTAACACAACACACACTCTGCATACACTAACACAACACACACTCTGCATACACTAATACAGCATACACTAACACAACACACACGCTGCATACACTAACACAACACACACTCTGCATACACTAATACAGCATACACTAACACAACACACACGCTGCATACACTAACACAACACATACTCTGCATACACTAACACGACACACACTGCATACACTAACACAATACACACACTCTGCATACACTAACACAACACACACACTGCATACACTAATACAACACACACACTTCATACACTAATACAACATACACTCTGTGTACACTAATACAACACACACACTACATACACTAACACAACACACGCTCTGCATACACTAACACAACACACACACTTTATACACTAATACAACACACACACTGCATACACTAATACAACATAAAAGGAATGAAAAAGGGTTAGCGCTTTAAAACAGAGTAAGACAAGGCAGCAACTTAACAAGGGAATCCCTCAAAACCCTTAGAACACAAATAAGTAAAAATAAAGATAAAAGCTGCGCCAAACAAATAAATAAAAAAAAAATATTTTATAAAACATAAATTAAATAGTCCAAGTGAGGAAAATCCAAATAAGTCCAGATAAAATAAAGGGAAAGTCAGTCTTAACTGGAAGTTTCTTCTTTTAGATAAATTTCCAATGATATGAAAAAGATAAAACAAATTTCCAAAATAGTGTAATATATTCTATGAGATATAGTAAAAAAAAAGGAGAATGATGTCACACTCACATTTGATAGAGCTATAACCAGCTCTAGTGTAGAAAGCGTACAGCGGTACAGATCCCCGCTTATGGGATACAATGCGGTGTCCTTTTCTTCAGGAGTAGGTATCACTCAAAGAAAATATAAAACAAACCAATAGTGTTCTCTGTATAAAAACAGTGGGTGAATAAAATAAAATAAATGAAATGGTACTCACAAAAGTGGAGCAGGCTGACTGCTCCTTGATAACAGCGTAGGTGGAATAATCCCCACCAAGGATTCTTTGGAGTCCAGAATAATAAAATAAAATGCCAGGTAAAAGATGTATATAGAGATTCTTGGTACAAGCAAAATAGTGACCAAAGAAATCTTTAATATATAAAAAATACAATTAAATATCCATGAACGCGTTTCGCCTATAATGGCTTTATCAATATGGAATAAAACATATATAAAATATTCCATATTGATAAAGCCAGCGTTTATGGATATTTAATTGTATATTTTATATATTAAAGATTTAATACTCTAACTCACACTCTACGTTCACTATACACACTGCATCCGCTACACAAACACACACTCTGCATTCACTGCAAACACTACATCCATTACACACATTCGAATTCACTTCCACTATACACACCACATTCAGTCCTGCATCATTGTCAGCGGACTAGGTAGGGCGTGGGCGGGCCCGGAAGGGAGGGAGCGGGGGGTGGGGCCCAGACCTTGTGCTTTGTCAGGGGCCCCAAAATTTCTGATGGCAGCCCTGCACATTATTGCAATGTCATAAAAAGTGATGTGGGAAGATGCTTAAGACCAAATGACTGAATGACTGGTGGTGGCCTGAAAGTACACAGATGGTTTGACAACCACAGATTATGTGACATTTAAAATAAGTCAACCGTCTGTACTTGAATTATTTGACACCATTATTTACGTATAACGTATACATTCAAGAGCTATATAACACATTTAGATTCACTGGAAAGACGCGAAGTTCTGCTCGCAAGTTCTGCTTACATTTGGTCAGGATTGGAATACATATCTGAGTTCTAACCCCTTAAGTACCAGGGCTTAGGCAAATCCTAACAGATCTCAAAACACTTGACATATAATTGATTTTTAAGGAGATAATTCAAATTTCCCAATGGTTACTAGGGTCTGCTTTTATAAGCTGACTTATGAAAAAGAATTGTCCATTAACGTTATGGTTTGTGAAACATGTAATTTAAGTAAAGTGCGAGCTGTCATCTATAGCCATTAAATGAAGTATAGCAAATAGTTTTCCTATCTTGGAATTTACACTTTAAACATGTACATTTTCATGTATTTTGTTTTTTGTTTATTTATGGCCTATAAAAGGGCTATAGCTGTTCAGCATACACTATACCTCCCACAGGGACTTCAACGATATTCTGTGTGGTCTACTTTCATTTACATGTATAATATACTGTACATCGCAAAAGATATACAAAAGTATTTCATGTTTTATGTTATCCAAGAATGTTTCTGTTATATGTTGAAAATCTGCCTGGACTAGAGGTAAGAACAATGAGAGAGCAAAGAATTATGTAACGGGTCTAGGAAGTAAATATATTACATGGATTACCTCTTACATGAGTGAAACTGCGTAAACCATTTAAACAGCAGGTTAGGGATCCAGGTGGTAAATTGGACCCCTATGTAAATGTCATATTGTATTATATTGCTCTTTCATTCAAAAAGAATGGTGAGCTTGCTTAAAATTTCTCTTCTCTATCATTTTATGTCCATGTATAACAGGACTTCTTCATTGACATTTTGACCACATTGTTTTTATCATGTAGGTCAATTTAGCACCATTATTTTGATGTGGCTGAGAATAATTTAAGATGTAATATAATGAATTTTCCTAATACTAATACCTAGACCCAAAGGCAAACTTATAACCCCAGTACCTAAATAATTAAATTAATCATAGGATAACCTTGTCGACTGTCTAGGGCCCAGGGGTTAGGCAGGGGCTCTGGAACCATACTTTTGCTTGGCCCTATTCACCATCCCTTTGTAAAGAATGAAGGGAAGAAAAGCAAATTGGTAACATAGTGTATGCAGTGTGTATGTTGTGTTAGTGTATGCAGAGTGTGTGTTGTATTAGTATATGCAGAGTGTGTTGTGTTAGTGTATGCAGAGTGTGTTGTGTTAGTGTATGCAGTGTGTGTGTTGTGTTAGTGTATGCAGTGTGTGTGTTGTATTAGTGTACGCAGAGTGTATGTTGTATTAGTGTATGCAGAGTGTGTGTTGTGTTAGTGTATGCAGAGTGTGTTGTGTTAGTGTATGCAGTGTGTGTTGTGTTAGTGTATACAGTGTGTGTGTTGTATTAGTGTACGCAGAGTGTATGTTGTATTAGTGTATGCAGAGTGTGTGTTGTGTTAGTGTATGCAGAGTGTGTTGTGTTAGTGTATGCAGTGTGTGTTTTGTGTTAGTGTATGTAGTGTGTGTGTTGTATTAGTGTACGCAGAGTTTATGTTGTATTAGTGTATGCAGAGTGTGTTGTGTTAGTGTATACAGTGTGTGTGTTGTATTAGTGTATGCAGAGTGTATGTTGTATTAGTGTATGCAGTGTGTGTTGGGGTCTAAATCCTTCTTTTGATGATGCCAAAGTATCTAGAAAAAAACGTGGAAAGGTGGCCCCATACTAACGCAGGTAGCTACAGCCGGCTTCCACAGAGAGTTTTCAGCCTGATTGATGCTTGCAGTTCTTAAAAGGTGAATTAAGCTCAGATACAAGTTACCAAAAATAAAAACTATAAAGAGCACTTGATCACAGCAGCCAATCAATACCTTGCATTTTCTATATTGAGATAATTAACTTGAGATGATTATGCACTATTTCTGTAGACCGTCATTATTCTTTCATTATATTAGCCAGACAAATACAAAGATTACTAAGACATAACTTTGGTGTAGAACAGCTATATATATCTATTGCTTATATTGTCCAACTCAAATTCTTCCAGTTCAGCCAATTTGACCTTAACAGGGCTCTGTCACCTCAAACCTACCTTTCTCTTATTGTTTCTTCTTCACTTCCTCTTTCAGAATCTCTTCCTCTTTTCTTCATTTCAGATCTATTTCTCTTTAACCCCTTAAGGACCAAACTTTTGGAATAAAAGGGAATTATGACATGTCACACATGTCATGTGTCCTTAAGGGGTTAAAACACAAGACAAAGTAGGGACTACTTTGTCTTCTATATTTTTCCATTGCCTGACAAATCTTGACAAAAGGTGATGCTTAAGGCAAGCTCTAAATTGTTAGCTTGACAGTTTTGACAAAGGAAGTAGAACTTGCCTTAAGCTCCAAGATCTCAAGATCTGTCAAGCGTTGGAAAAATACATAAGACTTATGTTATAAGAAAAAATAGGTACAAAATGAAGAAAAGAAGAACCGATTCTAAAAGAGTAAGAGCAGAAGAAACAATAGGAGAAAGGTAAGTGAATTGATAGAATCACTTTAAATTTCAAAGGAACACTATAGGTTCAGGAACACAAACATATATTCCAGACCGTATGATGTTAAAACCACCATCTAGCTCCTCTGGTCCCTCTTCCCCCCCTAAATATAGTAAAATCTTACCTTTATTCCAGTCTGCTGCTGGCTTTGCCCCTGATCTGCCTGCATGGCTGACATCATTAGAACTGATCATCTTAGCCAATCACAATGCATTGGATTGTCTGAGACTGTCAAGGAGGCAGATCAGAGGCAGAGCCAGCACAAGCCTAACACAGTTCTGGCCAATCAGCATCTCCTAATATTGAGTCAATGCATCTATATGAGGAATGTTCAGTGTCTTCATGCATAGGGTGGAGACGCTGAATGTTAATTACACTGTGCAGCACTGCCCCAGGAACAACCTCTAGCAGCCATCTAAGGAGTGGCCAGTGAAGTTATCACTAGGCTGTAATGTAAATGTTGCATTTTCTCTGTAAAAAACTGTGGTTACTGCAAAAATCCTGAAGGGACTGATTATACTCACCAGAACAAATGCAATAAGCTGTAGTTGTTCTGTTGACTGTAGTGTCCCTTTAAGTTCAGTTTCAATTCTCATTTTAGTGAATAACCCTGAAAGAATCGTATTTTATGAGTATACAGATACTAAATAGCTTCTGTTCTCTTTTTGCCACCTCTTTTATAAATAGCATATAATTTCAAGGGATCTTTCCCAGAACCCTTAACAGCTTATCACTACGGGATCTGTCTCATACTCAGCATGTACCGTTAATTTTTAAACCAGATCTTTAAAACTATACATTTATCACAGTATGAGTGCTCCTAATGAATCGATCAACATCCTGAATTTAATCTTTCACTTAGTTTTACTCTAACCTACAGCACAAGATTAACAATCACTTTACTAATTTCCAGTGTTTGCCTATGAGCTGATCACTCGCTGGTATTTAAAGGGTTCATTACAGTCCCCTTTAAATTTTATCCAACCTCCAAGGCTATCTATAAATAAACTAATCGTGGTTTGGGAGCAGATAATGGCAGGAAATGCAAGTTTATTAGTAGGCACAGGGAGGGGTGCTTGGTGTATTTTGTTAAATACATTATTTTAGAAATTTAATTACATGAAGCACATTTTAGCTATTTTAGTTACATGGAGTAATAAAAAAATCTTCACATCACATAAAGTGACTTTGTCCTTACTTTACTGTCTTAAGTAATTGTTGACCGAATCTTCTCTAATTTGGCAGTATTTTTGTGACTTTGCATACCCTTTTGCATTCCTGGCATATGTACTAAATGTATGTGTGTTTTTTGTATACTGTGTGTATGCGTCTGTGTTCACATGATGCAAGCCACCAGGCAAGTGGCCGGCTTCCATCATTGCATGCAATGCCCAGCTGGAGGGTTAATGATTAACCCATTACTGCTCTCTAACCCATACAGTAGAAGTGTAGTATTTTCTCCTACTGTAATACGTATCACTCAAATTATTGTACATATCACTTCTGCACTTTAAACGATTACAATGGGTTTTACAGTGAGTACTTTCAATGAAATTGTAGAGGGGCAGTTTTGATGATTCCGGTTTTTCATGTAATGAATTGTTCTCAAGGCCATACTCAATTACCGGAATCCCGCTAGGAAGGTACTGTATTCAGTTATATTGTTGACCGTGTTGATATGATGGCACCATTATCATCTATGGTGCACCTATGGGGAAAGCAGCAATAGGTGTACTGATTACAGCAAGATACAACCACAATGCAGAATAGAACAGAGCAATCGAGATACAGCTAACGGATACTGACAGAACAGCCCCCACAGATCCAGTTTAGAATTAGCAGTTTAACTAAAGGAATCATGTTTGTATTTGGGAAACATGATTATCAGTACACTTTTTGGTTATTTCTGTGTACTAAGATTTTGTAATCACATGATGGGTATCATGAATGGAAATGGGATTTATTATTATTATTATTATTATGTTGTTATTATTTATATAGCGCCAACAAATTCCGTAGCGCTTTACAGTGGGTGGACGAACAGACATGTAATTGTAACCAGACAAGCTGGACTAATGACAGTTGCAAGAGAGCAATCAGTCGGGAGCTATTAACAGTTTCATTGATACACTTTTATGAAGAAGTGGGTTTTTAATGATTTTTTGAAGGAGTGGTTCTGCCACTGAAATCCCGAAGGTTTCCAAGTTTTTGTTCTGAATTCGTTTTTTTCCTTTTACATATAACATAATTGATTGTGAAGGATCTGGAACTCTACGGAAAAAGTAACAATGAAAAAAAGTATGTTAAACTTCCAAAAACACATGCAAGCAATGCTACGGCAAGTTTACTGCTGTAAAAATGAGATCAAGAGTACCAGGCATAAGCTATAAATCTACATTGTGGGAATTATATGGGTTAGTTCCTGTTGTTTCATTCTCCTTAAGAAAACGATGTATTGTTCCCAGGCTTGAAGGAAAAAAAAAGATCTCTTCTATCAAAATAAAAACATAGAGATGAAAGTACGAGTTTGTTTCTGACCCTGAAGCACTAAAATAAAAATATAGAATGGCCAAAAAAAGTTTAGAAATTAAGCATGTTCCAGGGTTTAGAACATATATTTCTAGCATTATTAGTAAAATTAGTTGTGTTAACAAATATTGACATCAGGCATTATCTAGTGCATTATATTGGTAAACGGTATCTTAAAGCAAACACTGTTGCTCGTAGCCTTGTTTTAATCTAATAATTCTGTTTTTGATCATCACAATGCATCTTTAGTTTTGCAAAATTGTTTTTAATTTTGTTGTTAAAGGAACACTATACCTATATTCTATATAGGAACCTATATTCCTTACGCTATAGCGCCCCTGCCGCTGTTAAATACAGGTTTCCCCCTATTTGCCATAAAAATCCATTAAAAAAGGTTTTTACTCACCTTTTACAACGTCATGGAGGAAGCGTGGTCTTCTTTGAGATGATCTATCGCGAGTAGGGGCATGTCTAGTAAGCTCACTGTTTAAAAAAAACAAAACAAGCCCTAGTGTCCTCCCTCCCGAGTCCCCACCCGTGCCGCGTGAGTGGGGGCTATTAAACTGAAAGGGGGACCTATTGCCGCCCCCACACATGAGCGGTGGGTGGGAGCCCTAAATGATAATGGGGGGAACCTATCGCCCCCTCCCTCCCCGTACCCACCCATGAGCGCAGGGTGGGGGCCCTGAATGAAAATGGCCCCAACCCATGAGCCCACCCACATGCATTTGCACATGATCACAGCTTTCTAAAGATTCTCAGTGAGGTTTAGTACTCTGTCGAGCTTACGGAAGTGGAAGAAAACTTTACTGAAATGGTTGGAGTTCATCAGTATCTTGATGCTTTAACCATGCACACTGTGCGCTGAGAGCTAAAGGACATATTTCATAAAAGCAGCAATACTTAATAGAAAGCTAAATCATTATATGGAGACATGTACTGTGTGGGGATCTCTCTATTACAGCTCTGTGTAATCCATCACAGTGATCCTGGCTGTGACCAGCTCTGTGTGTTATTTATCTGTGTTTTACTCAGCTCTGCCTGTTGGATGGGTATCACTCGATTTAGCTCTAAGTATTGTAAAGGTGTCTTTGTGTTAAATAGGTCTTTATTAAAGGAGAAAGAGCCATTCTTCTCCTACGCAGAGGATTACAATGAAGCAATAATACAGCATTTGTGCGGTTGATACAATTCAATCTTTGCAATGTTTCCATACTTGACTGCCTTAGGGTTGAGTGCATCCTTTGGCTGTTGGCTTACTTTACCTAGTTTGGTTCAACTATGTCACCATCTTTCTAGATATCGAGTATTTTTTTTTTATCCAGAAATGTTTTTGACAATAACATGAGAAAACATGAGAAGGTAAATGGAAGGTATATCACATGACATGAAGTAGAAACTGTACGTGGCATAGGATTAGGTCCAAACACGTTCACCCCCACCAACCCCTGCCCAACCTCCCAATGTATAGGTGTCTTTGTATTGTGTATTGTGTCCAGCTCTATTTATTATATCTCTATTTTTTTACTCAGCTCTGTTGTGGTATAGGTGAGAGTACGGACAGAGGATAGACGTAAGTCTTTGGCAGAGCGTAGGGGCCTCGACGGGACATACTTGTGTATTAGGGAAGATAGATAGGTGAGCATTATGTTGAGACTTGAAAAGCAAGAAGCAGAATTTAATATAAATAAATATAAATAAGAGTCTGTGTATATGATCCTTTTGTAGATATTTCATTAAGACATATAGACAGGCTGGATGGACCAGGCTTAGTAATAATAATAATACTAATTATAATAATTATTATTATGATGAAATAATATATTTGTCTAAACAATGATACCATTGTCAAAATTATATGACTATATAGATTAGTTTAGTACATAGCAGACTCAATGGCTCTGTTTGTGTGAAATGCCTGACAGTAAATGAAATTGCTAACAAAATGTATTTGTGTAAATAATATATGCAGTATATAGCTATTAATAGAGTTCTACAGACATAAACCTATTTAGACATGTAGATATATAAACATTTCATTGAAAGATTAATGATCTCTTGTGTTTGTAAACATGTTTGGCTTTTAATAGTTAAATCTTTAAGGAAAGGTTTATCATTAACTGTCACTCTGACCATACATAACGATTTCTTATTTATTTTTTTCCGGTAGCCCTGTGGTATCCAGATTCAGTTTCCACGGAAACAAATGACTTAAAGTTCTTACACTTAACAACTTGTCAGCATTTTCCCTTCCTTTGTTATTTTAATAATGTCCTATTTGTAATATATATAGACAGCATTTGTAACCTTGAAAGCAGTTCCAAATCCCAGGCTGTTAGAATGCAAACATTAGTAAATGTGATTAATGAAGACCAGAGCATATTCAGAGACTTAAATTATTTTCATTTATACACACACCGGGGGTGGGCCCTTTACCCGGATATTCCAGATGATAGCATATTCCAACTACTACCAGTTCATAGATAATAGATCCTGTGTTTTGTACTTCAGCTCTAAAGTGCATATGATGGATTATTCACAAAATATACGTTCTGATAAATTCATGGGAGTTCCTCACACTTTGCATGAGGTTGTCCAGGGTCTTCAAATTCTATATAGGAAAGCATTAAGTCAATGTTTTCAATTGGGGAAGGCATGATGCATTTTCGATGACCTCAATAGTCGCACATAAGGTTCCATCCATCGGCTGACGTCATAGGAGGAGGAGCACGACCCAGTGACAAGGTCCCTCAACGGTGGGAACAGATAAGTGTAAAAGGGATTTTTAACCCTTTATTTGCCACTAGGGGGGAGGGGACAAGGGATGGGTAGAGGGACACGATAGTGTTAGGAATACAGTTTTGAATGAGAGCCCCTGCATAGGACTAGTGGGTGCACTCGGGAAGGGGGCCGGATTTGTTGCCACACAATGGTTAGTTCTGAACTCTGGCCCAGTCGGATGACGTAGCCCTTTAACAGTGCTACTAAACTTCCTCCCAGCTACAGTTAAAATTCCACTCATGGAGGCACAGAGGAAGAGGAGGCACAGACAGCAGAACATGGGAGAAGAAGAAGAGTCTGCTTCAGCCCCACACTTCTATCAGTCTCACCTAGCAGCAGTATCCCATGGAATCCACATTCCTGCACACAAGAGGTCCGCCTGTTTAGTCACACTACATGCAATGACCGTCAGGAGTGGAGCCACTTGCAGTGAGCTCCTCTCCGCCTGGTCAATCGGAGATCGCGCCCCCTGGGTCACAGTGCCACTCAGCACATAGACAGCTGAGTCTGCCCCTGAATGTCCCCCCAAGTGAGTAGCACCTGGGGCTGACCACTCCCCTGTTAGTACACCACTGCAAACACACACCCTACATGCACACACACATACATAGAATGTAAGCTCGTTTGAGCAGGGTCCTCTTCAACCTATTGTTCCTGTAAGTTTATTTGTAATTGTCCTATTTATAGTTAAATCCCCCTCTCATAATATTGTAAAGCGCTACGGAATCTGTTGGCGCTATATAAATGGCAATAATAAATAAAAATAAATACATACAGAAACATGCTTACATTGAAACGCACAAACACTACTCACAAATATAACCCAGCAAGGATGGGGATATGGTAGATCCCCAGCTTGCATAGCAGTGTGGGAGTTATATGACAGAGGGGCTTTACCTTTTGGTCACCGTTGCACTAGAGGGTGCCCCCCCAAAAATTACTCACTACATTAGTTTCGCCATTGCATAGAATTAGGCAATTAGGGTTGAACTCAGTATATGTAACATTTCATAGCAACATGCTGCACATACTAACTCCAGGCCCCATGATCACTTGAAATCACAAAAGGGATCATGGTGCTTGGAGTAACCATTTAAGTGAGTTTACGTTTATTTCTTGCTCACTGTATTCTTTTCTACTTTTGACTAATCCTCTCATCTTAAATCTCCCTTCAATCTCAATATTTCAATGCAGGACCTGAGTGTTGTATGTTTGGTGGAGGCTGAGAGCTTTATGTAGGGGGTGAAGCTGAGTGTGCCTGTGTCTGGTTAAGTGTTGTGTGTGAGTGGCTGTAGTTTGAGCGTGGGAAAAGAGGTTGAGTGAGTGTGTATTTTTTTCCGCATTCCCCTTCCTGCATACCTTCTGGCAGAAAAGGACGTTATCTCTGGTGGTCCAGTAGAGGCAACACTTAAGGGTGTTTCCTTGATGGTCCAGTAGAGAACACTCTCAATGGTATTTCCTTGGTGGTCCAGTGGATGGCAGTCTCAGGGGAGTTATCTTTAGTGATCCAGTGGAGGGCAGTCTCAGGTGTGCTAGTGATCCAGTGAAGGGCTCTCTCATGGGTGTTATCTCTGTTACATATGGCCAACCCTCTCATCTTAAATCTTTCTTCAATCTCAATAGTTCAATGCAGGGCCTGAGTGTTGTATGTTTGTAGGAGGCTGAAAGCTTTAAATAAGGGGTGAAGCTGAGTGTGCCTATGTGTCCTGGTTGAGTGTTGTGTGTGAGGTGGCTGAAGTTTGAGTGAAGGTGGAGGTTGAGTGAGTGTGAATTTTTTTTACATGCCCCTTCCTGCTTAAATTCTGTCAGAAGAGGATGTTATCTCTGGTGGTTCAGTGGAGGGCCTTCTCAGGGGTGTAATCTCTGGTGGTCCAGTGGAATGCACTCTCAGGGGAATGTTATTCTTAGTGGTATAAAAACTTGCAGTTCCTGACTCTGAGTCAATGATATTGAGCACCATGTTGTGGCCATTGGAGTCATTGAGAACTGCTTGGGGACTACAAGTGAGTTATTGCACCCAAAATAAGAGCACACCACAAATGTCCCTTGACAAAGTGAGGTGGTTCATGGTCCAGCAGGGAGATCTATTAATCTGAAAGACAGAGCTGAAGCTCCATGCTCAGACAAGGACTTACAGTGTCCCGTCTAGTCTGCCCCATGGGTAATCCGGATCAAATGTCAGGGTTTGTTCCTCTAATGCCCAACTCTGCCTGTTGATGGGAGATAGAATATCGTACTTATTGGACAAAGGTCACTATCTTGTGTACTTAACAGGAGCTTGTAGCATTGGTATAAATTCCAGAGCGGTAACAGTTCCACTTTTATCAGATTATTACCATTGTAATAAACACAATAAAGGGAGATATGCACAGTGTTCTTATTACATCTTGTAAAGAGCATACATAGGGTGAGGGTCATTAACAAAACTGAGAATTCAGAGTGAATTCAAAGTTAAGAAAGAGTTGCCAAACAGAAAGCATAGGTGATTTAGATAAGAGCTCTTTTAACCTAAAGTTTGAAATTCACATTGAACTCACTTTGAAATCCTAGTTTAGTTCATTTAACACACTGAAATCTGCAATCTCATCAAAGGGTACTTAGATCTGTGACAAACAAACAGAGTGCCCTGTTAGATCATCTTTTGCCAGGCGGCTAATTAGGCTCACTATGCATGTGCCCGACTTACCGAATCTCTGCAAAACCTCCAGTGTTCCAAATTCAGCACTCAACATTCCATGCCAAACTTCAGACTGGAACCTTCCAGCTACCAAAAGGGAGCAGCAAAGCACAACATTATGAACACTGCACATTGCTTTGTCGTTTGGGAAATAAAGATAAAAGCATTCTCCCATAATAGGAAATATATTCAGTAGTTTTTATTTTTGACCATACCCAGGAATACCTACAGGAAAAATATCCTTCATACTGTAAACATATGAATTATTTTTCATTTCATTTTTTTAAATAAACAATGGATAAAATTGATAAACGACTAAAGGGGACAACAGTATTCTGGTGTTATTTCTAAAAGTTACACTTTTTTTTTCATTTAAAGTGATACTCAACATTTTATGCCAACCGACTGGAACATGAATATATTTTTAACATTAGAGTGTTTAATTTATAGTGAAGATTGAAAAAAAAACAATAACACATACCTGCAATCCAGTGCAGGCACGGTCTCCTCACTGCAGCCCAGTCGTCCACAATGAGGTCAACAATCATTATTCTCTCTAGTCCAATCAGATCCTTCTTATATAGAGGCAATGAGAGCCTATAGCACATGCATGGCTATTGCTGTGAATCCAATGCTTGTCTGTAGGAAGAACCTATTATCACTGACTGACAACCACAGTTTGAGTTTTTCAAAAACAGCAATGTTTTATATTGTCCGAGAAACAGCAGTCATGCACCAAAAGCACTACATTATGATGTAGTGGTTTTGGAATTTAGTGTCCATTTAAATGAAAGAGCAGATACCAAACATAATTTAACAAACATAATTTAACATAAGTATACATTAGCATACATTGTTAGGAATAGTATAACAGTTTAGATTCTTTAGGAAAAATATATATTTTATGTTTATGTAAAAAACAGATACAATTTTTTTATCTTGTAATACCTTTTTTATTTGACTAACAGAATTTTTTAATGACAAGCTTTCGGGAGAACCGCCCTTTCTCAAGTTTAAAGCATTTCTGAGCAAGACGACACATAGAATTCAAAGCTGAGTTGTGATAAGGGGGTTAAGGCAACATGTGTAGATGAGACACAGGTTTGATAGAAAATAGACAACATTTTCGCAGAGGGTCGTAAATATCTTGTGTGAAGATCACAGAGTGAGGAGGGAAACAGAGAGAGAAAAAAAAAAGTAAACAGTGCAAAAGATGGTGCTAGAAGGGGAGAGTAAAAACAAAATAGTTATTTATATTAAGAATGCATGAATTCACATCCAAGAGTTACAGGATATGCATGAAGGCCTATATCCAGCATACACACACACACACACACTCACACTCACACATGTACATATACGTATACACAAGAAGTGTATATGTACAAGTATACACAAGCACATACACAATATACATAAGTACATACAAAAATATACATGTGACGGATCACCCTGTCCCTTGACTGAAAATCCCTTCATTTAATTCCCTATGAGTTTGGGATATTGCGTTCTCTTTCCTTTATTCTGTATTTTATTCCCCTTCCGAACAAACTACTGAACGACCAGACGACCCGTGTGTGGAGTGTGCCCCTCATTAACTTCTATCACCTCTGTAACACCTTGAAAACCACAGGCATTCTAAGCAGTTGGCTGGGTGGTCGGCGTTCAGTATACGAACACGTGGTGCCGGCCATCTTTAGCCGCGAATACATACAGCGGTGTTTGGTCGTTGAGTGCATGGAACTATAATCGGACACTCGATGGCGCGAACACCGCTGGGACTTCCATACCTTCATACGCTCTTTATACGTAGATTCGTATAAAAAGAGCGCCGTTCGGTAGGAATAAGCTCCTGAACCAGATACATCAACCAAGTATCCATATGAACGATTAGGTTTGGTATTTTGACTATTTCATGTATTCCCGAACTAGACCGACTGCACAGCCTGATTTCATGGAACTCTTTTGGGCAGGAGCCTCATGTGCAGTCGGTCAAAATGTGACTTCCATGGAAATCCCGAACCCCTGAACCGATCTGGGTTATCTTTGGATATGTTGCTTTTTATTTGTTTTTAGCAAATAAATGAGGATGAGTACAAATAAATTTGGATCTTTATATACAGTATCACAAATCCAAAACAAAGACTACACACTAGAGGTTATTTTTGTAATTTTATTAACATTTCATCAATAACAATTTTCTGATCCTTGTCATTGGGAGTCATAATAGCTCCACAAGGGATGCATATTTAATCATTTGCATCATACACACCACGTCACCACAGAATGGGATCGGGGAAGGTGGACAAGAAGAAGAAGACAGTAGCCACATTATTTTAATATCTGCTGAATGTATCCTCACCAATATCCCAACAGTAGGGGATCAACACTGCTGAATGCTAACCACACCAGAGCTTGTATTAGCTCTATGAAATGTGAGTAAGACCATAAAATCTGCATATTACACATTATTCTGTTGTGGCATACTACACCATTGGAGTTTCTTCTCTGTTCTTCCTTCTATCTGGATATGAATCCAAAGTCATTTAAGGGATTCCCTTATCCCTACAAGAAAATAATTCTTAAAAGGTCTCTACTATTGTACCAGTTTTTGATTTTGCATTCCTATCTTGGGGATTGTGATGGAGCCCCATCGATATTAGCTGTGCTGCCTTACCCACTATAACTAATTTTTTTGTTTGGTTATTTAGTGCTGATCCTTCTGTTGGTTTTGCACAGTATATTATTACACTACAGAAAATGAATGACAAGAAAACTTTGTTACTAATATATTGATAATCAATTATATTACAGTGGTTCTTCCCTATCATATCTCAGAAAATAATACCATTGAATAAAACACTGAAAATCATCTATGACATATTTATTTTCTATGTAGAATTATTTTTGACAGATTACTTTAGATAGGCTAACCACTATTGAATGAGTACACACTGGAAGGTACCTCCACCTATAGGAAACTAGCAGAACTCTTTCTCCGGCCATCATATTGGCCATCATACCAACAATATTTTTACTGAGACTTAAAGGGGATCTGTCACCTCCCAAAAATTTGAACATAATGTTTTCTTATCAACTTTAATTAACAAATATGTACTAGTGATGTGGGATAAATACAATTAAAAGTAGAAATCCACATCTCATTATTCTGTACCGAGCGGCTCCATCTTAGTTTTCTCTTAATCATTGTTATAAGCTCTGCTGTTTGTACCTGGCGGTCAGCAATGCAAAAGCATACAGAGAGGTGGAACGATTAATCAAAGTTTATATTTCTCTTCCTGATTTGCACTGGCTGAGCCTGGACTGAACAGGATTTTGATGTAACGGGATCAATTGATATAAATTTAAAATAAAATGCTCCATTTAACGGAAAATATGACTCAAACCCAAGTTGCTTCCATATGAAAACACTCTACCATTTGCAAATATATATGTAAACACTGACATCATTGTATTCAGAAAAAAAAGAGCAGGGGGGGGGAGCGAGGACAATTTATCTAGACAACTGACGGGAGGAAGACTTTTTGAGAGCACATTTTGAGCCCAGCAGGAAATAAAACGTGAGAAGGATATTTGCTATTAAATATCTTAACCGAAGTATGGATATTTTCTCAGTAGATTCTGTGTCATTTACAAAATGTCCTTTCGAAATGAATTAATTTGAAATTAACTATAGTTTCCAGTTAATGAGCCAAGAAATCTGGACTGTGTTTAAAATGGTGTATCAATAGCGTTTATGTTTTCAGTAAGAATGTAGCTGTCCGTTACCATATTTAATTATAACAGTCATCAGACTACCTGAAAGGTCTATGCACTCTTTATTGTTAAGTCCTAAAAGGTCTCTTTGTTTTGGCTTCAAGACAAAGTTCACCTCTTGGACCCACGGAATATGGCAGTATCTAATTTTTGATACTCCACAGATGGTGCTGCAATATTTTGTCAGCAATCAGCAAGGTTTTGTGGCTCCTCCAGTTTACTTGAGCTGATGTTATCAGTCGAACTTGTCAGAAGCTGTTTGAGTGATGGGGTATTAATGAGTTTGATTTACAATCGTCTGCAGGAACACTGTGTATTTTACACACAATATAGCCTTTTGTGAAATCAGCATAGACACATGTACTAAGCAGTTTTACCTATTTAATTTTAACATATTTGAAGAGAGAGATTATTTTTAAGAGACGTTTTATTTTTGTAAAATACATTAATAGAACTTTGCACATTTAGCTAATTGCTTCTGTCACAATTTGGCAAACCTAGGCAATTCTATTTGTAAAATAATTTAAAATGTATTTCTTCACTGTATTATATATCCAATTTACGGCAGCAATTAAAAAAAGAAAGAACATTTTCGTAGTGTTGATATCAGAATTCATTGTATACATTTTAGTCTGTAAAGGAATTCTAAAAGCTAAAATAGCAATAACAATTTAACCAAATCAGAGAAAAATAAACAGACTTAATTCCAAAAGGTAACCGTTAATCAAGGTAAGAAGCTGGACCTGTGATTTGCACATTAACGGTGCTTATAAGAAGATTCTATTTTGGATATGTGTACCCATTATTTTTTATTATTTTTATTCTTTCCTTTGCAGAACATTTCCAGACTTCAGGGCCGGTATGTCCTATAGGCTAAGTAGGCGGCCGCCTAGGGCACCTACTTAGGGGGGGCCGCCAGCAGTGGCTTTACTGCTTGTCTGGCCACCCCCCTATTGTGGTGTATCACCAAATTAATATAAATATTAAACAAGGTTCGTCTACATTAAAAGGTATTTATTTAGAAGGCAACAACACAATACTATAAATATATCACAAACACACAGCCCAGACCCACGGAGCAACAACCCTTTTAAATCTATCTATCTATATAGTAATCCCCTTCCCCACACGTTTGATCTCACCCACGGTTAGGCCTTCACATCTAGTAATGGCTCACTGCTGCAAGTCCAACATCACATCCACCAAGGAAGAAAAGGAAGCAATAGAGTATAACATGGTTCACCAAAATAACACATGGCATCTGCACATCTGTTTAGTAGCACAGCCAAGAAGGAACAGAGAGGAATGAGGATAGAGGGGGGAGTGGCTCTTTCCTGACTTGTAAATTACCATATCAATTACCATATCAAAGTAAAGCTTATCCCCCTGTAAGAAAGATCTACATGAACTTGATCACATGACCCCTGGTCACCATGCTAGTTTGATGACAGAATGTCACCACATTCCCTCACTTTTTCTTCTCTTATGTTGAGCACATTTAAAAATAATAATATATACCTCTTATCTATGTAAACTATGAGATCTGAAGTAGGAAAGGGGAGCACAGGAATTAGTGTGAGTGAGATGAGTAAGGTAAAAGAAAACAGTCAAATAGGGGTTGCATCACCCCACACCTATCAAGTAGGATTGATTATATAAAGCGAGCCGCGGTGGCCACCAGGTGCTATGGAGCAATTACTTGTAGACTAGTGCCCAGTAAAACGTTGGTCCAGCATTCAGCACAGCCTGCTAAGTCAGAACCCTGTTTTATGGGTCAGCATGTGTGCATGAGTAAGTGTGTGTGCATGTATGGGTCACGTCCTGTTCCATTCAGCAGATATTTCTGGCCTTGGCTTCTGTTATCCAGTACTCTTTTTACAATTCTTGTTCAGTTTTTCTTTTTTTCTGGTTTTCTATTTTATATCTGGTTTCCTTATGCTGGGTTTTCTGGGTTCATTCCTTTATTCCGTTCCTGGAATTTCCAGTCTCCTGGTTTCCTTTATATATTTGTTTTTTTGTTGCCACACCTGTTCCTTTGCCATTTATTCCTTTTTGTTTCAGTCTGTTCCTGCTAGCAGTGGTCTCATTTCCTCTGCTCCTTTCCTTGCAGGTAAGTACTGTGTGTGTTTTATTGTTGTACATTTGGTCATGCATATCTAGGCAATTAGGACCCACCGTAATTGGAGTACTTTGGCGCAGTGGTGGGCTGCATACATCTTGGCCACTTATGTATGTATATAGTACTTAGTTATGTCTCCTCTTGTTTTGCCTTGTATCTTATGTCTTGTTTTATTTGTCTTGTATTACCAGTTCACATACAGTCCTTTCCTGTCCTGCGCTGTCCATGTCCTGTTCATGTTTCCCTCATCTATTGTGTACATGTTCTGGGTTCTGCTTTCTGTCCTGCTCCGGTTCTGGGTTCTTCTAGTCTTGTCTTATCTTGTTTGGTGCCTGTTCTAGTCTTTTTCTAGTACTGGATACATATCTGCTGCACTGGGAGTACTGCGAGGTCTGCACATTATCACCTGCAGCTGGGATCCGTCGAAGCTTCATCAGGGCTCTGGTATGTGGCCGCACAAACCCTGGTGCTCAACACCAGGGAGCATATGGTTACCCTGCACAAGACCCTGACTGTCCATTTTCCCGTCGTGACTCCTATCATCATCATCATCAGGCATTCAGGGGTCCCGGTCTTTGGACTGCCACCTGTGACAGTATGTATAGGTTTCTGTGTGTATAGGTCGGCGTGTGTCTGCATGGGTCAGAGTGTGTCTGCATGGGTCATGTGTGTGGAGGGGGGTCAGTGTGAGCGCATGTGTATGTGTGGGGGTCAGTGTGTGTGTCTGTATGGGTCAGCGTGTATGTGTATGGGTCAGTGTATGTAAGTCTGCAGGAGTGTGTGGAACGAATGGGGCGGCGACATTTTCTACACCTAGGGCAGCAAAAATCCTTGCACCGGCCCTGCCAGACTTAGATCATTTTGTCGTGATTTCTTCATCCATCAGGAAACAACTGATATCTCTGAAATAGCTGCATGTTTCCCTCAAACTTTGTTTGACCATCAGTGGTGGTCTTGCTCATTTCGATACATGAGTAGAGTTCACTCCAGTGAATGGAAGATTGCAAGTAGTACTTTTTGTCCACATGCATGCATACCTTTACTTTAAGGGACACTGTAATAATTTACAGGTTTTATAGCAATTTCAGGAACTGTCCCTGATAATTTAATTTTCATATAATTTCAGTTCTCTAGTGTTCTAGATAAATGTGTGGTGAGGTGTGTTTAGAGCTGTAGTCACAGCGGAAATTCCTGCAAGTTCACAAGGCTGAAAGTATTTTGCTGAACAGAAAAATGTAACAGGAATAAAGTACACTGGTCCCCAGCTTGGGATCCAGACCCATCTTGCTGCATCATCGGTCCCTTCTCCACTGACACCAGAGACCTCAACCACAATTCTTCAGGGACTGGTCTTGTCCTCTACCCACTAGACAGGCAGATATCTCTTCTGATGACTTTTTCTTCTTTCAGGCAAGAGTCAAGTCTTTATCTTTAAAAATACACTTTTGGATGATAGACACAAGTGATTAAACTTTCAGCACAAAGGTCTGCAGACAATGTCACCATTGGGTAACATAGTACATGATTTACTTCACGTAAGATGGACCACACCACCTATCTGATAGGTGGTAACAGGTCAGAATTTGTACATGGATATTGGCTCTGGTTTGTACTCCAACTGAGCTGAATATGGCTACAGGTTTTTATCCTTAGATCCTTTTACCTTAACACTTCCTGAACAACTTGCCTGCACTCACCAGATCTATTTTATCGACTCTTTAATTTGGCTCATCCCCGACATTTTATTGCAAACTGCTCCAAGAAAAGTAGCTAACAACCAATTCATGGTTTAATCCAAAGGCAGCTATACTAATTCCTATAAGCTTACTGCTTTAGTGTTATACTCTGTCACCAAATACTGCCATATTCACCTTAAAAAAACATTACTTTCACTTTCCCCCTCTTTCTACTCAAGATGCTAGTAAGGAGCTTCTTCAAGCTCTGATCATTTCCTGTATCAATGTAACTCTCTCTTAATTGGTTCCTCCACATTCTTTACTGATTTCAGGGCATTTGGTCTGATAGTGTCTGCTAGTAGAAGCAGGGACGTTCTAAAGTATTTGGCAGACAGGGAGGATTCTGGGTTTGGCGCCCCCCCTTCCCCACCTCCACACTTTAAAATGTAAAAAAACACGATTTTTTGTTTTAAACTTTGCACAAATGTGTAAATTTTGAAAAACTCTGTCCTGTCCTGCTCCCTTCTACAAAATCCCTTTCCCTCTCATGCGTTTTGTACAACGCATGTCCTGCCCTGTTTTACAAAACCCCTGCACCCCCCTTCCACAAAGCCCCTGCTCAGCCCCTCTTCTAAAAAAATCCTTGTCCCCCTTCTACAAACCCCTGCACACCTCTTTCATAAAACCTCTGCACCAACCCCCCTCCCCAACAAAACCTGCCTTTCCCTCTAAAGCCCCTGCTCAGCGCCTTACAATATAATTCTTTGTTTTACACAAAAATATTAGCAACAGTCTTCAGAGTCCAGTCCCAGGCACATAATCACTTGCACACAGTCACACACACAGTTACAGACAGTCACACAAACAGTTACAGACAGTCACACAAACAGTTACAGACATTCACACATACCATTACAGGCAGACAGTCACATACACACAGTAACAGGCAGATAGTCACATACACACACATACACACACAGTTTTAGGCAGCATCCCACAACCACAGGCAGACAGCCACACACTCACAGGCACACTGTCACACACAGACTGTCACAGGCAGACAGTCACACACACAGAGTCACAGGCAGAAAATTACACACACACACACACACACACACAGTCACAGGCAGACAGTCACACACACACACACAAACTCAAAGGCAGTCACACACACAGGCAGATGGTCATACACACAAACTCACAGGCAGACAGTCACCCACAGAGTCACAGGCAGACAGTCACACAGTCAGAGGCAGACAGTCACAGGCAGACAGTCACACACACACACACACACACACACACACACACACACACAGGCAGACAGTCATACACAGAAACTCACAGGCAGACAGTCACACACACACACACAGTCACAGGCAGACAGTCACACACACACAGATTCACAGACAGTCACACACACACACAGACACACAGAGTCACAGGCAGACAGACACACAGTCACAGGCAGACAGTCACACAGTCACAGGCAGACAGTCACACACACACACACAGGCAGGCAGACAGTCATACACAGAAACTCACAGGCAGACAGTCACACACACACACACACACACACACACACACACACACAGTCACAGGCAGACAGCCACACACACACACACACACACACACACACACACACACACACAGAGTCACACACACACACACACACACACACACACACACACACACACAGTTACAGGTAGACAGCCACACACACACACACACACACGCAGATTCACACACACACACACACACACACACAGTTACAGGTAGACAGTCACACACACACACACACAGATTCACAGACAGTCACACACACACACACACACACAGAGTTACAGGCAGACAGTCAACACACACACACTCTCTATTTTACGTACAGACCGTATGGGCTGGAGGAGGAGTGGATGACCAAAGTCCACCCTTCCCTCCCCCTTAGTATGCCACTGAGCTTGTATAATGGGATCTACTGTTACAAAATGCCAAATGTGAGTGAGCACATCTATTTCCTGAGTACAGAATTTTTCCAAAGATATTCTTTTAACCACATGTATGAGAACACTGCTAGAACGAGTATTCGTAAAGAGAAAAAGGACCATGTTTGAATTTATTCCAAAAATAGAAATATACCACTTGTAATTTTAAAGAGAGGATATCTTTATTCTTTGACTAAATGGTGTGTTCACTGTGTTCATTATCCTTTTAATTCAGCTTGAATTTTACACCATGGTTTTTAGATATTATTGTTAATTTGCACGTCTTTTCCATTCTGAGGAGCATGGGCACAGAAGTCACAAAATGAATGGACAGGTTTTATGATACACTGGGACATCAGCATAATGAAAATTATCTCCATCTTGAACATAATTCTCTATTTAGGAGTCACCACAATTCTAAACTAAATTTTGCATTGTATGTCTTCTCTGTAAGACTTTGTACATGAAACGTGACAACTCCAGTTAGAGTCCAATGGCCTTGGGTTGCAGTCAAAGCTTGTTATATGTGCCTTAAGTTGTCGCTTGCAGGTGCCGCCATCTGCATTCTTGGGATCCTCTTTAGATCTTTGTACTTAAAGGGACACTATAGTCACCAAAACAACTTTAGCTTAATGAAACAGTTTTAGTGTATAGATCATGTCCCTGCAGCCTCCCTGCTCAATTCTCTGCCATTTAGGAGTTAAATCACTTTGTTTATGAACCCTAGTCACACCTCCCTGCATGTGACTTGCATAGCCTTCCATAAACACTTCCTGTAAAGTTTATCCTTCCTTTATTGCAAGTTCTGTTTAATTTAGATATTCTTATCCCCTGCTATGTTAACATCTTGCTAGACCCTGCAAGAACCTCCTGTGTGTGATTAAAGTTCAATTTACAGAGAAAGAGATACAATTGTTTAAGGTAAATTACATCTGATTGAAAGTGAAAGCAGTTTTTTTCATGCAGGCTGTGTCAATCAGAGCTAGGGAGGTGTGACAAAGGCTGCATAAACAGAGACACAATGATGTAACTCCTAAATGGCAGTGAGTTGAGCAATGAAACCTGAGAAGCATGACCTATACACTAAAACAGCTTCATTAAGCTAAAGTTGTTTAGGTGACTATAGTGTTCCTTTAATCTTCCAGGAGCTTGCGCACGAGAACAATGATGAGATCTATAGAGGATCTGCAGGAGAATCCATATATCACGTGTTGCGATGAGCAAGACAATGCATGAATCCCACAGCAATCAAATGTTACAAGGAGAAAAAATTTTCATTAGATACTGCATCACAGGTCTTTATTTATGACTGTAAATTCCACCAGATCAGATATGCTTGATCCAATATATGCATTACCTATACAAATTGTAAAAGCTGCAAGTAAAGTAAAGTAAAGTTTCATTCTGTTAACTTGAACCAGCAGCCAAATAGCTCCTTTGCCTTCAGGAATGTCTCATGCCTGAATAGTAAAAATTCCCTTACCTGCTCAACAAATTCTATCACTTTCTCAAGAAAAGTCAAGACCACTTTCTTTACTCCTTGTGACCTGGAATGGTAGTAGCATTATATTTAATTAATAATGCCTCTCATGGCAATTGGTCTCTTGCATAAATAATGACTAATCAATGTTCTGCATGCTTGACACAAGAAATTCACTGTCATGATGACAATATGGAGGACCACTTGCTTGTGGTCCTAGGACCAGCTCACTTTCATCAACTTGGCTTAGTGTAAGCCAAAACAATCTGCAATATTGGTGGGGTCCAAAGTCATTCTTGTGTTTCAGTGTGCCCATACATGTCATAATAGAAACCTATGCTCTGTTTGTATCGGTGTCCAACACCCTAGCCCATATCCTCACCATAAGCACCTTGGTGGGCTCTACACAGTACTTAGAATAACTATTAGAAGTCTCATTCTTGGACAATTCCTCCAACCTTATTTACAATAAATTTGTCTGATTATGCATCTGTTTACCAGCCGGCCTTGAAGCCTATTTTCATATTTAAAAATACATGCAAAATCAAACTAATTAAAAACAAAACAAAGATACAAAATGTACTTGTAAAGTTCCATAATTGGGTGTAACACATTAAATGTGAATTGCATGCAGTGTTTGTTTTGGGGAACACCGTCCTAGACAAATGTTGCGTGAGTGATAACACTTTTTTTTAACAGGCTCCTAAGAAAATCTCCTTAAAATACATTTTTTTTTTTTAATTTTTGTTTGAAAGATATGTATCCTTGTTGTCTCGTTATAACACAACTGTAGCATATTCAGCGATAGGTTTTTTTTAGGTTTTTAAAAGAAGACTTTTTTTAATTTTAATTTTTGCCCCGATGATTCTTACCAATAACACAAAGTGATTCAAATACAAAGCTATATAAAATGCCAATATTTGTGTTGCCGCCAAACTGTCTCAGAATTTAAAAGAATGCTTAATAGATCCTATTGTTCTATTGACTAAACTTAATTAAAATATTTAAAACAATTTTAATAAGCTGTCCTACGTTCTCCCATTTGATTACATTTCTGATGCAAAAACCGCAAGATTTGAAAACGGCTTCCAAGACTTTTTATTACATATGTAAACTAAGGTCTGCAGCTTAAGATGAACTAAAGTGTATTTGGAAGAACAAAAACATTCAGGTTTGGCCAGAAGCGATGATTTGACATTTCTGAAAATGAAAGTTCATTATTTTTCATTTCACCAAGCCAAATGGAATAGTTGGAACTAGTTAAGGAAGCAAAGTAAGTGGGGCTTTAAGGAACAGTGATTATGGTTAAGGTAAAAGAATGCTTTGTGTACACTATAGATTTTCAGCTCCCCTAATAAATGAGATCTTTCGTTTGTTACTATGAGACATCCATTGCATATAACATTTACAGTGTGTATAGTTAGTTGTTAAACTAATTTGCATATGCCCACCCAGAATCCTTTGCGGTTGTAACATCACTGCAGATTTGGGATTTCTGTGGGAAAAGCAAGTCTTATGGCTTGACTGGTGTGCAGATTTTTGTTTAACATTGTATTAACTATCCACAGACTTCAGGTGGAAGGGGTTTTCAATCACAATTTTTTCCCCACCATAACCTATTTGGATTTTGCTTCCCAAGCACTACCAAGCCTCAATAAGCAAGCCAGTAACCAACCTGATGCTGATGAGTTGCATTAACAAAGAAACCACTGTCCATGAGGGGTTCACTGGTGTTGCATCTTTTCCTAAATTGTGTTCCAAGCAGTTGTATACTGCAAACACAGATTAAAAGGAATCCATGGTTAAAATGGAATGAGGCAAAAATGTGATTCTTTGTTAAACTAATTTGTATATGCCCACCCAGAATCCTTTGCAGTTGTAACATCACTGTAGATTTGGGATTTCTGTGGGAAAAGCAAGTCTTATGGCAGGGGTAGGCAACCTTTTAGCAGCACTGTGCCGATATAGGATTGTGATGTCCTGTAGTGCCGATCCTATTTTTTTAAATTGAGGTGTGTATGCTGCCGTATTCTGCTTGTTATTTTTATTGTAATTGCTTTGCATCGTGGTATTTGTGCATATGTGAGCTATTATATTGTATATGTTCATTAGTAGTTTATGGTATCGTGTATGATACATATGAATGTGGGCTGTGTATGAGGGCTGCTTGTGGAATTGTGTGTGGATGGATATGTCACATTGTGTGTTTGGTAGTGTCTGGGGGCTGTTTGGGGTATTGCATGTGAGAGCCTGCATGTGGGGTTTTGTGCATGTGTGTGGATTGTTTGTGGTGTTGTGTTTGTGGGGATTGTGTGTATGTTTGTGTGTGGGCTGTTATTCTGCATTTCTGTGTATATCTAGCAGTGTGGGTGGCTTCCCTGGGTTCCAGTGGGGACCAGGCTGGCCAGGTACAGGTCAAGGACAGGAGCTGCAACACCAGCTGTGGGCTGCTCTACTACAGTGTGGATTCCCATTCACAAGTGCTGGGAGAAAGTGATCTCAGATGTGCTGTGAAGTGATCTCTAATGCATAAATCGAGGATTGTCCTTAACCACCTCTTCGTATTAGCAGATATCTGAAGTTTTACTGGGACTCCTGATAGGCCAGAGCCTGTTTGGTTCTAGCAGCCTCGAGTGCCGTGCAAAGACACCTCGAGTGCCGTGCATGGCACTAGTGCCGTAGGTTGCCTACCCCTGTCTTATGGCTTGACTGGTGTGCAGATTTTTGTTTAACATTGTATTAACTATATATATATATATATAAAGCAGGACGATTTGTTTGTACACAGCATCTATGATTTGAAACACTAAAGTTCCCATTTGAAGATCTGTGAGTGCATCGTTATTTCCTGCTTTCCTTATATTACAAATGTGGCGATTTGCACCCAGGCAAGTATGAATAATTTTTACCTGTAAGGTGGAGTGCCGAGCTATCTGTGGAATTATATATATTCCATATTTACTCGAATCTAATGTGCCATCAAATCTAATGCTCACCTCAATTTTTTGAAACCTGGAGCTGAAATTATTTTAAAGAAAATTGAAACTACTATACAAAATTGTGCTACAATGAAAATGCTTCATGGTGTATTTTATTAATATCTTTTCATGTAACAACACTGAAGAAATGACATTCTGCTACAATGTAAAGTAGAAAGTCTACAGCCTGTATAAAATTGTAAATTTGTTGTCCCCCTCAAAATAAATCAACACACAGCCATTAATGTCTAAACCGTTGGCAACAAAAGTGAGTACACCCCTAAGTGGAAATGGCCAAATTGGGCCCAATTACCCATTTTCCCTCCCAGTGTCATGTGACTTATTAGTGTTACAAGGTCTCAGGTGTGAATAGGGAGCAGGTGTGTTAAATTTTGTGTTATCGTTCTCACACTCTCTCATACTGGCCACTGGAAGTTCAACGTGGCACCTCATGGCAAAGAACTCTGAGGATCTGAAAAAAAATTGTTGCTCTACATAAAGATGGCCTAGGGGAGATAAAGATGGTCTTTGGGAAATAGATGTATGAGAGCAGCTAGCATTGCAGCAGAGGTTGAAGGGGTTAGGGGTCAGCCTGTCAGTGCTCAGACCCATAAGCGTGCGCAGCCTATTGTATAAGGGTGTGCACCCTAAAGCCCAAACACACGCTGCGTATATATATATATATATATATACACATACACACACACACATATACTGCTGTGTGTGTGTGAGGGTGCTGTGTGTAGGTGCTGTGTGCGTGTGTAGGTGCTGTGTGTGTGTGGGCGATGTGTGTGTGTGTGTGGGCGATGTGTGTGTGTGTGTGGGCGCTGTGTGTGTGTGAAGGCGCTGTGTATGTGTGAAGGCACTGTGTGTGTGAAGGCACTGTGTGTGTGTGAAGGCACTGTGTATGTATAAAGGCGCTGTGTGTGTGTGAAGGCACTGTGTTTGTGCGGCCACTCTGTGTGAAGGCGCTGTGCGTGAGGGCACTGTGTGTGTAAGGGCACTGTGTGCGTAAGGGTTATGTATGTGTGTGTAAGGGTGCTGTATGTGTGTGGGTGATGTTAGTGTGTGTATGTGTAAGGGTGATGTGTGTGTAAGGGTGCTGTTAGTGTGTGTATAAGGGTGATGTATTTGTGTATGTGCTGTTAGTGTGTATTGTGTGAGGGTGTGGGGGGGGCTGTTTAGTTAATACCCCCCTTCCCTTCTTACCTTTTGTATGGAGGGGGGACCATGCTGCTGCCATCCCTGGTGGTCCAGTGGTGAGTGAACTTTATCCCCGCAGCTTGCTCCGACCTCGCGAGAGGAACCCGGCGGAGCTGCTAACAAGAGCTCCCCGGGTCCTCTCCTGCCTCCCTCCCTGCCTGTGGGTCGGTGAGGGAGATCTTTGACGGAGGGAGGCACAAAGCGCGGCCGCGGGGATTAGGGTGTGCCCTGGCACACCCGGCACACCCCGTGCGCACGCCTATGCTCAGACCATACACCGCACACTGCATCAAATTGGTCTGCATGGCTTTTATCCCAGAAGGATGAGTCCGGTGAGTCCAAGATAAACCTATTTGGTTCAGATGGTGTCAAGCGTGTGTGGCGGCAACCAGGAGAGAAGTACAAACATAAGTGTGTCTTGCCTACAGTCAAGCATGGTGGTGGGAGTATCATTGTGTGGGCCTGCATAAGTGCTGCCGGCATTGGGGAGCTACAGTTCATTAAAGGAACCATGAATGCCAACATGTACTGTGACATACTGAAGCAGAGCATGATCTCCTCCCATTGGAGACTGGGCCGCAGGGCAGTATTCCAACATGATAACGACCCCAAACACACCTCCAAGACGACCACTGCCTAGCTAAAGAAGCTTAAGGTAAAGGTGATGGACTGGCCAAGCATGTCTCCAGACCTAAACCCTATTGTGGGGCATCCTCAAATGGAAGGTGGGGGAGTGCAAGGTTTCTAACATCCACCAGCTCCGTGATGTTGTCATGGAGGAGTGGTAGAGGACTCCAGTGGCAACCTGCGAAGCTCTTGTGAACTCCATGCTCATGAGGGTTAAGGCAGTGCTGGAAAATAATGGTGGCAACACAAAATATTGACACTTTGGGCCCAATTTGGACATTTCCACTTAGAGGTGTTCTCACTTTTGTTGCCAACGGTTTAGACATTTATGGCTGTGTGTTGAGTTATTGTGTGGGGACAGAAAATTTACACTGTTATACAGGCTGTACACGTACTACTAGCAGATTGTAGCAGAGTGTCATTTATTCAGTGTTTTGAGGTTTGAGGTTTATTTCCTCCATTTCATGAAACCAATTTTGTTGTCAATCAGCTTCATGAAGTGCATTGATGCTCATCAGTTTTAGTGGGGAAAGTGATGGAAACCATGTTAAATCCTAGGATTGTTGAACATCTAAAATCACATGGATTTCTCGATCAGAGACAACATGGGTTTACTTCTGGGAGATCATGCCAAACTAATCTTATTTATTTTTTTGATTGGGGTAACTAAAATTATAGACCAGGGTGGTGCAGTAGACATTATCAATAAACTGTAAACTTATAAAGGAGAGTGGAAGTGTATATAGTAATTCACACTCACAAACCAAAGTTGATTGTAGGCATATCTTATAGAACGATGAATGTCTCAGGATAAGTAAGCCATCATATGGTACATAGAAGGAAATAAGAAAGCAAAATAGTGCAGAGTATCTTGGTAAAAAGTTATACTTTAATAATAAGGCACACTTACAGTGTTGTAGTGGCAAATAGGCATATAAAATCAACCGGTCTCAGGATCACAGGATAGCTTGCAGGATCAACTTTAACCCAGTCGAAATGATAAAAACGAAATAAAATAAAAACAGCCTAATATAGACAATGAAAAACTCTAACACTATTAATAAGCCCTACCTACGCGTTTCGTTCAAACGTCCTTGAACTTCCTCAGGGGCAAAGGCGTCCTTCTGTGTATGGATACAATCTTCCATATGATGCTGGTTGCTCTTTTCAATCCGTCCGGTTTGGCGCGCCCGGGAAATCCTCCAATCATTCGCTCGCTTCCGGGTTCGTCTGTCCATAGTACTTCCGGGTGCGAGCCAATGACGCAACCGTATATGCGTCTCACCTCTCTCTTCCGGAATTTTCATGCGTTCCACCTGATATGCGTTCCACCGCTCGGGCGGAAAATAGCCACAAATAAAGAAATGATTTAACACATATGTATGACGATAATAGTCATAACTCATAATAATATTCTCTAAGGGATGAATCCCTCACAATTATTAGTAAACCCTTAATAGAAATACACAATATAATTTGCAAGTGAAGAAAATATATATTTTCTTCATGAGTTATGTATCACATAATCAAGACCCATATTAATCATTAAAACTGAAAGAAAAGAGAAAAGTGCAAAAAAAAATTTTTAATATGATTTCTTTTGTCGATTCAGCAAAATGCAGATGTCATGAGAGGATATGCAGAGGAGAGACAAAGGAAGAGAACATGACTTGTGCAGCGATTATGTAAACAAGGTTATGTGTACAAGATTCTACAGTTAGGTTCATGCTAGGCTGATTAACGTGGTGATTGTACTTCTCTCATGTCTGCCTAAGCTGTGATTGAGTGTTTACATGCTATGCTAGACTTAAACTAGGGTGTGGGTGTCTTGAAAGCAGAGCTGAAAACATAAAAGCAGTGTCCACAGTGTAGAGTATACTTCATTGTTTAAAGTGACCACCCCATGCTGGCCCCTTGTCAGCCAGACGAGTATCCGTGTAGGTATGCTGGGCGACCCTTCTTTATGCAGTGAAGATTGCTTTAACGGAACAGAGACTTGGTGACTGCAGGATTACTTATAGTCCCGTTGGGTGTCGTTATAGGGGGTGCGATGTTCCCTTTGTGGGGCATTTTGCAGTCCAGCCGGGTGTCTGTCTTGGACGTGAGGCATGGGAAGGACGTGAGAGGAGTCCCAGTATGCCATCTGTAGGTGGTCAGTCCCTGCGTTACGGCCCTCTTGTGGTAAGCTGTGCAGTATGGCAGGTTAGGTCAAGGCCGTGGAGCGTTGTCCCATTGTGGGGTCAGCCTCCTCCAGCATGTCGGATATCGGTGCTGCTCCTCTCTGGCTTGTGGGATCTTGGCGCATATCGCCGGTTCCCGCTCATTCCGAGTCTGTAATCCGCCTGTATGGTATCAGGAGAGGTGTGTACATCCGGCGGGTGGGTTGCTCGCCAGGTGGTCTCCGCCATTTTGGAAGCAGGCCCGCCGGTGTTGCGGCACTCCGGTGGGTCTCAGGGTGGGGACCGGGATGACCCCCGCCGGCCGAGAGGGGGGGGAACAGGGCCAGACCCGCCTAGCCTAGTGCTGCTGCCGAACTGCTGGTGGGCAGGATAGCTGGGCGGCGGCCGTCCACCCCGCTCACCGCCCGAGCGGTCTCCATCATGTGCGACGGGGATCGCCCCTCCGGGGGACTAGAACCTTGCGGCAAGTCTCTCCCCAGAACCAGGGCTGCCTCTTGCGCTAGGGTACTGCTGTCAGTCGTTGGATAAGTATAACGGTGTTTTTTAGAGGCTTAGATTAGGGAGATTTGCAGGAGCTACTCCACTGTGCATCCTCTCTGCATGGCGGCCTGGCCCCGCCCCCTTTAATATTTTTATTAGTGATATTGCAGAAGGTCTTGATGGTAAGGTATGTCTTTTTGCTGATGATACTAAAATTCACAACAGGGCTGACGTTCCAGGAGGCATAAGCCAAATAGCAAATGATTTAGATAAATTAGAAAAATGGTCAGAGCTGTGGCAACTGACATTTAATGTGGATAAGTGCAAGATAATGCATCTTAGAAGTAAAGACACAAGGGCAGAGTACAGAATATTTGATAGAGTCCTAACCTCAACATCTGAGGAAAGGGATTTAGGGGTGATTATTTCTGATGACTTAAAGGTAGGAAGACAATGTAATAGAGCAGCAGGAAATGCTAGCAGAATACTTGGTTGTATAGAAAGAGAGAAGTGCTCATGGCATTGTACAGAACACTGGTGAGACCTCACTTTGAGTATTGTACGCAGTACTGAAAAGAAGGATATTGATACTTTAGAAATAGTTCAGAGAAGGGCTACTAAACTGGTTCATGGATTGCAGGATAAAACTTACCAGGAAAAGTTAAAGGATCTTAACATGGAGCTTGGAGGAAAGATGAGACAGGGGGGATATGATAGAAACATTTAAATACATAAACACAGTAAAGGAGGAGACTTTATTTAAAAGAAGAAAAACTACCACAACAAGAGGACATAGTCTTAAATTAGAGGGGCAAAGGTTTAAAAATAATATCAGGGGGGGGCGGAGCCGGCACCCAAACGAGATAGACGTGTCTCGGAGCTGCTCCGACACTCAGCCCGAGTAAAAGCCAGCAAACCCCGATATACCCCACAACTAGACCTCCACTAGTAGCAGTCGGATCCCCGACGACATGGGGAAAAAAAGCAAGAAGCTGCGTCCAGACCCGGGCTCGGGTTCGCAGGATATAGCCACTTACATGCGGTCGGCAGTGAGGCCGACACACGCCAAGATGGCGCCCGCAGCGGCCCACATGCATCTGTCCTCAGACGAGGACAGCAACACAGCTGACGACCTCTCTCCTCCGCCGAGACGGCGAACGGAGTCGATAGCGACCACAACGCTTGGGGACTCGGCTCCTGCCACGAGGGCAGATATTAGAGCCCTGGTAGCTGAGATTCAGGCAATGTTCAAGGCGGACTTGGCGCCGATACGGGAGGAGGTCTCCACACTCAATACCCGCATGCACAAAATGGAGGAAGGTATGGCAGGCCACGAGCTCGCTCAGACAGCCACAGACGCTGCCATAGAAGCACTACAGAAACAAAGCGCTGCTCAGCAAGCCCAACTGGCTAACTTGGAGGACAAGGCCAGGGCACGCAACCTACGTATAAAAGGCATCCCAGATACTATATCGGACGCAGAACTCCCCCACTACTGCAGGAGGCTCCTTGCCACCCTCCTGATGCCCAAGCACTCTAAACAGATAATAGTGGACTCCTGCTACAGACTTAATAAACCGGCTGCTGCAACCCAGGAGACGCCTAAGGAAGTTCTGCTTAAACTGGTTCGTGACGCGGACCGTGGCATTATTATGGGGGCAGTAAGGGGTACTCCCACGGTGCCCTTCGAGGGAGACCAGCTGGCATTCTATCGGGACTTCTCCAGATATACCCTGTCCTGGCGGCGCTCTCTCAAGCCCATAACCCAAGTGCTTCAGGAGAAATCCATTGCCTACAAGTGGGGCCCCCGCAGACTACTGGCCAATAAGGCAGGGAAAACACACGCTATCTCACACCCTGCTGAAGCCTCTACTTTCCTGCATGCCCTCGGTCTACCGACAGCGCAGCCACAGGCCACAGCCCATCCAGCCTGGAATGTAGCGGACATTACTCCATTCGTGCCAAGAGGAGGAACACCCACGACAGCAGCACAGCCACCCTGAACCTCGGGACTAAACTTTGCCTTTCACAAAACCCTATACCTATACCTGTTGCCTTTTTCCTTCACTAACTTTATAGAGAAAGGAAGTGGTCTATGTTTATGTTTCTAATTGTATATGTTTCTATACGTTATATCTGTTATTTTCTGTTGCCGGCTCCGAAAGCCTTAGACCTAGCTCAACCCCATAGCATCCCCCAAGCGACACCATGCGACACGCTAGCTTTAAAAATAGCAGCCCTCCGGGTACCCAGAGCACAACTCCCACCCCCAGATACAGCAAAGCTATTCGGGAACCCACACCCGGACCCAAGGGCTCCCCTACCCAATAAAACCTTTATAACGTGCCTCAATCTGGCCTTGGTATCAAGGCGTACTGTAAACTAGCCACAAGGCACATAAGGCCCAAGTTTACCGCCCCACCCTGTCGCAAGCTTAAGGAAGGCCGCTAGGGACACCTGGGTGAACCCGCATATACCAAAAATTAAAACTGAGTTGAATAAGCTAAGTGGCGAAATTATTATTGTACTGTAAAATTGTTTTATCTGGTGATCACAATATATGTTACATTGGATGCAAATACTCGCAAAAATAAAGAATTGAAAAAAAAAAAAAAATAATATCAGGAGGTATTACTTTACTGAGAGGGTAGTGGATGCATAGAATAGCCTCCCAGCTGAAGTGGTAGATGTTAACAAAGTAAATGAGTTTAACCCCTTAAGGACACATGACATGTGTTACATGTCATGATTCCCTTTTATTCCAGAAGTTTGGTCCTTAAGGGGTTAAAGGGACACTATAGTCACCTGAACAACTTTAGCTTAATGAAGCAGTTTTGGTGTATAGAACATGCCCCTGCAGCCTCACTGCTCAATCCTCTGTCATTTAGGAGTTAAATCCCTTTGTTTATGAACCCTAGTCACACCTCCCTGCATGTGACTTGCACATCCTTCCATAAACACTTCCTGTAAAGAGAGCCCTATTTAGGCTTTCGTTATTGTAAGTTCTGTTTAATTAAGATTTTCTCATCCCCTGCTATGTTAATAGCTTGCTAGACCCTGCAAGAGCCTCCTGTATGTGATTAAAGTTCAATTTAGAGATTGAGAAACAATTATTTAAGGTAAATTACATCTGTTTGAAAGTGAAACCAGTTTTTTTTTCCATGCAGGCTCTGTCAATCATAGCCAGGGAAGGTGTGGCTAGGGCTGCATAAACAGAAACAAAGTGATTTAACTCCTAAATGACAGTGAATTGAGCAGTGAAATTGCAGGGGAATGATCTATTCACTAAAACTGCTTTATTTAGCTAAAGTAATTTAGGTGACTATAGTGTTCCTTTAAGCATGTGTGGGATAGGCATAAGGCTATCCTAACAATAAGATAAGGCCAGGGAGTAATGAAAAGTATTTAAAAAATTGGGCAGACTAGATGGGCCGAATTATTTTTATTTGCGGTCACATTCTATGTTTCTATGTTTTATTATATTAAAAAACAAACAAACACCTGCACACACCTGAACAGGCATAAATGGGGCGCTGCAGGGGGCCAATGTAGATAATACACAAGATTATACACTAATACACTAAACAGCAACTTCTATGTTGATAGATTTTATTAGTTTTTAAAACAAAACACCTAATCTAGCCAAAAAATAATGTGGGTTTAGTTACATTATGTGATCATACATTGCATAAGCCTGCCACAACATCAATGTACCCCATCTTAAGTGGGTTCATCTCATAAGAGCAGACATTAGGCTGTTAGAGTAGGACCTGCCAAAGATGGGGTACATTGACGTTGTGGCAGGCTTATATACAATAAATTAATAATTTAGCATCAGTATATAATAGGCATATGAAAACTATATCATGCTTAATCTAGGCAAATAGAGAAAAGAAGTTTTAAGACGTGACCTGGAGCTATCTGTAATGCGGGAAGGAGATAAACCTCTAAGCTCTACTAATAAGTGACTTTTTAGGCTTTTAGGCTTTTCTTAAAGAATAACTGGCTGCTGATGAGAGGACATGTATGATTTGGAGCTGGGAGACTGAATGACAGACAGATGGAGAGCTCAAAACTGTGTGTTATCAGAAATTTGAGGTGACATAAGGCTCTGTGATTTCAGATTGTCCCCTCATTGATACAACTAGTAAACGTAATTAGTGCAGAATGGGGATAGAAGCTGGAAGATAACTCTGACAATAGTGTATCTATCACTCCGTAACTGAGTAATTTGGGCACATGTAAAAATGACGAGTGGCTTTCAATAATTTAGGTGTCAGAAAAAAAAGTGTGAACTGTGTTAATCTTGTTTTAGAATGGGTTAAATAAAAGGCGTATTTTGAAGAAGACTGGATAGTGCAGAGGGACAGTAGGAGTTAACAGGTGTAATGTTATAATGTGTTTTTTTTTTACTTTGTTACTCATATTAAAATTGGACTAAAATCACTGCTGTAACATAAATAATGGGCCTACAACTAGAGATGGGTGAAAGTTCCCACCAAAAAAGTGAAATATGGAGAAATTGGCACTATTATCCTCCCACAGAAATTTTCATGAAAACAAGAAGAATCTGCCATCTGCTAATTTTTCACACACAGAGCAAATTTTCATGAAACCATGTAAAAATAAGGAAAAATGCTTTTAAGCAGATAATTCTTTCATATTTTGATTGCCAGACATGTGTATGGAACACCTTTTCATGTAGAAAGTCCTGTAAAGTAAACATTTGAAGCAAAACAATAGTTTTTTCCCCATGCAGAAAAACTAAATACTCACTCAAGTTATGTGACCATTCATCCGAGGACAGAAAAATAAAACTCACAATAAAAATGTAAAAAATCCCTGTAACCCAGGTTGAGGCCAGATATGCACCCCAGGTTGTGCCAAACATGCACACCTTACCAAACTCTTTAATACGGATCATATTTCCCAGAAGGTACTGTAGTTCGTCGGCTGTAAAACCTCTGCCTTTCTCGACCTGTGGTTGTGTGTCATGACTTAAACAACTAACCTGGTACAGGGTGTAGTAGTCAAAAAAAGGGTTTGTAAAAAGCAAGGGCAACAGCAATATTTTTATAATGTTTATCTCCCCAAATGGGCTTTGAATAATACACAGTTAAGAGTTGCTCAATAGAGGTTTCTATTACCCAACTTAATGGTATTTTTTTTCATTAACCTCAGGAAGAAGAAGAAAGTTGACCCTGTTGGGATTATTATCTGCAACCCAAAAATGTTTACAGTCTCTGTTGTTAATTCACTGGGTACATTAACCAACGGAGCTATCACATTCTCATTCTTACTGGTCTGATGTCCTTTAAATGAAACCATCATGGTTAAATTTACTATTAAACAGGTCACAACGTTGCCAACATAGACTTTAATTTCCTTCATTATAGTGTGCATAACAGCTAAACCGGAAAAAAAAGAAGAGGACAATGTTACACTATTATAAAAAGAAATATCTAAATGCGCCTCCTTAATTTAACTACTGTGAATAAAAATGTATTTCTGCTTTTAACACACATACAGACGAATACCTTGTTATACCAGATTTTATGTGGAAACAAAAAAAAATAAATAATAAAAGTTGTATCTTGTTACAACAACTCACCCCATGCCCTGTGTAATACCATAATTACCCTTAAAATTCTCTTTGCTTAACAGCATCCATCCTGTCTTCTGTTGTTACCATATACCTAATAGAACAGACAAAGAACAATTGTCAAAACAGGCAAAGGGCCAGCAAGTTGAAGCCTGTTTTTAATTTAGGGTTACTGGGTTCTCACTGCACTGTAACATTGTAAAACCATTCAATATTTTTTACTTGAAATGATAATTAGAGTTACAACTTTATGCTAGTGCCAGGAAATGTAATATATATTTTTTCTAATGAAACAAAATCATCAAGACACGGTGAACTACTAAAATAAATACACAACACAATCAGCGTTTTCAAACCCATGCTATTTGTTATTTTACCAACATGGTGCCTGCTTTTTGTACATGGAAATATGAATCCCAACAGATGATCAACGTACTTAAATAAACACAGTGTTTGTACCGATTTAATAACGTACATTTCAATTTTAAATAGGGTATCATTAGATACCACTATCTATCTATCTATCTATCTATCTATCCATCTATCTATCTTTATCTCTGTCTGTTTGTCGTCTTCCTGTCTGTCTGTCTGCCTGTCTGTCTATCTGTCTGTCTATAAGATAGAATCCTTTAAACAATCTGACTTATTTTCAATATTTGCTGCCACGGTAAATATGTTTTAAAATGTTTTATTTTTTTTTTCTCCTTAAAATCAGAGAGATAGGCTGTTAAGAAACATAACTCTCGGGGGCGGGGCCTGGACATCATGGCGGCTGGATGTGCCTCGTATGAGCTCCGAGCTCAATCTACTCACCAAGCCTGATCAACCGCACACCAGCCAGCCAGGAATGTCACGAAAGCCTGTAACCAGGACATACCTACCTTGGGAGCCAGCCGAGGTGCCCCGGGTCTGCCGCCCGCGGGTGCACGGAGCGTCTGCCGAGGGTGCCGGGAGTGAGGCCTAGCAGTATTGCCGGACAGGTGAGGCAGCCAATCCCCTGCTTTGTGCAACCTAGTGCCCTCCCAAGCCTGCAATACAGCCTTGATCCCTCCCCCCGGGACCGGTGGGGGTCATCCCGGTCCACCCCAGCTAATACGTGGCACCAAACAAATCAAACCGACACCCATCCCTCACTGTATACTGATCACTCCCAAGCTACTACGATACTCCAAAATGGGGACGAGCGCCAAACCACCACGGGGGCCCAGACCCACCAGGAAAAAACTCTGCACAGCACCATCCCAAACATTCTGCAGCGGCTGGATGACATCCTCCAAGCCTTTTGGCGCAAACTGCAGGACCGCACCACAGCCCATCCACCTCACCCGCATGAGAAGAGGCAGAGCAGACTCCCACGGGAGAAACCGAAGCCACAAGCGACGACTCGCTATGTGACCACCCTACCTGGGCTGAGAGCACTCCGAGGCATAGCCCCCACGCAAGCTGGAAAGCAGAGCGCACCCACCTGCCAAGCAGCCATCTACTGAAAAAGCAGCCTCAACAAGGGAGAAAGAACTTAAAAGCCCCGACTGAGAACCAGTCCCTAAAATGGCGGCGGACACAGCAGCGTACTCTATCTCAGTGCAAGAAGACAAACGTCCACATGAAACACCGCCAGGAACATAAAGCACAAATGCAGAACAAGAACACACAAACTTACCTGGCAACTCTGGGGTCCAGAGGACTACAACGCCACGCTCCACTCCAGCCTCAGACAATGCAAGTAAGCCAGCTATTATTATCAACATATGGGCACAGAGACCCACATGCGACTTACACGTAGCCTCAGCGGCTATGCAGATAGGGGGTCAGTTGACTTCGAGCTACTCTGAGGACAGAAGCCAAAATTTCAACCGAGCATGGGAGATGACTTCTGCATGGACTCTCAGTATCTTTAATTACTGTTGACCTGTTGTCACTTTTTTTATATAATTTTGAACAATCACACACTCCAGGTTAGATCCCAAGCAACTTCATATTAACATGCAAGCGTGTTTAGGTACTGACGGCTAGGCTTAATCTATCTTATAGCGACAGTACCATGTACATAAATCCCCACGTTTGGCCAGCCTGTCTGTCCCACCGCACACGTGTCCCAGCCTAGACAGGTCGAACCAGTCAGCTCCTGCTCACTGTATCCCTTACTATACCATGACTAAGCACACTGAGCACCCACCTCATATCAGTAAGAGGATATGCCATATGCTATGCTTGACAATTACTTTACCAATGCTACTCTAATGTCTCACCAGTGTTCTTGCAAATTTATATTATAAAATTGAAACAGGACTGATCTTGCAAAATCTCAGATTAATATAAAATAGTGCAAGATTTAACATGTACCCTACTGTTACAAATGTTCTTGAAAAGCATGTGGATTGCCGTCGGGGTACCACATGCTCGGTGTGTTATCTATATGCACTGCAAAAATTGAAAAAAAAAAGAAACATAACTCTCACCATACTCAGTGGAACCAGTGACTAGGCAAACAGAACTCATCCTTTGCCTATTTTCTGTATCAGCGACGTTGAGTATGTTAGATGGGTATGTGAGTCTTGTCATTATTAGGCAGCTTTGAAATGTATATTTAAATATATTTTATGATATTCAATATATTGTTAACGTTTAAATGTCTCTGCTGCTGTTTAGTGCTGCAATTCATACTGCCCTACAGTGTGTTCGGTAGCATTGTGCAATACTGTGCTTTAGAGAGATCTGCCGTTTAACCCCTTAAGGACCAAACTTCTGGAATAAAAGGGAATCATGACATGTCACACATGTCATGTGTCCTTAAGGGGTTAAAATAACAGTTCTAGCATATAAGAGACAGCAGGCAGGCAGACAGACAGACAGACAGACAGAGAGGAAATATAACATAAATGCATTTTTACTACTTTCAAGTCAGGTGTATCTCTATTTGAGCATTATGGGCTATGTAGTCCACAATAACTGTTGTGCTAAAGTTTGGCTTTCACTGCAGTTGAGTGAGTGGCATATAATATTCACAAAGAATGTGTGATAAATGAAGGACAGGAGTGATTGACAAGGTGTTCAAAATTCCTAAGAAAGTGAGATGAAGAGGAAAGTTTAAGACAATCCCAGGAACAGCCACAATGACAAAAACACGTCTTATCCTGAGAGTAGGATTAGACATTTTTCAGGCACATTCAGACTAATGTGGTGCATTAACCCTTATGCAAAAAATGTTGCAACTACTGTATTACATCATCAAATGAGATTTCTATCCCCCTACTCCTCCCATTGCTTTCTATATTTTACTAATCTCAAAAATGGGAAGATGACAGGTTTGAGTTTGATGAGGAATTTGACACCTCAGTCTTGGAACCAGGTGCCCTGACAATACTTATGAATTACAAAGACTATCACAGCATATATTGGGAATTCCAGTCAATCACATTGTCCCATTTACTTCACATTCAGCCCTGCCCATCATATTGTATCGGGCAATCTATCTCGCCAATCCCATTGCCTTACCTTACACCGGGAAGGTGTTCTTCAAACTATCACCCAGGTATTCTGCTCATTTTCCCCACTTGCCACAATATTATTAGGGTTTCTAATGTAAAAGGACCACTGAAGCCCCCCAGACCACTTCATCCCAATGGTGTGATCTGGGTGCAGTGGCCCTGTCCTTTTAACCATGCAATGTTTTTAAGGCTTGTAGAAGCTGCAATGTTTAAATTGCAGAGTTAAATACACCTCTCGTTGCTGTCTATCTGAGGTTCTTCTTCCTTTAGAATCCAAAGATCCAAAGTCTTGGGATCAAATGATGCCGATAGCTATTTCAAAGCCTTTGCTTTTCCCTGAGAATTAATGGATTGGAGCAGATCGTGGGTGATTGCTGTTTGGATGCTGTAAGCACCGGAGGAAGAGCTGAATACTTCAGTGGAGGAGTCAGGGATGTATTGGCCGCAAGGCAAACAAGGCATTTGCCTTGTTCGGCACTTTCCAGGGGGCAGCAAAAAAAGCCGCCCCCAAATGCCCAGGCAAGTGTCTTGTTAGCCTGGCAGCTAACTGACAATCCAGGCGGGCGGGCGGCGCTGGTGAGGGAGCACTGATTAGTGAGCTCGCTGCTCAGCTACCTCGCGCGCCGCAGAGTGATGCCGGGAGCCGGGATATGATGTCATATTCCGTCTCCCAGCATCACTCTGTGATGCGCGAGGGAGCTGATCAGGAAGATCAGTGCTTCCTCGCCGCCTGCAGTCACCGGCCAGCCGCCCAGCAGCCCCACTGGACCCCAGGGAATCAAGAATCCACCCCAGCATTCCCAAAGGTATGGAGGCTTGAATTAAAAAAAAATGTGAGTGTGTTAGTGTCTGTTAGAGTGTGTGTGTGTGTGTCTGTTAGTGAGTGTGTGTGTGTGTCTGTTAGTGTGTGTGTTTGTCTGTTAGTGCGTGAGTGTGTGTGTCTGTTAGTGTGTGTGTGTGTGTGTGTCTGTTAGCTAGTGTATGTGTGTCTGTCAGTGAATGTGTGTGTGTGCATTTAGAAGGCGGTGAAGGGGTGGGTAGCGGGGGAAGGGCGGGGTGGGGGCACCTGAGTTTTGTCATGCCTAGGGCAGCACAAAACCAGGATACACCATTGGGAGGAGTCATTAGTTTATGTAATCTTTTAATGCCAAAGAAGGGGTGGACAGAAGGGAACCAATACTACCGATATAATGATTGCTGTTTTGGGGCCTACAGGCTTCCTTTTAAATTATGTTAAAATATTTTTATTTCACTAGACAAAAAATGGGTACACATTGGCATTACAATTGACTAAACTGGTGTTAGTGATTGTTCTTGTATGTAACTTGTTGAGTTAGTATCAGAAATCAGTACCAGAGAGAATGGGGATACATATAAACCCACACACCATGACACATGAGTTATAGGAATAGGGAGGAACATAGTGCAGATACCTTCTAGTTGAGAAAGGGTGGTGGGAATCCCTCACTATTTGCAGACCTCATCTCCAGCCAGTTTCAGGTATTTATTATTTTCAATCCCACTTCTCATGGTAAACATGGGATCTTTGAGATGACAGAATGAGATATTAACCACTCCCAAACCCAGAGCCTGTAAAGAAGAAGATTACTGCATCTACATTTCTCCTTCTCATTGTCCAACACATGGTGCACCACCCGCTTGCTCTCCTGGGCAGCTGTAGGTCGTGGCTCACAACCAATTATCTTACCTAGTATAGGAAATAGGGAGACAGCTTCGCGGTAGACATTTACATTTAACGTTTACTTTTAACATATTAATACTATGTTAACAAATTTAAATTGTTTTAGTTGGAGAAAACTGTGCCTCGGAGGGGATATGATAACATTATACAAATATATTCGGGTCAATACAAACAATTGCCTGGAATTCTACGTAACTATGTCACAAACACCATGCCGTGCAAAAGGGCAATGGGTTATATTTAGAGAGATAAAATTTAGCATAATTCTGGTGCCACAGATTAAGTTTAAAACAATTAAAAAAATAAAATATTGAAACATTTCTACACCAAGTGTAACCCATTAGTTCTCCAGATGGGATTTGATAAAAAACAAAAAAAAAGGAACAATATGAGCTTTTATAATTCATGTGAAACAGAGTTGCCTTCGTTTCTCCAATTATAACCCAAGGCTTGTCAGAAACGTAAGATTTCAATTTATGGCTTAGCGATTTACTGGTCCTTCTTGGAAGATGTACTCGTTAAATCAAGACATTGCGCATTTGGGTAAATAATTGGCCAATGTCACAAACCTCTGGGATTTCTAAAGACACATGTGTCATGTTTTAAAATGAACTTGGTAGGAAAATATATGCAATGTACCAATACAAGAACTCATATTTCAGATATTCGGTCAGTCCTTTAACGCTCCAAGTTATGATATTGCAAACTCTTTTGGAAATGAGCATGCATTGGTATAAATGATGTCAAATATTTGTTTTGGTTCCTTTTTAAATATTTTTTTTTTCTAAATGTCCTTGCAACCTTCCCTAAAACACTAAACGCCTCTAATATGGAAACTACATTACCGTCTGACTCCTTAAAAGCATTTTATATACTGTATATACGGTGACATTTTCATGATTTTCTTTTGAAGTCAGAGCCTTTTTGGTTTAAAATATTAAATAAACATGAAGTAATCTCGAACTTCAAATGTACTTTGTTTTCAGAAGTGCAAATTCAATAGACTGCACAAAGAAAAAAAAAGGAAAGAAACAATGATTTTGTTATACATTTTTTACACAGTTAATGTAATAGTTATGGTCCCAATAGCTTGTCACGGCAGGATTTTGTAAGTAAATGCTGCCTTTTCAGAGGTGCCTAGTACCACCTCTAGTGGAAGTCACTCAGATGGCCACAAGAGGAGCTTCCTAGTCCAGTGCTGCACAGTGTGCAACACTGGCGTTCAGCTTCTCAAAGCTTTGCAATGAAGGCGCTGAACGTCCTCCATAGAGATGCATTGATTGAATGCATCTCTATCAGGAGATGTGGATTGTTTAAGTACTGTGTTTTTCCGTGCATGTGCAATAGTCTCCCAATTATTTTCTATGGGAAAGTATTTTATTGGCTGAGATCATCAAGCTTGATGATCTTAGCCATGGAGGTGGAGTCAAGCAGGAGTGGGAGGAAAGGTGAATAAAAATACCTTTTTACTCAGAGAAGGGGATCCAAATAGACACTCCACCACTATAGTGTCAGGAATACATGTTTGCATTCCTGACACCTATACTGTTCCTTTAATATACACAATGCTGTCTTGCAGGCTCATAGGAAAATATAGATCATTTTGATACAATAAGAAAAAAAATGGTTTGTAAACCTCAATTTCTCAGGGTTCATGAGTGCATTTTTAATATGGTAAACATTTCTACTCTAATGCAAGTCTACTATGGAGCTGATGCATTGCAGGTATACTAAAATTGAGCAATCACCAAATATATATATTTTTCCTTCACATCCAGCAGACACCATCCACTAAGGGGAAGTTAGATAATTTGGAGTACAATATCAAAACTAAGCAGCTTGTGGATTCTATTGGATCCACAACATGGGGGTTACGATTTGCAATTTAATTCACCATTTTATGTATTCATAAAATTATACAGCAATGAGATCAAATTTAAGCCTGGCTTGATAGTTGTAAAGATGAATGTCACATATCGACCTGCAAATATTTATCATTTATCGGTTATCGTTTATCGGTTATCATTTTTAAATTCTATGTGACCCCATCAAAATATAACTTGCAAAGGTTATACCACAGCTAGAAATTAAGTCAAGTTTTGCACAATCCTAAAATGATGTCTTCTTAAAGAAAATATAAAAAAAAAAAAAAAAAAACAAACAAACTGTATATTCTCCTATTCCATAATTGGTGAGCAGAAATATACACAAGAAAGTTATACTTGACTAAATTATCTTCCTGACGTAAACCTATAATTTGAAAATTATACAGAGACCAGATATAGCAGGAAGTGAACAGAGTCTCTCCCAGCATTGTGTCCAAGACTGTAATTGCTTTTCTCATAGAAAATGAGTATTTTCGTATCTTTATTAAGGACTAGAAACTGCAATTTAAAGAGCCAATTATAGTAATTATTGAGTCATGCGATGATAATTTTACACCTTTTTTTCCTGAAATTCATCTATGTGTGGGGAATGATAGAGAATAGAAAAGGAAATTTTACATTTTAGAACAAATGCAGAAATTCACCAATTTAACTATTTCCACCATAGTTATATTCAGCGTTCGTCATTTTCTTGTGAATTCTCTTTAAATTCCATTTTTTCTAATGAACTACAAATGACAAAATGTAATACAAAATAAAAAACTAAAGATCAAAAGTTAGAAAAATAAGTGTGCAAGAGTACGCTCTACTAAAATATGTACTTTTAGTCCTCAATATCATATTATTAACTGTGCAACAACTGACATATTCTAAAATATGATTAGCAATTATTTGTACCATTCAAATAATAGAAAGTGATTTACTAAAACCGTTAAAAAAAATACCTTCCTTTTAAATGATAGTTTATGTTAGATTGTTTTGGGAACACTGACGCACTAGTATTTAAAACAAGTAAATACATATTTTTCTATAATATTTTTTTCTGGCAATATTGTTACAAGCAAAGATTGTTAAGCATTGAATTAGTGTCTTTACGTCATGGAGCAGATTAATAGTCTGTGTTTGACCATTAACTCCCGCTTACTTGAAGCTCATAGGACACAATATTAATTACTTCATATGTTTTGCTCACATTTTATAATTTGCTGAACATTCGTATAGACCAGGGATAGGCAACCTTCGGCTCTCCAGATGTTTTGGACTACACCTCCCATGATGCTTTGCCAGCATTATGTGTGTAAGAGCATTATGGGGGATGTAGTCCACAACATCTGGAGAGCCGAAGGTTGCCTATCCCTGGTATAGACAGAGTTATTTGCTACGCATAGGATGAGGTAGAGGCACAACACATGCCTACACAGTCGCAGTAAAAAATAAAAAGGATTAGACCTAAATTGCAGGAGCTCCACACTGGAGTCCCAGCAAAACAAGTGCTTACATTAGCCAAAGTATTTTTTTTCTATTGTCATTTAAATTAACTCTGTCATTTGACCCAGCGATGTAAACCACTAAAGTTTAGAAGCATTGGTAATGACAACCACTAGAGGTGCTTCTGTTGCAATAAGTGAGCCAGACTCAGTTATTTAAGCAAATGCTTCTCATAGAGAGCATTCGATTCTTAGCTGCGCATGCACACTATACTTTCAATGCTTTCCTTTGGGGAATCATTGGATTGGCTGACGTCATGAAAAGTCATGATCTTAGCTAAGGAGACATGAATGCCTTGGTGAGACCAGTGGGCCGTGGGATATAAGGTAAGGAAATCATACCTTTTAAACCCTCAAAGGTAGGGGTGGAGCCCAGACTCCTAAATAGGTAAAGGAACACTATAGCGTTAGGAATACATGTTTATATATCTGACACTAGTGTTCCTTTAAGTTTTCTTTTTCTTAACAAAATTATCAGCAATCTTGATTTCATTTGTGGGGTGAATAACTAGTCCTTAAAAAGCTATTTTGAGTGTAGAATGCTCTTCAGGTATAAAGAAAAATGCACATTTTTATAAATGTATACAATTTAACATTTTCACTTTTTTGTTTATCTATTACAAAAATATAGGGGGAATTATTAGTGGTAACAGAGTTCACTTTATTTTCCAATTCATCACCCTTCTTAAATATTAGCACGGAATTGTTTGCCTATAATCTTGAAACGAAAATGGAATGAAAGTCAAATAAACGCTGACTGTGAATCCACCTAGCGATTTCTTTCTTCTAATTTGGAGAAATATAAAATGAGACCTAGACTAATATTCACGACAGTGTCTCCACTGAGTGAATTTCGCGCATATAGATTGAGGGAAGCCTCTATACCAGGCACCTCAAACTTTGGCCTCCACAATGTTGCTGAACTTCAACTCCCATGATTTTCTATTGTATTCAAATATATCTGGGTGTTGTGGGCCATGCTACACCTACAATATAAACCCAATATGTCCTTAGAAAAGTTAGCAATCCAATCCAACACTTTTCATGACATTAACATGCACCTTACTATACACACTGTATAATAATACGAGGAAGTCAGAGGCTCACTAAAGGTTTCATAGAGGTCCATAGGGCTCGTTATTAGTTCTTTAATCTCTTACCTGCCACACATGCATAGCTGAAATAAAATAAGTGGTATTATGAAGCTCACTCTGGGTTGATGGGAGGTCCATTGTACCCCTTAATAGTTCTTCGTAACTTCTTACCTGCCACTCATGGGTAAATGGACATAAGAGATTGTCTGAGGCTCACACAGAGTTGATGGCCGGTCCATGGGACCCCTTAATAGTTATTTGAATATATTTCCTACCATTCATGGGTAGATGTACATAACAAATTGTCTGAGCCTCACACAGGTTATATGGGGGGTCTGTGGAACCCCTTAGTATTAATTTTTAACCCTTTACCTGCCACACATGAATAAATGGAAATTAGAGGTTGTCTGAGGCTAACTTGAGGTTCATGGGAGGTCTATCGTACCCCTTAATAGTTATTTTTAACCTCATTGAGGCTCACTCCTGGTTGATAGGAAGTCCTTTACCCACCACACATAGTTAAATGTGGTTGGGTATAGTTGAGTCAGCCCCATGGTTATTTAAGATGTCTTTACAACCCCAACACATATATAATGGAAAATTCCTTCATACTTACCGTAATTTTCTTTTCCTGATAATTATACATGGCAGCATTTACTCTTGGGTAGCTCCTCCCCTCACAGCAGAAAGGACAGGAAACAGAACTCTGAAACTGGTATATATAGATCCTCCCCCTACCCATCAGGCAGTCTTTGTAACTAGCTTCACCTCCTATAGTATATGGGTGGGACCGTAATGCTGCCATGTATAATTATCAGGAAAAGAAAATTACGGTAAGTATGAAGGAATTTTCCATTTACCTGACCAATTCTACATGGCAGCATTTACTCTTGGGGAATACCCAAGCAATACATAGAGGGAGGGACAGAGTTCAAAAACAGCCAATAGCTATAAAACCATTATTGAGCTGTATAAATCGTAGAAGACTTTACAAAGCCAAACAAGAATCAATAGGAAATCGTCATAAAAATCTGCTCAGACAAGACAAATTTCCCCTAGAGGCTGCAAGGTCAGCAACCTCCTGGCATTCAATACCAGAAATATCCTGAATAGATATAGAGTCAGATAGGAATTAAGGCCATAAAAGCATAAACTAGAGAAAAAAAATGTTACTGATATAAAACCGAATTGATATCATCAAATCAAAACCTCAACAAAGGCATAACTTCCAGTGATCATACTGTAACACGCAGATAAATGTTGGATGAGAACGGAGACCCCATGTTATTAAACATGGGGAGAATAACACTGAGAATCTTACTACTTTCTGGATGTATTTAATAAAGATGATTCACACCGCTTCCTCTTGCCTTGTGAACTACTTACCTGAAGCAACAGGAACAAATCAATATCTGCCTGTCAGAAAGGGGCAGAGCCTAGTAGAGAAATAAGAGTCGGTCATTAAAACACTGCAACAATTACCCGATGTTGCTAAATTCAGATTCACAACCTCACACAGTGGACGAATTGATAGAGCAATGATCAGCCACAGGAGATAAACTAATCACATTACTAGGCAAAAGGCAAGAAGAACCATATACAGATTAGTTGAGGAAAATGAAGAAATATCGGTATGAACCATAGAATATGTGGCAACTAATAATCAATAAGGAGGCTAACCATGTCAGTACCTATATTTGTAAAATAGTACAGGTTATGCCAAACAGTTTAATCACATTTACTAGAGACTGTTGTGCAACATAAGTAAGATATACATGGTAATAGAAAATATACACACACATATTAGGCAAGATACTGATGGGAAGGTGGTAACCAGAGGCACATTATACATTGTGGCAACAGACACACAATAAGCAGGGCAGTAGAAGATATTCAATTATCCCTAGGAGAACAACCACATACTTCCTCTTACCTTATCCTCAGACAGTGAAGAAGGACTTATGGCAGAGCCTATGGTGATAATAAGCAGCTTGTTATATCTGCAAGATATCAACCCCAATCCAAACATATAATCCACAGGTTGGTCGCAATTACAGAACCTGTTTAGGGATTTCCACTATTGTTCAGGTAGCAGGTGAATTTTTACCTAAAATAGAAAACCTGGTAGGAAGGACTGGGGACTGGAAAGACCTTAAAATACATGCAATTCACAGCATCAAAGTTACCTGAGCATATGAGCCTAAAATAATACCATTATTGCAGAAAGGAATTTATAATGTTCCCCTTCACAACAGGGGAATTGGTCAGAAGATTCTGATCATTAACACATTAAGAACCAGAAGCATGACACTCCTGACATATACGAAAGGGATTGCCAAACTTTCAGGACCCCAAGGGATAAAAGATAAGATTTATGCTTTAAGGAAATGAATTCAGATTTAAAGACTAAAAGGTTATGAGAAAAAACCAATATTAACAGCTTTTAAATCAGGTAATGGCTTCAGCGTTACCTACTTGTGAGATCAATTAGCCCAATTTGTACTCTTGCAACTAGTATGATCTACTTAGCTGTGAATTAGTAATCAGCATATATCTAAAGGTAAAACACTGTCACCAATTAAAAAAAAACATTCCCTATCTTGGACAGAGAGGAGAGGATACCTGGTAATAGAAAATCTATTGTCTCATGAATAATTACATAGATGTGCACCCACAAAAAAAAAAAAAAGTAATTAACATTGATTCTGTGAAACAGTACCATGCTACATTTTGGAAAATCAGGTCTCCTTCTCTCCTGGGAGAGGCACTCAGACAGGTTCAGTAACACCTGCAATCTACCTGAAGTGATAAAAATGTGTTAATTGCTTATCCTGAAACACCTGTGGGAGAAGGAATCTAATACAAAGCCAACAGCAGTATGTTCCCTTATATACTTCATTTAAAAAAATGAAATAGAAAATCCACAGTAGGCAATAATTACTTATCCAGTTACTAGTGCATTAGTATTTGCTAGAACTGGGCAGTGCTACATTTCAGCGCAAAACAGACCTTAGATCATTCGTATATACTAAATCTACCAATGCCGTATATAAATTGGGGTTATATAATAATACCAACCTGCATACAGATTATATGAATCACATACATTGTGAGAGTTACTAACAGCACCTTATGCACAGATATATCAGTAACATATACGGAGTCTGTTTAAACAGAAATCATACATAGCCTACCTCTGCTATATACAGTGACACTATGCCTGTACACATATTAAGATTATATGAATGAGCTAAATTGAGGCTGTGTTCTAACCGAACTTCATGCACATATTACACCAGTCATATATACTGAGGTTGCGACTCACAACCGACATAGAACCAGTATTAGCTTGGATTCATATAGCGGATGTGCCCTATATCATTCACACATATTGTGTTTCCACTAATACATCAAACACATAGGGAACAGATACACTGAAGCAATGTCTCATATAGAGCATGTAGAGGACATATACTGAGGCTGAGTTTTCACAGCGACTTAGAGCATATAAAGAACACACACTGAGGCAGAGTCTTCAGATCAACTCATACACAGCCAATATAGTGGGTACAAATACTAAGGCTGTGTCCCCACAGCAACTCACACACAGAGCATCTTTATAGTAACTCACACAGAGCCCATAGTGGGTACATATACCTAGGCTGTGCTCGCACAGCAACTAACACATAGAGCAGGCATAGGCAACCCTCGGCACCCCAGCCATCCCGGACCACACCCTCCACGATGCTCTGCCAACATTATGGGTGTAAGAGCACTATGGGGGATGCAGTCCACAACACCCGGAGCGCCGAAGGCCGCCTACCCCTGACATAGAGCATATAGTGGATACATACACTGATGCCGTGCCTATACTGAGGCTGTGTACACACAGTAACTCATACATAGAGCATATAGTGGATACATATACTTAGGCTGTGTTCTAATAGTAACTCATACATAGAGCATATAGAGGATACATATACTTAGGCCGTGTTCTCACAGTAACTCATACATAGAGCATATAGAGGATACATACACTGAGGCCGTGTTCTCACAGTAACTCATACATAGAGCATATAGTGGATACATACACTGAGGCTGTGTTCTCACAGTAACTCATACATAGAGCATATAGTGGATACATACACTGAGGCTGTGTTCTCATAGTAACTCCTATAGAGAGCATATAGTGGATAAATATACTGAGGCAGTGTCCTCACAGTAACTCATACACAGAGCCTATAGTGGGTACATACACTGAGGCTGTGTCCTCACAGTAACTCATACATAGAGCATATAGTGGATAAATATACTGAGGCAGTGTCCTCACAGTAACTCATACACAGAGCATATAGCGGACACCTACACTGAGGCTATGTCCCCACAGTAACCCATACCTAGAGCATATAGTGGATACAAATACTGAGGCCGTGTCCTCATAGCAACTCATACCTAGAGCATATACCGGACACACACTGTTCATACATTAGAGCATGTAGTGGAAACATACCGATGCTGTATCACCACCAGTTCATGTACAGATACTGAGGCCCGGTGGTCTCCTGTGCAGCATATTCTTCCAATGTCTGCAAAGGCCTGCTTATTTGTGATAATGCACAGATAACAGCAATCAATGCCACATACCTTGATAGAAACAAGTGTTTGTGTGGCCTTGGAGCTAGGTTTTTCAAAACCTGTCATATACATATGTGTACTTCAAACAGACACCCAGGAAGGTTCTCTTACCTTGGATATTCCTCTGACCCCAGGCTGTGGAATTCCAGCAGACTTTGTACAGCCAGGATATCCATTATTAGTACTCTTTTTCATAGCGTCTCATTGCATTATCAGCACTCCTTTGCACAATGCCTCCTTGTATTATCAGCACTCTTTTTGCATTATCAGCACTACTTTGCCCAATGCATACTTGTATCATCAGCACTCTTTTGGGTACATATACCTGCACCAAACAATATAAACTTACCTAAAATGCTCACCACACAAATCTCCTAAATGTGACCTATTTGTTAGAAGGAAGCCTAAAATAAGCAGCTGGGAGGGACTGAAAGAACAGAGACCCAGGTGCCTATACTAGTTTTAATCCAAACTACTAATGCACTCACCTGAACCGTTGCAGGACTGAGTTTCAGCGGAAAAAATGGGGATTTGAACAACTGACAGCCTAAACTGTTTAAACTATAGGCTTCCATCTGTACCCCATATGCCATTTATCATCACCATACAAGGTGGAACACAAATAATAGGTATACCCCGGCAGTCACAACTCTGTTGGGCCTCATGTAAGCAGTGTACCGCTGTCAACCCTTCAGGGAGAGTTATGGGTTAGACTCCTGATTGCTGAAGGAGGTACCCAGGCTGGTAACTCCTACACATGTACTGTTTGCTGGGTCTTCAGGGATAAAAGCTTAGACTCAACTGGGCCTCATATATGCAGTGGACAACTGTCATTACTTCCAAGAAACAGACCCCTGGATGCTGAAGCAAGTACCCAGGCTGGAAACTCTTACCGGTATGCTGTTTGCTGGGCTTCATGCATACAGTAGATCACATACATCCCTTTAGGGGGTACCCAAGCTGGCCTGTTGCTGGGTCTTCAGGGATAAGAGGCTGAACCCTGGCATGCAGTGGACCATTTTCATCCCCTTCAGGGAGAGTTTGGGTCCAACCCCCGGTCACTAAAGGGGGTACCCAGGGTAGCAGCTTTTCATCTTAGTGCGTATTGCTGGGTCTTCAGGGCTTAGAGGCTGAACCCTGGCATGGCTACAAAAATATAGCCTGGTGAGCATAAAAGAAAACCTTGGCCTGCAGAAGCAGACTCCTTCCAAACTGCTTGTGAAGGACAGGAAAAAAGACTGCCTGATGGGTAGGGGGAGGATCTATATATACCAGTTTCAGAGTTCTGTTTCCTGTCCTTTCTGCTGTGAGGGGAGGAGCTACCCAAGAGTAAATGCTGCCATGTAGAATTGGTCAGGAAATATATATATATATATATATATATATATCTGCATACAAAAACATATAATGGAAAAACTTAATGGAAACCTATAAATGAACATAAATGAAAATCTAAATTACGTTAGACAGTCACCATCAGGCAGATAATAATTAATGAAGTGAGTTTGACTGAAATTGTATTTTACAAATAGAAGTGACAAAAGCTCCCAGACAAAAATTCCATTAACCAAAACCGTGGCATGGTCACAAAATGTTTCTGGCCACGATGTCTGAATAGGTGTATTTTTCAGAAAGTATGGCATGTTTGTTATTTATCTTAGACACAGATCAAAACAAAAAATGTACAGGAAAAAAAAAATGATATAAAAAATATTTGACTGCATGAAATGTATTGAAAGACACAACATACCCATTCAGCTTGGAAACAAGTGAAAGAGTTTAATTTCATAGGTGTTGGTTTGACTCAGAATTTCCAAAGCTATTTAAGGTGTTAATCCCCTTTTAGCAGACAGTAAGGTAGTTAAAATACTGTCTTCTCTTTCCTCCCTGGCTTTTCTCAGGAATCAACTGAAAGCATTTCTTTGCTTTACCTCCTTGTACCCATAACTAAAATATTCCTTCCTGGTTTGGAAATCATCCTGAAATTATGAAACAAAGACTACTTGGACGGTGTGTATGAAGTGACTCTAATGCCTGACTCACGGCTGTGACAATTTTAAATTGAAATTGCAATAAAGAAAGTCTTGTGTTGTGCCCATTTTTAACTCTCGAACACCAAGCGGAGACACAGCTTATTAAGGAACACACATCCAAAAATATCCAGATGAATACATCATTTAACTATCCATTCATCATCACTCTTGCTGCGGTATAAAATATTTATTTCAGTGTTTGGGCTGTTACATCTGTTTTTTTTTTATTGTAGAAATATTTTTGGGGGTTCTTTTTCTATCCGTTGATAATAATACAAATATTGGATTTTGAACTATTATACACTTATCTTTCAATAGTTTTCAAGTGTGTTGAGCAGTATTGATGTTACTCTATGGTTCTTATTTAATCAACGGGTATCACAAATACTCCAGTGGGTGCACTAAATCCCTAGCGTAATGGAGCCGACGTACAAAGAGGATTTAGAGCATACACAAGATATTCAAATATTTCAAGGTCAACTAAAAGCCCCAATTTCAAATCAATATATGTACTGTGGGATATGTTAATGCCACAAAGCCATACTGCCTTAAAGAGACCCTACAGACCCATAAAGTACTGTAGCTTGCTAAAGCACTCTATGTGTGCAGAGTGTGTCCTCTTAATTCAATTTACAAAAAAGTGCAGATTTTAATAGAAATTGGCACTTTCATAAATTAACTTTGCTACACCCCCTTGGCTGTCAATCAAACAACCAGCCTGTTACTTCCTGGTTGTTTAGCTCACTGGAGCTAAACTCAAGAGGCAGCAATTGTCCAGAGCATCTTCCTTGCAAAGACTTCTTATTGAGCTCCATTGGGAAGTTTCTTTTTGGACAGACACAGAAAGTCTGGACGGGGAAGAAGCAGAGTGTCTTCAGTTTTTGCAAATTGTTTTTAGATATACCCCCAATGCAAACATGCAAGCATATTTTCATGTGGGTATATCTACTAAATGTGATTATTTATTTATGTTTGTATTTCGGCTGTGGAGTGTCTCTTTAAATTCGCTTTGGTACCAAAGGATTCTAATATAGAGATTAGCATGCTACCTACCCAAGATACTTTTTATGGGGTATCAGGCGGTGTATAGGTGCCAAACTCACAAAGCCAGTGAGAGCCTGTAAAACACCTGGACGAATATGGGGAACACAAACCAGAATGTGCTGCTAAATTTATAGATTAATACAAAATACATAATAGGAAATATGTGCACACACAAAGTACAGTTTCAAATTTCTCAATACTTTAAACAAATATTTTTAAATGTGTGGTCATAGATTTGAAATGTGGGTATTTTTACGTGGTTTTGAAAAAAGTATCCTATAGTACTAAACTCACCATTTAGGTGGCGTGCCACCCCTCAGGCCCTCTTAAAAGGAATTAAAACTCACCTTATTTCCAGCACCGTGCAGGTCTGATGGCCCCACCCCAATCCGCCTCCTTGATGACATCATCAGAATTGCAGATTTTTACCCAATCCAATGCTTCCCCATAGGGAAACATTGGATTGGCTAAAATCGGCAAGGAGGCAGGATGGGGGCGGGGCCAAACTGTGTTTTGGCCAATCAGCACTTCTTCATAGAGATTAATTGAATCAATGCATCTTTATGAGAAAAATTCAGCGTCCCCAGGCAGAGCGTGGAGACGCTGAACTGCAGTGCTGCCTACTGTGCAGCACTACCCTAGGAAGCATCTCTAGTTGCCATCTGAGCAGTGGCCACTTAGAGGTGTCCCTAGGGGCAATGTAAACACTGCCTTTTCTCTGAAAAGGCATTGTTTGTATTAAAATGCCTGAAGGCAATGATTATACTCACCAGAACAACTACATTAAGCTGTACTTTGTTGTGGTGACTATAGTGTCCCTTTAAGTAATACGTGCTTTGGTCCTGCTTAACAATTCTTTTTTCAAAGATGTAGACACTTGGTTACTTTTTGTTTGTTATAGTTTTCTTAGACATGTGAAACACATTGGATATTCTACACCTTTGTGATCTCTGGTTCTTAGAGAAATTATGAGACTGGAATAGGTTCACAGACGGACAACATAATTTATTAAGAGAATGGAAGATTTTAGTTATGAAGAAAGGCTCATTGTGAAGAAAGTTTGGCAGCTGTGAATGTTGGGTTTATTTCTAAAGCGACACATCCAAAAGGGAAAAGATTTAAACAAATATATTTAAAGTCAATAGACACAACTCTTCAGGGCTGGTCTGTAAACAGAGTTCTACAGAGGATACACTGAGATTTGTCAACTACACAGTGAGCTTTCATGAGTTCTCATGTGACTTTACAAAAGTAGACCAATAAAGTCAAAGTGGAAGAAAGAGGTCCAACTTTTTTTTTACCATTTAAAAGGTGCTACTCTTCTTTCTTGGTAGAGATCCATCTGGTCCAACTAGACAAACCAGAGCCCCTACTTAAAAACTTCAGCTACACTGAGCTGTGCTTCTTCTATTACTGCAGGAAATTGTAGCAAAATGTGGCTAGTTTTGCAGCAATCCTCCCTCAAATAGCATCTACCTTGAACGTTAAACATTCAGCATCCTGTGGACCAGTTTCTCCCTCTAGGTTGGCAGGATATTGATTTGGACTGATAATATCCCATTATTCCTTGGACGGAACAGTGGGGCCAGCATTAGTTCAGTACATTTATGTATACGGTTGGCATGTGACGCTGATGGTTGGTGTAGTATAAAGGGTTTGGGATGATAGAAGGCCACGTCCGTTGTGGCAGTAGTGGTGGTGAGAGTCCTAGAAGAAGCATTCTTTCAGCCTCCCTATCTGACCTCTTTGGGACATAAAGATTCATACTGACATTTGTATTTTACTTTATTGAAATAGGGCTGAGCGACGGTGAAACTCTGACAATTTGTATTACACAAAATCTGTGGGTTTTGTCTCTTTGTGAAAATAAAATACTTTATCTTTGGTGTTTTATCTTTTACAAATTTTGTTTGCTGGTTGGCATTTTACTTTTACTATGATTAATTTATAGCTGAGTTTCAATTCTCTTCAAGTGACACTCTAGACCCCTAAAGAACTTTATGTATGAAGCATGTGTCCACTTTTTTCATTTTACCTAAAGTACAGATTTCAATAGAAATTGTCATTTTTTATAAATTCATCTTGTTGCACCCCCTGGCTGTCAATCAGGCAACAGGTTTATTTACATCCTGGTAGTTCAGTTAAGTAGAGCTAAACTCAAGGGGCAGCAGTAGCACAGAGCCATGCAAATAATTCTTAATGAGCTGCATTGGAAAGTCTGTGATTGGACAGCCACAGAAAGTCTGGGTGGGGTTACAAGGGGAGGGCTTGCAAAGGCTGCAGACAAAGAAATCTACAGATTTTCTAAGTCGTTTTTAGATATACCCCCAATGACTATGCATCATTAAACGCAAGCATATTTCCAATGGGGTATATCTACGAAACATAGATTTGTATTTTTTTTTTATTTGTAAAGTGGAGTTTCCCTTTAACTACCTATCTAACAAGACAAACTATGAAATATTATATAAACAAGATGTATTAAAAAAAAGGTTTTGTTCACCACTAGTGCACTAAGCTTAGTGTAGGCATTGGAAGTGGCAGCTGTATGTGTGTTTATGACATATTTTAGTTAACATTAGGTGAGGTGATCTTCTTAATTGTGCAATCAAGTACAACAGTGTATTCTTTTTACAAAGCGTTCCCTGTGTACTCACCAACAGAGTCTTTGTCTAACAAACTTAAGTTCAGATCTACATAAATTTGAAAAGAAACATATAAATCAGGAACAAAACATTGATGCAGCCGGATGCAGCCAGAATGTTAAGATATAATAATCACATTACAAAAACACAGCCAGACAGATACTATGACTGCTTGATGGAGAAACAATTAAAACTTAGCAAACAGCTAAATTTTTACTGCTGCTAGTGATATTAAATTAAATATAAATACGTTTGAAAAATAACTCACACCTCCAGTTAACTTTACTGCTGGACGTGTTTAAATTAATTAAAAAGATCATATAAAAAAAACAAAAAACTGACAGACAGTTACATCACTGTCTGCAGAGGGTTCTAAAATAAAATAAAAATAAAAACATGAATTTGTACTTTAACTAACCGACTGGGAAGGTTCTATCTGGACTAACTTGCATAGACAAAACGACTGCACATTTACACACAAACAAGTCTCTTTTCTTTTTAATTTCACTACAGCTTAGTAGATATGTCACTAAAAATATACTAATACAAAAAATGGAGAGAGTGCTCTAGGCTAAGATAAGTCTAGAGGGCTAGAAACACTGCACAGATTTAGATCATTTTTACTTTCAGTAAATTTAATTAACAATATAATTGTAAACATTGTTCAAAACGTGATATTATATAATCCTTTTTTATTTATTTTTGTGATTATATTTGTACATTTCAATGTTCTATATTAAATGTTCTATATTTTTCTGTAATTGCGAAAAAAACAAAAAACCTCAATAAAAATTTTTTAAAAGAAAAAGAGAAAAAGCAAACATCTTGCTTTCTTTCCAGGTTCCCTGCATAGGATCACTTCAGCATCAAACTGTAATGGCACAGGACAGAACACGCAAAGGCAAAAACACAGAATAACTCTCTTTCTCTCAAATGAAGGCAAGTTTGGGGAATGGCAAGGGTTAGGGCTTTAGGCAGGGAGTGTGTGTCTATGAATGGGATGGAGGGTGTCTGTGAACTGCATATAGTAGAATGTGTCTGTGAATTGCATGAAGTGTGTCTGTGTACTGCATGGGGTGTGTCTGTGAATTGCATGGAGTGTGTCTGTGTACTGCATGGAGTGTGTCTGTGAATTGCATGGAGTGTGTCTGCTTACTGCATGGAGTGTGTGTGAACTGCATATAGTAGAATGTGTCTGTGAATTGCATGAAGTGTGTCTGTGTACTGCATGGAGTGTGTCTGTGAATTGCATGGAGTGTGTCTGCGTACTGCATGGAGTGTGTGTGAACTGCATAAAGTGGAATGCGTCTGTGAATTGCACAGAGTGTGTCTGTACTGCACGGAGTGTGTCTGTTTACTGCATAGAGTGTGTCTGTGAATCGCATGGAGTGTTTCTATACTGCATATAGTGGAGTGTGTCTGTGAATTGCATGGACGGTTTCTAAACTGCATAGTATGTCTCTGTGTAGTGCATGGAAGATGTGTCTGAACTGCATGGAAATTGTCTGTAAGCTGCATGGTATGTGTCTGTGAGCTGCATTGTGTGTATCTAAACTGCGTATAGTATAGTGTGTCTGTGAATTGCATGTTGTGTCTAAACTATGGGGAAGGAGAGGGTGAACTGGCATGGGGGTGTAGGGTATTGTGACATCAAAGCTGGTTACTTGGCAGTGACAAGAGGGGACATTTTTGTGGACTTAGAAGTTAATTGCCTGAAGTGGTAGGAGCCCCCGCAAAAAAGATTGCACTTGGGCTCTTTTGTTAGTTATTTCCACTACTGATTACTGATTAGTTGCTCTGAAAAACCATCATGGGTATGTTATAGAGATCTGCTGATCTCCCATATGAGCCCCTGGCAGCCCCCTGTCACAGAGCTGAAGCTCAAGGATGCCGTCTAAGGGTTAATCTGGCTCTGACTTACAGTCGTGTTTTCCTCTGAATGTCGACAGTGTTGTGCCTGAGAAATTTCAATAATTTACATTATCAGAGAGAAGGCACAGCATCTATACCTCAAAACCACCACATTAAAATGTATTAGAGTGTCCCGTTAAAGGGTCGATAAATCTTACCTGAAATGGTTGCGATTGCTTATGCTTGACTGGAACACAAAATGCATGGGAAAAAATTTTTTGAATGAAAAAAAAAACACTAAGCTTTAAAAACATTGAAATGATACAGTTGTAATTGCATCAATATCGATAAGCGTTTAACGTGTCAATAATTATCTAACCACAGGTTGTGACCAAGGCTTAATCAGCAATTTATTTTTGGTCAGCTTAATGCTATTTAAAATCTTTTTTATAATCCATAAGGAAGAATTTTACACCAGTTTAAACCTGCTTGAGATAAACTAGGAGATCTCGGTCTAATGTGAGAGTAAACATCCCATGATGCATTGCCTGCCCTCTCGGTCGCAAAGCATTGTGGTGACTGTAGTTCTGCAGCAGATGGGCAGCAACCAGTTGACTATTCCTGTTTGAAAATGTTTTTACTGTTCTGACTAATGAAACTGGAATCTTCCCTGCAGCTCAATTGCTCAAAAACATCTTGCATTAAATTAAATAGTAAAACCACTTAATGGTTATATTTATTTAACAGTCAAAAGTATCGTTGACAATGACATTTTCTGTACTTTGACTGCTAAACAAAAAAGGAAATGTTTATAACTATTAGATGTTAAACCATCTAAAATTTCATTATGTTCCCAAAATGTTTGGATAATTGGAAATATATGTATATGATCCTTCCCTAATACATGTTTGCTACAAGATTTTTCCTGCAAATTATGGCTATGGTTAAGGTTAGGCCAAGGGTCTCTTAATCTTAGGGCAGTTCTTGGACATACATGATTTGTTGGAGTTACGCTCCTCTTCTTTAGATATGAGAAGCCAGAAATAGGAGAATGGCACAGGTCTTGTCTCCCCAGCCCCCTTTTTAATGCATCATTAAGAGGCAAAGGATGAATTAACCATCCTGTTATTTTAATGGGATGATCATGTTTTTAAATCTCTTACTGCACAGTTTGATGCAACAGTTGTTCATCTATCTTATTGCCTGAGCTTGGTGGGAGTGATAAGCTCTGTTTCCCTCATATACAGAGCTAGAGTTTAGGGAAAGAGAAACCTCTTTCAAGATATCAATACGGGTTAGAGGAACCCTTTGTATCCTGGACCCTCCTCAAACTTCATTCCCCTATCTGCTGTGGGAGGGATTTGGGAGGATAACAGGCTAATGGGAGGACATGGGTGGCACAGGGGCATGCTGTGTGTGCTGACGACTAATATGCACAGAATTGATATTAGCCACTCTTGTTCCAGGTTTACCAATGACACCCGAAATAAACTGCCAGATGTAGCATTAGAATTCTGGCTTCATAGGGCAGCGTTTCACATACAGACTACAGGCACCATAAAATCACTAAAGTTTCAGTTTCAATGAAGGCAGTCAAGAATCTCTTCTCCTGACTCCAATCACTCTTAGGCAGCCAAAGGCATGCATGTATGTTCTTAGTGATGCACAAAAGAAGAAGCAATCATGAATTTGACTAATTTAAGTGTTTGTGTGTTGTAATAAGCTGCTGTGGGTCAAAATTCAATTAAAATATTAACAAAAATGTAATATAGAAATACATAGTTAATACATAGTAAGGTTAAGAGTGCCCCAAGTCCAAAACTCTTTACCGGGAGGTTCCATTGTTTATGACATGCATTGTTTCTTTGCCTTATGTCTTTACTTTTGTCATTCATTGTCAGTGGTTGAGCTTGACTAGCGTACTTTAATGACAGCAACTACATTGTTACCTGCTGCCAATTTAAGTACTAAAGGGACACTATAGGCTTCAAAACAACTTTAGCTTAATGAAGCAGTATTGGTGCCTCTGAAGTTTCACTGCTCAATTCACTATCATTTAGGAGCTAAATCACTTTTGTTTCTGTTTATGCAGCCCTAACCACAAATGAAAACAAAATGGTTTCATTTTCAATTAGATGTGTGTGTGTTTAGTCGTTCAGTCGTGACCGACTCTCCGTGACCAAATGGACCACAGCACACCAGGTACACCTGTCAGTCACTTCCCCTCTGACCTCCAACGACTTCATGTTCGTGGCTTCAGTGACCTGATCTATCCATCTCCGTCTCTGTCGTCCCCTTCTTCGTGTGCCTTCAATCTTTCCCAGCATCAGAGTCTTCTCTAGAGAATCATGCCTTCTCATTATATGGCCAAAATAGTTGAGCTCCAGCCTCATGATCATAGCTTCCAGTGAACAGTTTGTCTTGATTTCCTGTCGATTGATTTATTGAATATTCTTGCAATCCAAGGGATTCTAAGCAGTTTTCGCCAACACCACAGTTCAAAGGCATCAATTCTACGACGCTCAGCCTTATTTATAGTCCAGCTCTCACATCCGTATGTTACTACTGGGAATACCATAGTTCTGACTATGCAGACCTTTGTTGATAGTGTAATATCTTTAGTTTTTACCAGCTTGTTCAAGCTTGCCATAGCTTTCATTCCCAGAAGCAAACGTCTTTTAATTTTATGACTACAGTCACCATCTGAAGAGATGTTGGATCCCAGGAAAATAAAATCTGTCACTGCCTCAACTTCTTCCCCACTGACCTTTTCCAGTCTTTTGCCCACTGTTGAGTTTTCCAAATGTGTTGGCATAAGGCAAACAGAAATTTCACAGCATTATCTTGCAGAATTTTGAATAGTTCAATTGAGATTTCATCAACTCCTGCAGCCTTGTTATCGGCAAGGCATCCTAGGGCCCATCTCATTTTGCTCTCCAAGATTTCTGGTTCCAGCTCATTGGACCAACTATATAAGGTTATGCTGTCAAGATCCTTCCTGTATAGATCTTCAATGTATTCCTGCCATCTCTTCTTCTTTAGCTGATCTTCTTCTGTTAAGTCCTTGCCATTTTTGTCTATTAGCACACCCACTTTGGCATGATAGGTAACTTTTAGATCCCCAATTTTCTTGAATAGATCTCTTGACTTTCCCATTCTGTTATCTTCTTCTACCTCTCTTTACATTGCTCATGGTAGAATGTTTCTTCTTGCTATCCTTCGGAATTCTGCATTCAGTTGGATAAATTTTTTCCGATCTCCACTACCTTTCAATCTCCGTCTTTCCTGGGCTATTTTTAAAGCCACATCAGATAGCCAGTTTGCCTTCTTAGATTTCTTTCTTTTGGGGATATTTTTTCTTGTGGTTTCCTGGATAATATTGCAAACTTCGGTCCAAAGTTCTTCAGGTATTCTATCGTCCATGTTTAGTCCCGCAAATCTATTCTTTACTTCCACTGCAATAAGATGTAACTTACTTTAAGAGTTATTTTCTCCTGCTCGGAAATTTTAATTTTAATTACACACAGGAGGCTTCTACAGGGTCAAGCAAGCTATTAACAGAGCAGGAGATAAGAAATTCTTAATTAAACAGAATTAGCAATAAAGGAAGTATAAACATTAGATGACTCTTTACGGGAAGTATTCAGGAAAGTTGAGTAAGTCACATGTAGGGAAGTGTGACTAGGGCTGTATACCCAAAGTGATTTAATTTCTAAATGGCAGAGAAGTGAGCAGTGAGACTACAGGGTGTAGTCTTTAAACCAAAACTGCTTAATTAAGCTACTGTTGTTTTGGGGACTATAGTGTCCCTTTAAGGCCTATTGGCCAAAACATATTTGTGTTAAACCTGTGGATTTTCTACTCTTGCTTTGCATCTCAGACATTCCTTTATTATCATTATTATTATTATTATTATTATTATTATTATCATGATCATTATCATCATAAATATAGCACTAACTTATTCCGCAGCGCTTTTCAATATTATGAAGGGGGAATTTAACAAAAAATTTGACTATTACAAAATATTACAGGAACAACACAGGCTAATGAGGACCCTGCTCGAACGAGCTTACAACCTAGAATTATATTCTATGCTGAGCCCTGGATTCCTGCATCTTGGGTTTAATAACCTTGTTTACGTTAAATTGACCTCTTCAGCAAACATTTGCCACATGGGATCCTCTCGGTCGTTAAGCCAGAAAATGTCTTCCTCTTTCTTAGATGAAATTATAAATATTAGATGTGCTTGCTTGCTCTGATTTACGACTGTTGATGCTTTAGAAATCTATATGTATGTATACACAATGGGCCCAGGTGTGGTACAGGAACCATTTTGTGTTTGAGCGTGAGGAGGTGGCAGTTAAAAGAAATGTCATATGTTTACATGTTTTGACAGGTTCGCCTAAGGCATGGACACGGAACAGGAAATTTAAATGAACATAACTTTACTCACGTCACGTGTTGTGGACTGAACGAAATAGATAATAGGAAAAAAAACTGTCTTACTGTAAGTACTGTCTAAAATAGTTATTTACTGCTTGCAGTTAATTGTAGTGTGTACATGTTGTTTGTGACTAAACATTCAATCCATCACTCTGGAATGACAGCAAAATGTATAACTGGGCATTCACCAGAATAGTACCGGAAAGACCTTAGGGCTCCCTCCTTGTGTATAGGGGTTCCATTGGACCCCATCATTATTTATTTTTTATGTCTTTATTTTAGTTGTGCATAAGTGGTACAAACAGGCTTGCTGGGCCACAACAGCGAGAGCAAGCTAATCAATCAATATAGATAACAATTATATGGCAGTAGATGTCAGAGCACTATTTTTAAATGAAATAGTATCATATAAAACATTTGAAGTGTCTAACGATGGTACCACCACAAGAGACTCTGAGGGTTAGAGATGGAAGAACTTGGTACATTATATGAGATAAAATAGTATGAATAAACGTTTGCTTTGAAAATTACAACTAAAGTGAGTAAACCAAGAATGTCACTTCAGTTAAAACGGGTGGTGAACAGTTACCCAGCCGCTTTCCTCTATGTAAAAGACTGTGCAGGCTTAGGGGAAGATGATGCAAAGTATCATGTGGGGTCTTCATCTGATGCCTGCTGTGGGCAATGTGCTGTCCCTCACTATGGCGCGATTCAGTCGACTGCGAGTAAGAGGCCGTAGTGAGGTAGGACCTGTCTGGTATGTCAGGTCCTGTGCTGTTTTCTGACTTCTCCTCTGAACTTGAAGCCTTCCAGGCATTTTTAGTTGTGTTTGTTCACTCACTGGGTGTGAGTCTGTACATGTACTTCCTACGGCGCCACCATCGCGGCCTGCATCTCTTCCTCGGGCTTCAGAGTCTTCGTGCAGATAAGACAGATGGTTCGACTTGTGGGGCGGGCTGGAGATGCCAGTGTAGCAAATCCTGCCAGAATTCCTTGCGGAGACAGTTAGGCTGGTGCAACGCGCCACACTCTCCCTTCGTTTTGAGCCAGGGACCTGCAGTTGCGATTGCCTGGGAGAAGCCACGCCTTGCGACACCAATTAGAAGTCGGGATCTGTGAAACTTTGGCATGGTCAATGGGAATCCAAAGAAACCTGCGGCTGCACAAATTCTCCCAGCGCACACAGGAGGTCAAAATTCTGAAGAAGCAGGTATACAAGGGAGGGGTGCAGTCATAAGGCATCAGGAGCTGCAGGCCCAAGTGCGGTGGCTATCTTAGAAGGCAGGTCTCGGGCCACCAGAGTACACCAATGGGGACTGTGATATTCCACACTGGTACAAAGGGGGGAAGGACAGGGCTCAGGCACAAAGTTACCATTACACCAAGGCAGAGGATGGGCTGCCTCTCCCGTCTCCAGTACTTCAGCAGGCCGCAGGAGCGTTTTTGATGATTTATGTCCACCGAAACCAGGCAGAAGCTGGTCCAACTGTCGTCAGCGTGTTTTTTCAGAGGTTAGGTAAGTTTTGTGCCAAGATTGCACTTTGTAAGACAATTATTTAGCTTAACAAAATACTTTTCCATAGGAGTTCCATCCACATGCGACAAGCTTGGTCGGCTGACAGGTCTTGTAAAAAGGGGTTTTAAGGTTTAAGATGGGTTAACGTCAGAGTTAGATGACATAGGGTGTTTACTGTTAAGAGTATTAAAGCTTGAGAGGGGGTGTAGTTGTGGGATAAAGGGGTGTTCTGTTTAAGATATTGATTATAAGGTTAAAGTTGGGTAAAGTGTAGTATTGGGGCACATTGGGTGTTTAGTTTTTAGAAGGAGTTAAATCTAGGATTAAGATAAAGTTATTGTTTTTTTTTATGGTTCATATTTATTGACAATTTTTTTAACAATAAAGGTTACAATAGTACCACAAGTCATTAAGAAAGTGTTCACAGTAATCTTCAAATACAATTATACATTGGGTCTTGTGCACAGAGGTTAATTTGGTTTGTCTTTTAGGTTGTTTAGCGGTAGACTAGAAAGAACGACTAAAATTTAAACAGAATCTAATCTTATACGGGAGGAGGTATAGGAAGGATGGGGAGGTGGAGAAGGGATGGCATAGAGACTCTAAGGATTCCAGGCAGTCTACGCATCATGCTAACTGTCGCCCCAACTGGTAAAGACCTTGGCAAATTTCTGTAGCATGCCCTGATTTCTATGTGCTTATGTATCCTCATAGATTGTAGTGCTGGTAGCACTAGGGCTGTTGATGGAACTACTGTGTTGTGCGATGGTGTTTTTGCCTGCAGTAAAAACATGCAGTGCTAAGGTTTGGTGAGCTGCTATCAAGGATTCAGATAATATCTAGGAGATATATTTGGTGTTGGAGAGGAAGTTCCAACAGCTTCAGTGGAATGGAATGGATGCCCGAACAGATTGGTTGCATTTTATGCCAGCTTCAGAAGATGAGTGGCAATGTGTGGCAATGCCAGCATTTTTTTGTTGCAGATGGGTAGTTGCGTCTCAGTCGCTTGGGGGTCAGGTGTCACTGGAAACACACCTTCCTGCTTGTTTCTCAATGGGATTTGCATTTTGATACAACTTTTATCGCTGATAGAGCTTTGTCCCATTCCTTAAGTGTAAAGTTCTATCTCCACTGGTGGATAAAAGAGGGCTTCTTGTGGAGGCTCAGATTTAGCAGTGCTTGGTAGCATGTGGATAGTGGCTTTGCATGGCTAGTATTTCCCAAGGAAAGTCTAGTAAAGTCTAGTAAGTGCTGTTAGACTTGGGTTGTCAGAAATTTGCTGTTTATGGGTATGTAGTATGTGCTTGATACAGAGGTAAAAATGTCCCTACTAGGGAGAGAGAGGGTTGTGTCTGTAGTTCTGGGAAGGGTAGTACTTGGCCTTAATTGAGCAAACTTCTCATGAATGCCAGAATTAAAACAAGGATTTAGGTGCAGGTCTAGCGTGTGGGATTGCAGTCCTAGATAAAACATAAAAACATATCTGCAAGAAGTCTTTGAAAATTTCACAAAACTCCCAAAAGCAAAAAGATCTGCTGTGGATCTGGTAGTCACAGGTTGCAGGGGAAGCTGTCCCTATCAGCAGCCACCTTCATTCTGCTGGTCCTCTTCAGTTCCTGGTGCTTCATTTGCCAGAAACCGTGTCAGTGTTGTACGCTCGTGCATGCGTGAAAGTACAAAGCTGAGGTCTATGGAGGCGGGGGCCACTATAGATAGATGCCTGAATCCCACAGCCATCTTTCGTCAACCTCAGGCTTGTCCATAAGACAAACTACTCAAAACTTTGTCTTATGATATCTTTGGATTGTGATGGAACTTCCAGTGAAATTCCAACGCAGTCTCGGTCAGTATTTCATAAAGAATGTATTTTAATGAAATACTGAAAAGTTATTGATCCTCATTAAACCAAGTAAACCCATTGGTTTCGTGAAGATATCTTCCTTTCAAGATTGTTTATTAAAGGGGCAATCACAGCAGCTCATTGTAGCAGTTATACTGCAAATAGTCTATAGGTTCTATTTGGGAGTATATTTTTACATACAAAATAGGGCTCTTCTCAGCAACTATAATTTTCTCCCACTTCAACTGTCTTGCTAATGCAGAATTTACACTTCCTTAAAATTAATTCCATCTATCTGTTTTGCAATAATACACTGAGAGTGCTGGGGTAGTTAATCCAGGAGCGCTCCTGTTTTTGCTTTTTTTCTGGTTTGAGACTAATAGGAGCATCACTTGGACACTTAGCAGCATAACCACTACACTGCACTGAGCTGTAGTTATGTAGCTTAGACTTTCCCTTTAAATATGACCCTGAACGACCAGTGCTAGTATAAAAACAAAATTCTCCAGTGCTGGGTTTAGCAATTTCACTAATCCGAATAAATATGCAACGTGCATAATTAGGAAAACCATTTGGCTTGCTAAGATTGAACATAATTGCCATGTTGGATGTTTTTTTCTGCCACGTGATAAACATTTTTTTTTTTAAATCTTTGTATAAACTGGTGTCTTCCGCATTATCATTCTTAGACTAATTATAGTAGCAAACAACTCAAGCACCCTGTTTAAAAAATAATCTCTGCAGAGAGGTAGTTATTAAAGCTTTTTTAGAAAATGCAAATAAAACGATGCTCGGGGAGCTGGAGGGGAGTTGCGTACTGCAGAGTATCATTACAGGGAGTTATGATGAGGGTGGGGAGCAGTTAAGGACTGGCTCAGGGAGTGTCTGTATTTTTATCCGGAGATCTTTGGTCACAGTGTGCTAGGCTAACTGGAGCCAACAAGTACAGTTTGGCATTTCTGCATATTTTCTTTAGCCCACAGAAGAATTATCATAAAACGCATTTATTTGTTTTTGAAAAGGTTACGCTGGACATGAGCTGGACATTTCACAAAGCTATTAAGTTTGAATCATATATAACATACATTCAAAACTCTTATACATTGTACTATGATATGCAGAGCTGGTATAACTGGTTAGGCAAAGTTAGCGTAAAACCAAATACAAAGTTTACTGCACACAAATTCTAAAAACTCAGTGGAAATGTAAGAGATCTCTCTATATAAGGGTCACACAATCATGCAAAAAAAAACTGTTCATGGTAAGTGTCTTGTTCTGGCTGCAAGATCTTCCAAGCTCAGTTAGTTCCTTCATAAATTCACCTGTGAGCTTATCTGTTATGTGGTTTACCAGTACTATCCATTCATATACCCCTCGTATATGTAATACTTAACTGTCAATTATACATCTCAATAGGGATACAATACACTATAATCCGTTATAATAAAAAGTTAAATTGTGCACAAAAGGCGTAACGTGCATAGTCGTCTTTTTGACATATATCAATTAAAATTATAACCATTCTCCCCCCTCCCTCCCCCCCTTCCTCAAAAAGGGACACCAACACCAATTTAAAGTGGAATTAAATATCACAGCTTTAATAATAAAATGTATAATATATAATGATATAAGAAATCAGGAAAGCCTTCAAAGGTCTAGCGTTGTAAATTATGAATAAAGTGTGTTTTCTGCAATATCTTTTGCATCTTTATTACAGGCCTACCCGTACGTTGGTTTCGGCTCACCACTACCCACTTTCCCCCTCTTCTCTATTTTCATATACGAATTAAGTTCCGACTACAAGTAAAAGGCCATAGGCTTGAGTTTGTGGGAGGAGTTTTCCCTATAAAAGCTCTACCCCCCTGCTTACCTATGCTGGTTCCTGTTAGAGTGACCCCTCCCACCGCTCCCTCTAATAAACTTACTATCATCATTACATTACCTCTGGTGGGCCCTCTTTATTACAGGCCTACCCGTACGTTGGTATCGGCACACCACTACCAACTTTCCCCCTCTTCTCTATTTTTATATACGAATTAAGTTCCGACTACAAATATTTATAAAATAGAAGAAGAAATCTGTCCCAAGACAAAGATAAAAACTCAATGTAATAACACGTGTTAATAACTTAAATAAACCTAAGTCTAAATAATAATGTGGGGGGGGGGGGGGGGGACATGACAGCGGACACAATCTGGGTAAAGAATAGCTGGAGGGTAAATATACCCGATCGAGTTTCTACAATGCTAAAGATACAAGTATAATAGAAAGTCGATACCAATGGAAGGAAACTCTGTAGCTAAACACAGAGGCTCTGGGTTTGACTCCTCAAGCCACCTGAGAAACCCACCCCCGCAAGAATAATTCACGCTGTAGACCCTCCTGAAAACCCATACTAAGAAAAACATTCCCTATGTCGGAAAGGTGCACCCTGTCATGCCTAAAATAACCAGGAAGCATGTTTTCCAACTCAATATGCTGCACCACCACTCCCCCCAACCATCTAATGAAAATAGCCAACAGCTTGTTAACCTTCCCCAGAGACCTAGCAACTGCCACAGGATTACGAGCATGACGCCAATGAAAACGGGCAACCATCTCCTACCAGATAATCACTAAACTTGGAAGCATGCCCTTCATCCTATCCAAATCATGCTTCATACACTGCACCAACTCCCTCTGAGGCACTTGCCCTAGATCATTCCCCCCGGCATGAATCAACAGAATATCAGGGAACTGACCAGCCCCTAGCCGCCTAAAAATTTCAAAACAAACCTCCCTCCAACTAAAACCACGAAAACCAAACCAAAACAGTTGTAAGAGATGCCGTGGAAAGCCCAGCTGTCCTTCTTTTTGTCTAACTGCAGCTCTCTCGTGCGCGCAATGGATATACGAGTGGCCCACCAACCATGTGACCCAACCTACAATGAAAGAAAACATGTTACAAGAGACAATCAGTGAAAACATCAACCCACAGTTAAACCAAATGGTCCAGTCGAACATATGACTGAAACCGCACCGACTCACACCTCTCAATTCGTTTAACCAACTCATTGCCTAAACCCAACCTCGCTGCTTCCTTCGCAACGCCAATCCGAAATTAATGTGTGCCAAATTTTCCCAGATCCAATCGCAGCCGACCCAATCCAATAGGAAAGACCTGCAAAAACAGAAATTTGGACACTGATGACCCATCACCGTGCATCAAAAAAGAACCCCATATTGCGGCACAAACATGAGAGTACGTGGCAGCACAAGAAACCGGACAAACTGGGGAGCCCTGTAACGAATGGAGGATGACCAAGCACCCTTTCCCAAAAACATCTGTCTTTGACCAACGTAAATATATGGTAACCCGCTCCACCCCCAGTTCCACATCCTCCTTTTGGATACCCCCACCTTTCAATCTGTTACCACTAACTAATTCACTCACTCTAAAAGCCCCCAAAAACGCCCAAACAAATGCCATTGTGAGCAATAAAACCTTGTGGTGAGAGAAACAGAGATCTGGCAGGATCCGTATTAACTTTTGGAGAAGGTCAAAAGACACCAGCCTCCGGCTGTCTGGCATCCTCTTAACCCTCCAGAAACCTTTTAACACCTGCCACACAAGAAAATTCTTAGGTATGTCTTCCCAACCATTCAATTTGAACAAAAAGGCTAATGCAGACATATGCCTGTCTATCATAGAGTTAGAAGCTCCCGTAGAAAACAATGTACACAAATACCGTAACAGCGTGTCCAACCGTACCTCCGCTGACTGGCGTACCTCCGAATACCTACACGCCTCTTCTCACGCCCTCCATACTTTGACATACGCCGCCCAAGTACTAGGCACCAATGACTCCTTGATCAGTCATCCAGTCGCCGCTGCCAGAAACCTTTCCCACTGTAAACGAGAAAGCGCATCAGGAAATTCAGGAAATTAGGCACATGACGCGCCCGAAAAACAATATTAACCCCTTCAGGACGGAGTCAATAGTACACGTTCTGATCAAAACAAAACGTAAACAAAAACTGGAATTTGCGCTATATGTCTGTTCACCCGTAGTTCCCCTCTTTCATATTAAATGCACCCACACTTATTATATATCATTTTGTTCAGGAGAAACAGGGCTTTCATTTCATATAAAATATTTGTATTTGAAACAATTTATTATGAATAAAATTTAAAAAAACTGTGAGAAATTTTAATTTTGTTTTTAAATTTGTAGTTCCGCCTCACATTTTAGCTGTAAATGTCATAATACTGTTAGGTTTTACGGCAACAAAATGCACATATTTGTAATCAGCGATGTCTCACGAGTACAACAGTACCCCCCATTAACAGGTTTTATGGTGTTTTGGAAAGTTACAGGGTCAAATATAGAACGTTCCATTTTCAAATTGAAATTTGCCAGATTAGTAATGTTACCTTTGAGACGGTGTGGTAGCCCAGGAATGAGAATTACCCCCATAATGGCATACCATTTGAAAAAGTAGACAACCCAAGGTATTGAACGTGGGGTATGTTTAGTTTTTTTTAGTAGCCACTTAGTCACAAACACTGGCCAAAGTTAGCGTTCATATTTGTTTTTGTGTGAAAAAAGCAAAAAACTAATATTTGGCCAGTGTTTGTGACTAAGTGGCTACTAAAAATGACTGGACATACCCCATTTGCAATACCTTGGGTTGTCTACTTTTGCAAATGGTATGCCATCATGGGGGTAATTCTTATTCCTGGGCTACCATACGGTCTCAAAGGCAACATAACTAATCTGGCAAATTTCAATGTCAAAAAAATGAAATGCAAGCCTTATATGTGACTCTCTAACTTTCCAAAACACCATAAAACCTGTACATGTGGGGTACTGTTATTCTCGGGAGATTTCACTAAACACAAATATTAGTGTTTTAAAACAGTAAAACATATTACAACAATAATATAGTCCATAAAAGTGCCGTTTGTTTGTAAAAAATGCAAAAAACGTCACTTTTACTTAAAATATCATCGTTGTAATACAATTTACCAGTTTTAAACACTAATATTTGAGTTCAGCGAAGTCTCCCGAGTAAAACAGTACCCCCTATGTACAGGTTTTATGGTGTCTTGGAGAGTTACAGGGTCTAATATAGTGCTTGCGAATTAAATTCTCTGCACTTTCTCCCTGTGTTGTCAGGCATGTCAATCAAATTTTAATTAATCAAATGACATAATTATGTTAAAAAATTACTTAAATATACACGTAGAATTTTAATATATATGCATTTATAGGTATATAAATTCTACGTGTATACTAATGTAATCCTTTATGTAATTATATGTATTTATCTCTATATATATATTTGCGGTTATTTGTATTTTATATATAGATAGATATATATAGAATGTCATTCTAAGTGTATTCTGTTTCCAATATATATATATTAATAACAAAATACAGTTAGAATGAAATTACATATGAATATATAATTTATTTTATATTTTGTTTCAATATTTTATTTATTTATTTAATTATTTTATTTATTTTTTATTGTAATTATGCGTATATATATATAATATATATATGTAGATCTATTATATATATAATATATATACATATTATATATATGTAACGTCATTCTAAGTGTATTTTAATATTAATATATATACTAATATTAATATTAAAATACATTACGTATGACGTTACATATATATAATATGTATATATATTATATATATAATATATATACATATTATATATATATAAAAAGGCATTTAATTTATTTTATAACATTTTAATATTTATTTTTTTACACTACCTACCAGCAGGGGGACTGTCTAATATTTTAAACAGTCCCCCTGCTGGCAGATCCATAGCCAGCTATAGGGGGCCATGTGATCGCTCTTTGAGAGCGATCACATGGCCCCCGGGGGCCTCATTTGCCGGAGGGGGGCTGCCTGGGCTCTCAGACAGCCCCCCAGAAGAGGATCGCGGCGGAGGTGAGTACACCTCTGCTCCTGGGGCTGAAAGCCGTTACGGCGTTCTATGCCGCCGCAACGGCTTTAAAGCCCTTTAAAGCCGCGACGGCATAGAACGCCGTAACGGCGTTAAGGGGTTAAACCGCATGCAAAGCAATACAAAACGCCACAACAAACGAATAACCGACACAGAAGAGGCAGATAACAGATTAACAGCGAATACCACTGACATGTTGCCCGTAAAGAAAAGCACTTTTCTATCCTTCAACATGGGTCCCAAAAGAGTTAATGCCACCACCAAGGTAAAAGGCTCCAATAAGGCCAAGTTGCGAATTATGGGATTCGCTTTCCAACCCTCAGGCCAAGGTTCCGCGCACCAATGGCCAGTGAAATATGCTCTAAAATCCACACTCCCAGAAGCATCCGTAAAAAGTTCAAAATCCGGAGAAAAGATTGTCCCAAAAGATTACCCACCCATTAAAGTCCTGCAGAAAAACGTCCCACACCTTCAAGTCCCCTTTCATTGGGGAAGTAACCCTAATGAGATGATGAGGAGAACTGACACCTCCTGTCGCTTTTGCAAGGAACCGATTAAAGACCCTCCCCACCGGCACAATCCGACATGCAAAGCTAAGTCAACCGACCAATTATTGCAATGTTCTCAGAGTCACCTTGGGCGCCTCCTGTACTTCCCAAATGACCTGTCGACCTGTCGAAGCGCCACCAGCTTATCCAACAGTAGCCGACATTCACCTGCTACCAAGTGAATTTCTAGACCCAAAAACTGAGACAAGTGGTCGGTCCCACCGTTTTTTTAGCCGACAAAGGCACCCCAAAAACATGGGTGACCCATTCCAGCATCCGCAACCCAACCGACACACAAATAATCATCCAGATAGTGAAAGAGCGGAAGGATCCATCATCCTGTGAGGCACCAGTGGTCGGAGGCTCGCAGCAGAGCAGGTCAGCGCAGGGGAGGGGGGGAGTTGTGCAGGTTTTTTTTTTTATTAAGTAGTGGGTTTGCAGGTTTTTTTTATTAAGGGTGGTACGAAGTTTTGTTTTATTAAGGGGGTGTACAAGGTTTTTTTTATTAAGGGGGCACAGGTTTTTTTTAATTAAGGGTGGGTGTGAAGGTTTTTTTATTAAGGTGTGTTACAAGTTTTTTTTTTTTTTTTTAATGGGGTGTTACAAGTTTTTTTTAATTAAGGGTTTGTGCAGGTTTTTTTTTAATTGAGAGGGGTGTGCAGGTTTTTTTTATTATGGGGTGTTACAAGTTTTTTTTAATTAACGGGGGTGTGCAGGTTCTTTTTTATTAAGGGAGTGTGCAGGTTTTTTTTATTAAGGGGTTTGCAGGTTTTTTTTATTAAGTAGTGGGTGTGCAGGTTTTTTTATTAAGTGGTGTGTACAGCGTTTTTTTTAATTAAGGGGGTGTGCAGGTTTTTTCTATTAAGGAGGTTGTGCAGGTTTTTTTTAATTAACGGGGGTGTGCAGGTTTTTTTATTAAGGGGGTGTGCAGATTTTTTATTAAGGGGGTTGTGCAGGTTTTTATATTAAGGGGGTGTGCAGTTTTTTTTTTTATTAAGGGGGTATGCATTTTTTTTATTAAGGGGGTGTGCAGGTTTTTTTTAGTTAAGGGGGGTGTGCAGGGGATTTTTTTATTAAGGGAGGTGCAGGTTTTCTTTAATTTAAGGGGGTGTGCAGGGGATTTATGTGTAGGGTGGGTGTATGAATATGATGTGTAGGGGGTGTAGAATGTCTATGTGTAGGGGCTGTATGAACTTTGAGAAGTGGGTGCAGGGTTTTTATATCAAGGGGCGGTATGAATGTGATGTGTAGGGTGGGTGTAGGGTTTGTATGTGTGGGGGGTGCACAATTTTTTTGTGCAATAAATATTCTTGAAAACATTGAAACATTGGGGATGCAGATCTTGGTCTGCCGTCCAAGGTCCCAGGAGTAGACATCAACATGCTGGGACCCGTGTCCTGAACCCGTGACCGGTCCGTGTGGGAGTATTCCAGAGACCTGCAAGGATAAGAGAACATGGGTAGGCAAGTCTCCTGACCACCCCGCCGCCCCGAGTAGGCTGGCTCCCTGCCTTGCACTACCCCTGCCATGCCTGTCGTCTTGGCCCGTACGGCCGTCATAACCACTTGCCCCCTGCACGCCCCTCCTGTCTGGGGAGCTCCTGACTGCTCCTAGACCTGCACTCCTCATGCCTGCCAGCCTTCCCCTGTGAGACAACGCTTGGGGATCTGATGCTGCGCTCCTGGGTGCGTCGCGATCTGCCCACCCGTAGGGTCTCCGACCCCCTAAATTTATTGTCAGCTCTACCAGGTGGGGACTCACTGCTACTGTCCCTAACCCCCAGACTAGGCCATGGACTCTGGGGCTGTTCTGCCAGCCGCCTACCCCCGACGGGGTGCTCTGTCACCAACTTCTGACCATGCTGGGCACCTTGACGCCTCCTGCTATCAGGTCCCCCTACCCGTGCTGCAGGCAAGGATGCGGCCGCCGTCACGACACGGACGTTTCCTGGCTTGGCGGCCAAATACCTGGATGTCCCAACTCTGACAAAGCTGCTCTGGGCTGTGCCCTTCGACCTGTCCAATCTCCGCGCAGTCCCAACTCTACCTGAGCTATGCCTGAGATATGCTTCATTTTATCTGCTATCCTGTAAGTGCAATGTTGTGCAATAAATTTGTTATATTTTAATACCATCTGCACTATATTTTTTCTTCTTTCTGTTACTCTGAGACATCAAGAAGATCTTGTTTGAAGATTACCCATCCACTTTCCTGGCCCTATTAAGGGTATGTTATGTGCATGTCCCATAGTGTCATGGACAAATAATACAGGATGCATAATAAGGAGTTTTACCGTCTGTATTATACATCAGAATGACTCATTTACTGGAGATATTAACTCTTCCTATGTTCCACTAACCAAAATGTTTTATCAAGACTATTACAGCCCCAGGTAGTGAGAGTGTTTGGTGTTTCGGGTGATCCTGGCATAAGATGCTAGGAATTGGCTCCGCTGATTGATCACAGTTTGTGGATTGACTGTTTGCTAATTTTATATTTGAATAGCAAGTCTGCTTCCTTTTGTAATGTCGTTTGTCTTTAACCAGTTAGGAAGTGGTTTGCAATTACGATTAAAGAGTTTCTTGAACCATTTTTTTATTTCATTAGAATAAAGCCCTATTGGCATTATTCTATAGGTTCTCCCCTACAGAAATGATGAAAGAGCATTTAAAAATAAAGTTTACTTATCTTAATCCAGTGCCGGCGAAGCTCATAGAGAAGCATTTTAATGGACCATTTTACCCGATCAGGGCGCATGCGCGTGAGATGGCAACGGGAGGTGGAGAATGAGGAAAAGGAGGAGGAAGGAGGGGAGATAGGGAGGGCTACAATCAGTGTGGGAGGGAGGGGAGACAAAATCTTCCCCTTGCAGCCTCTGCCTGCATGGCATAAGCAGATTTCGACTGTCAGCAGCGTGCAGTGTCTGCTGACGTAAAATATGCACAGAATTGACATTTGCCAGTCCGTAACAGAATCCTGTGTGCTGGGGGTGCAACTTGCCCCAGCACACGAGTGTCAATACCTCTGGATGTGCATTGTTTCAAGCTAAAACACTGCACATCCAGTCTCCTACCACCATGATCACTTCAAAAACCAAAAGTGGTTATGGTGGTTAGAGTATCACTTTAACACCATAAAACTAAACTCCTGGGAGTGCATCGAGAAGAAAAGAACTTCATAAATTGTTACTTAGTATTATGATTATAATGATAATTATTATTATTATTTCTATATGACATGCTAACCATAACACATCCAAAACTAGCTTTTTTTAAACAGTCTCGTACTACCTAAATCCATCTCGGCATCTGGCACTGATAAAAAAAATTGACAGATATTCCATTTGTTTATATTTACAAATGTTTTTTTTTTTTTTTATGCAGGCCATAATTTTATTATAACTTATTTTCTTTTTAATTCTGTTTGTTTTGTTTGATTCTAAAGGTCTTTCTGTTCTGGAATGGAACGTTGTTGGACATCATTCAAACTACGGCAACAATAAAAAAAAAAATGAACGCGTTGATAGCTTTCATTCTTTTTACAATGTATTTGTTTATTTCACGAAGTCTGTTTGTTTCCTTGAATAAGATGAACATAGCGTGCTTATCTCTGCATCTTGGGTTACATACTAGTAAATGGTTTGTAAATACTGTTATCTATGAGAACTGGGGGTAATTGCATGATCATAAAAATTCTAGCATTTCCTGGAAAATAAGCAAAAAAAAAACCCACCAAAAGTTAAAAGATAGTTCTAGAGAGTTTATATGTGTTTTACCAGACAGAAGAGTCTCAATATAGATTAAATTAAAGGGACACTGCAGGCATTGTAAGGGCTTCATCAAGTGGCTACGGTTATAGTGTCAGGAGTCCCCTGGTGCTGTCCGTAACATTCAGCATTAAACCCGTTTTTTTAAAACGAATCGAGAGTCAGCAGCAGCCAATCCTTTCTTTTCTTTTTGGAATAATGTGGAAGTATTAGCCTGAACAGCAATAGGTGGCTCTGATTGGCTGAGAGTGCCAGTTGACCGCTTTCAACCTATCACAGCTCCTGTTACTGGAATCACTTGGCATAGCTAGCAGGAAGTGTGTGATCTCTCCCGTTGAGGAAGTGTCTAGTTCAGGGGTAGGCAGCATTCGGCACTCCAGATGTTGTGGACTACATCTCCACAATGCTCTTACAGTCATAATGCTGGCAAAGCATCATGGAAGGTGTAGTCCAAAACATCTGAAGTGCCGTATTTTGACTATCCCTGGTCTAGTTATATGTGAAAGGTGTACTTTTTTTTTATTTTTTCTGTTTGCAGTTGCAGTTTGAATGTATAACAGCTGAATTTCTCCCTTTTCACCTGGTATGTGGTTGCCACACTGCACTGTATGTCTATTTTGAAGAAATAAATCAGCATTTGCATTGAAAGATATTTGCTTTATTTTTTGATTGAGTCTTCATGAGTGAGGTAACGGCATGATTTTTTTATTATATTGCCTGTGGATATATGGAATTAAAACGCCAGCACCAGGGACCCTAAGAGATCCAGCGAATGAGTGAGTATGGTTAATACATTTATTGGATGAAGTTTGGGGAAGCACCACAGTCCATTTTTGTGTACGGGCTGTGGGTGGCCTTGGTTCCTTATTTCGTGTGAAACTGCTCGAAAATGGTTTAAAAGTGAATGGAGAGACCGTGTCAGGGGACTCCAAGCACTATAACCGATTCCATGAGTTGAAATGGCTATAGGGCCTACAGTGTCACCTTAAGAAATGAACCCATATACCCCAAGAGGGGTATTAACTTTGCCTCAATGACAAGTCATACGCGAAGCTGAAATGATCATCGAGGTTGCTGTATTGCTCTCGTTGAGATGAGATTTGTCTGGCATTTTGGTTAGACTTTCCTGATTGGAACCAGACTAATGTGGCACAGCAAGGGTTCCTCTGTACAGTTAATACATGTTGATTGAGAGGGGACGATCCAAAAAGGAAACCTATGAAGTGTTTTTCTGTTCTCAGTGGGAACCTTTTTGTATTTAATAGCAATAACTTGACAATGTTCCCTTTTTACATCTGGTGTCTAGTTTCCAAACTTTCATAGAGCACTTATTAATCAGTGCTACTTAATAATAATAATAATAATAATAATACGAAGATTATTGAACTGCAATTCAAAGATAGCATCTCATATGAAATATTTTATATTTGTTTATATAGAATGTACAGAGATTAACCCCTTAAGAACCAAACTTCTGGAATAAAAGGGAATCATGACATGTCACACATGTCATGTCTCCTTAAGGGGTTAAGAAGAGTCCAGAATGTATTTCAAGAAACAGGGTGGTTTGATAAGAATTTAAAAGGATGTTTTTTTTTTAAAAACGATTTAACCATGAGGGAAGCGGAACTATTAAAGGAACACTGCAGTTGTAGGAATACAAAGCTTTTTCCTGCCCCCTGGCAATTAAAACCCTTTAAACACTCGCCTTATTCTAGAGCTGTGGTCCCTCAGTGTCGATTTGAAGACAATGGACATCCTCATGCAAATAGTAAGGTTATCCAGCATCTTCTCATGGAGTTAAACTCTGTGAAACAGCTGGAAGCACCTATAGTGGCTGTCTGGTAGACAACCACTAGAAGCAATATAAACAGTTCAGTTTCTCTAAAGCTGCAATGTTTTAGATTGCAGGGTAAAGAGGACATGAACATTGCATCCAGACCACTTCAATGAGATGAAGTGGTCTGGGTGCCTACAGTGTCCCTTTAATTAATATCATACTGACTCCTCTTCAAATTATGTTAAGATAAAACAGCACATTTCATCTCATGCCATAATAAAAACTGATAGACTACCCATTATGTGGTCCACATAAAACTAGCATGCAAAAGGTTGCAATTTTAATAAACATTGTGTTAAAACATTTTAATAAAAAATTAGAGCTTTCCTTAACTTCATGAAAAGATTTATGGGCACAATGTGCTATAGTTGAAATGGAGCAGAGATAAGGACTGGTCAAATGATGAATCATACATGGAATCGTCAGAGCTTGAACTGGAAGCTCTGAGTTTAATGGTTTATTACACAAAATTTATATAAAAAAGCAAAGATAAGGTATCTCCTTCTGTTAAATATGTTCTATCAGAATCCTGCAGCAACATGAAAATTTGCCATGATGGAGTACTCCAACTATTGGACAGTCTGACCACGTATACTTAACCCCTTAAAGACCAAACTTCTGGAATAAAAGGGAATCATGACATGTCACACATGCAGGGCCGGCGCGTCCATAAGGCGGCACAGGCGGCCGCCTTAGGGCGCACCGGCTCTGGGGGCGCAAAATTCCAGTGACCGGCAGGAGGGAAGTGCTCCCTCCTGCCTGGTCACCTCCTGGATCCCCGGAGCTGCTGGGAGGTGTGCGGCTGCAGTTGATTAGGAGGCGGCGAGGGAGCTCTCTGATCTCTCTGACCGGCTCCCTCGCGCGCCTTTTGCTGATGCCGCGGGAGCCGGAATATGACGTCATATTCCGGCTCCTGCGGCATCAGAAAACAGCCTGCGAGGGAGCCGGTCAGAGAGATCAGAGAGCTCCCTCGCCGCCTCCTAATCAACTGCAGCCGCACGCCTCCCAGCAGCCCCACTGGACCACCAATGAAAGACCCACGCCAGCACTCCAGGTAGGGAGGCTGGGTGGGAAATTTACATTTAATTTAGATAATTAATTACTGTGTGTGTATGTGTGTGTCTGTCAGTGTGTGTGTGTTCGAGTATGTGTCTGTGAGCAGTGGCGTACACACAACCCATGGGGCCCCGGTGCGAAAACTGATCCGGGGCCCCCCCTCCCCCCGCGCGAGCGCTTACTCTGCGCAGGCTGGGGCCGCAACACATTGACAGCCGCTAGAGGATTTTCTGCGATTCTCACTGTGAAAATCACAGTGAGAAGACGCTGAACGTCCATAGGAAAGCATTGAGTAATGCTTTCCTATGGGCGGTTTGAATGCGCACGTGGCTCTTGCCACGCATGTGTATTCGGAGCTGAGAGGCGGATGGGGACGGAGAGATCCCCAGCGTTAAGGGAGTCCGGCGCTGGAGAAAGGTAAGTGCTTAAGACACACACACACTCTCATGAACAGACGCACACATTTACTGACAGACACACACTCAGTGACAGACGCACACAAACATACTCAGTAACAGACACACACACTAACACACACTCTAACACTAACACACACACTAACACACTAACACACACACTAACACACACTCTAACACTAACACACACACTCACTAACACTAACACACTCACTAACACACACACTAACACACACACACTCACTAACACTAACACACACTCACTAACACACACACACACACACTCACTAACACTAACACACACACACTCACTAACACTAACACACACACACACTCATTAACACACACACTCACTAACACACACACTCACTAACACACACACTCACTAACACTAACACACTCACGAACACTAACACACACACTCACTAACACACTCACTAACACTAACACATTCACTAACACACACACTCACTAACACTAACACACACACTCACTAACACTAACACACACACTCACTAACACTAACACACTCACTAACACACACACTCACTAACACACACACTCAGTAACACTAACACACACTCACTCACTAACACTAACACACTCTAACACACACACTCACTAACACTAACACTAACACACTCACTAACACACACACTCACTAACACTAACACACTCACTCTAACACTAACACACACACACTAACACTAACACACTCACTAACACACACTCACTCACTAACACTAACACACTCACTAACACTAACACACTCAAACGTTTTTTATTTTATTTAATCCCCCCAGCCTCCTTACCTGTGGGAGAGCTGGGGGGGATTCCCTGGGGTCCAGTGGTGTTGCTGGCCCTGCTGTCACCCGGCTGGCTGGCGCGCGCGCGAGGGAGCACTGTCCCCTGGGTGCTCCCTCATCAGCTCCCTCGCGCGCCGCGTACTGATGCCGGAGCCGGAAGATGACGTCATCTTCCGGCTCCGGTTTCAGTGCGGTGCGCGAGGGAGCTGAAGAGGGAGCACCCAGGGGACAGTGCTCCCTCGCGCGCACGCCAGCCAGCCGGGTGACAGCAGGGCCAGCCTCGGGGGGCCCGGAGGTGGCCGGCTCCTGGGCCCCCCAGCAGAAGAGGCTGGCCCTGTGGGTACATACCTGGGTCGCAGGGCGGCCGGGCCCCCTGGTGGGCCGGGCCCGGTCGCAGTCGCGACCCCTGCGACCCTGGTATGTACGCCACTGTCTGTGAGTTTGTGTGTGTCTGTCAGTGTGTGTGTGTGAGTGAGTGTGTGTGTGTCTTTCAGTGAGTGTGTGTGTGTGTGTGTCTGTCAGTGTGTGTGTGTCTGTCAGTGAGTGTGTGTGTCTGTCAGTGTGTGTGTGTGTGTGTGTCTGTCAATGTGTGTGTGTGTGTCTGTCAGTGAGTGTGTGTGTGTGTGTGTCTGTCAGTGTGTGTGTGTGTGTGTCTGTCAGTGTGTGTGTGTCTGTCAGTGAGTGTGTGTGTGTCTGTCAGTGTGTGTGTGTGTATGTGTGTCTGTCAGTGTGTGTGTGTTCGAGTATGTGTCTGTGAGTTTGTGTGTGTGTGTGAGTATGTATTTTTCTGTAAGCCTGTCTGTATGTATGTATCTGTATGACGGTATGCCTCTGTATGTATGTATGTGTCTGTATGTCTTGTACGTATGTTTCTGTATGTCTCTGTATGCATGTATGTAACTGGATGTATGTTTGTCTCTGAATGTCTGTATATATGTCTCTGTATGCATGTATGTAACTGTATGCCTTTATGTCTCTGTATGTACGTATGTGTGTGTCTCTGTATGTCTGTATGTCTTTGTATGTATGTATGTGTCTGTATGACGGTATGCCTCTGTATGTGTCTGTATGACGGTATGCCTCTGTATGTATGTATTGTCTGCATGCCTGTATGTCTCTGTATGTATGTTTCTTTATGCCTGTATGTCTGTATGTATGTGCCTGAATGTCTTTGTATGTATGTTTCTGTATGCCTGTCTGTATGTATGTGTCTGTATGACGGTATGCCTCTGTATGCATGTATGTCTTTATATGCCTGCATGTCTCTGTATGCATGTATATCTCTGCTTGTATGTCTCTGACTGTATGTGTCTGTATGTCTCTGTATGATTATTTCTGTCTTTGTATGACAGTGTACCTGTATGACTTTGACTGTGTGACTGAAAAATGATGCCTGTGTACCTGTGGCTTGGGAGGAAAGACACACAGGTGAAGATGCATTTTTTTTTTTTATGACGGTTGGGGGCGCCAAAATGCATCTTCGCCTGTGTAACTAAAAATCTTAGCACCGGCCCTGCACACATGTCATGTGTCCTTAAGGGGTAATAACTCAGGATACAGCGTCAGGGCCGGACTGGCCCGTCGGCACCTGGGGCCGGGCAGGCAGCTGGCTCTTCTGGCGGCCGCAGAGTGAGCTCTTTTGGCGGCCGCAGGGGGAGCTGGCTGTTCTGTCTCTGCTCCCCCGCCCTTGCGTGCTAGAAAGAGACCGGGGCCGGAATATGACGTCATATTCCGGCCCCGGTCTCATTAAGCTGCGCACTGGGGCGGGGGAGCAGAGACAGAACAGCCAGCTCCCCCTGCGGCCGCCAAAAGAGCTCACTCTGCGGCCGCCTGAAGAGCCAGCTCCCCCATGCGGCCGCCATCAGACTGAGCTCCCCATGCGGCCGCCAGCACACAGGTAGAAATTATGTGTGTCAGTGTGTGTGTGTGTCTGTCTGTCATGGTGTGTGTGTCTGTCTGTGTCATGGTATGTGTCTGTCTGTGTCATTGTGTGTGTGTGTCTCTGTCTGTCATGGTGTGTCTGTCTGTGTCATGGTGTGTGTGTGTCTGTGTCATGGTGTGTGTGTGTCTGTCTGTGTCATTGTATGTGTGTGTGTCTCTGTCTGTCATGGTGTTTCTGTCTGTGTCATGGTGTGTGTGTGTGCCTTTGTGTCATGGTGTGTGTGTGTGTCTGTGTCATGGTATGTGTGTGTGTCTGTGTGTGTGTCTGTCTGTGTCATGGTGGGTGTGTGTGTCTGTCATGTAATGTGTGTCTATCTGTGTCACGGTCTGTCTGTGTCATGGTGTGTGTGTGTTTGTCATGGTGTGTGTGTCTGTCTGTGTCATGGTATGTGTCTGTCTGTGTCATTGTGTGTGTGTGTCTCTGTCTGTCATGGTGTGTCTGTCTGTGTCATAGTGTGTGTGTGTGTGTTTTTGTGTCATGGTGTGTGTGTGTCTGTGTCATGGTGTGTGTGTGTCTGTCTGTGTCATTGTATGTGTGTGTGTCTCTGTCTGTCATGGTGTTTCTGTCTGTGTCATGGTGTGTGTGTGTGCCTTTGTGTCATGGTGTGTGTGTGTGTCTGTGTCATGGTATGTGTGTGTGTCTGTGTGTGTGTCTGTCTCTGTCATGGTATGTGTGTGTGTCTGTCATGTAATGTGTGTCTGTCTGTGTCACGGTCTGTCTGTGTCATGGTGTGTGTGTGTGTTTGTCATGGTGTGTGTGTGTCTGTCTGTGTCATGGTATGTGTCTGTCTGTGTCATTGTGTGTGTGTGTGTCTCTGTCTGTCATGGTGTGTCTGTCTGTGTCATGGTGTGTGTGTCTTTGTGTCATGGTGTGTGTGTGTCTGTCTGTGTCATTGTGTGTGTGTGTGTCTCTGTCTGTCATGGTGTTTCTGTCTGTGTCATGGTGTGTGTGTGTGTGCCTTTGTGTCATGGTGTGTGTGTGTCTGTGTCATGGTATGTGTGTGTGTCTGTGTGTGTGTCTGTCTGTGTCATGGTGTGTGTGTGTCTGTCATGTAATGTGTGTCTGTCTGTGTCACGGTCTGTCTGTGTCATGGTGTGTGTGTGTCTGTCTCTGTCATGTAATGTGTGTCTGTCTGTGTCATGGTGTGTGTGTGTCTGTGTCACGGTCTCTCTGTGTCGTGGTGTGTGTGTGTCATGGTGTGTGTGTCTGTCTGTGTCATGTAATGTGTGTCTGTGTCACGGTGTGTGTGTTTGTGTCACGGTCTGTCTGTGTTATGTTGTATGTGTCTTTTTTAAGGTGTGTGTCTGTCATGGTATGTGTGTGTGTCTGTCATGGTGTGTGTGTGTGTCTGTCTGTGTCATGGTGTGTCTGTCTGTCATGGTGTGTCTGTGTTTCTGTCTGTGTTACGGTGTGTGTGGGTCTGTGTCACGGACTGTCTGTGTCATGGTGTCTGTGTATGTGTGTTTTTACTCACTTTTTTTTCTCCCACATCGTGCTGGTCTCCCCTCGACTGGCCCTGCCTCTATGGCTGAGATCATCAAGCTTGATGATCTCAGCCAATCCGCACTGACACAGGAAGCGCCTCTAGTGACCGTCTGAGTGTCTGTCACTAGGAAGCAATGTAAACACTGCCTTTTCTCTAAAAAGTCAGTGTTTACATTGAAAAGCTTGCAGGGACAGGCTATAGACACCAGAACCACTACATTAAGCTGTGTGTGTGTGTGCGCGTCTGCTAGTGAGTGGGCTTGATTGTGTGTGTGTGTGTGTGTGTGTGCCTGCTACTGAGTGAGCTTGTGTTTTTATGTCAGTGACCTTATGTATATCAGTGAGATTGTTTGTCTACGAGGCTGTGTATCAATCAGCTTGTGTCAGTGAGACAGTCTGTGTCTGCATGTGAGTATGCTTACTGTATGATTAAATGTTTCACTATGAAAGGACCAATATTTTATATTAGAAAAAGCAATATATATATATATAAAATCAATCATCTGGGGTGGCAAGACATAGCCTTACATATTACATGCGACAATATATGGCGCAATGACTTATGGGGCTGGCATAGATTTTTTTTTCCAGGGCTGCTTTGGAATCCCCAGTCCAGCCCAGTACAGCGTGTAGCGTCCCACATGTAGCTCCAACCACTGCTCTTTCATTTATAAATCCATCTCTGCAAAGGCAGAGTTTACATTAAAAGGTCTGCAGGTACATACTATAGACATTATGCTGCTTGTTCTAGTAACTATAGTTACTAGTTTTTCCTACTTTTCTCCATCGCCGCGACGGTCTCACTACAACTGGCCTTGCCTCCATCGCTAAGATTATCAAACGTGATGATCTCCGCCAATCCAATGACATGCTGTGCCAAGCAGCATCTCCTCATAAAGATACACCGAGTAAGAGTAATGCGGGACCTGGCACTGCGGGACTAGTGCGCCGCTTTAGAAAAGGTGAGTAAAATCACCCTTTTTAAAGTGAAGAGAGTGGGACCGAAGCAGTCATTTTACCACTACAGTGTCAGAAATACGTTTGTGTTTCTGTGTTCCTTCAAGTACTATTTTTTTTCAGCAAAGCTTAGATATTTCCCTTTCAAATGAAGAAATGATGCAATGTCTGCTGTAAACTGAAACACCAGTATGTCAATGTGGCATGGCTACATAAATGGTTAATTGCATCTACTGAGACAAACATACAGAAGCTCAAATGAACCCAGTAAATAAGGGGGCACGTCATGATAAACAAAGACAGTTATTGTTATCATGCTGACAGGTTAATGACATCCTTATGTTACCACAATGGAAGATATGTTACTAATCCAGAGTATGCACTGTACAATTTTCGTCAGAGGCTAAGTTTGCAAAAGCTCTTTGATTGGACTCTGGTCATTGGCACGGTGGCTACTGCTGACTGTGCTAGCAGTACCGTTCAGACTTAGGATATGATTAAAGCTTTAAGCTTTGTGGTTTAGTTGGTCAGTCCTGTCCTATTGGACGCCATTTTTTTGTGGTTTTCCTGTCAAGGATGGGTTTGGCATTGTTTAATTCTACTACAATTATTTTTTTTTTATAATATCCATGTCCCTTTCATTGTGGGAACTTGAGTGAGAGGGTATAATTTCATAGTTATAATTGGAAACATATGGGGAAACAAATCTTTAGTCCAGTGTTTCCATAAAAGAGGAAGAGTTTTGATGCCATATGTACTGATGTGCACTGGTGTGGAAATACCTGAATAAAAGAAATAAAAGCTCTAAGTCAATTTATGTGTTTTTTTTGGAGTGCTGTAAGTGATAATATCACTTATAAATGGGCTAAATCTACATTTAAAATGGATACAATGCAGACGTTGTGGTTTACAAAATATACAAATGCCATCGATGACGGGTACTTGTTAGTTTTAGAATTAAAGGTTTGATGTGACCAGGTTTGATGTGACCCGTTGGTTTTATAATGCATTACAAAGCACGTGTGCAAAATAAATTCTGAAAAAATAATCTAAAAATAATAAGAGAACTCTGGTGGTGTAGCTCAGCAGGCAACCACCTGCACAGTCGTTCTACCGAGGGATGTTTTAGCCGCGAGGCAAACAAGGCATTTGCATTGGGTGGCATTTTCCAGGGGGCCTAGGGCAGCACAAAACCAGGATACACCACTGGTTCTACCTGAGTTCAAACCTAATCACCACTCACCAACTCCATCACATACTCCTACCCACTAAGCCATGGGTCCTCAAACTCTGCCCCCCCAGTTGTTGCTGAACTACAACTCCCATTATTCTTTGAATTACATAGATAGCCAGAGAATCATGGGAGTTGTAGTTCAGCAACATCTGGGGGGACGGAGTTTAAGGACCCATACACTAAGCCATACAACAAATAACCTACCAAAAATAGTATTGATTATTTTTCAAATACTATGCTTATTACATATACATTAGTTATTAGGTTAAGTTTAAGAACACAGCATGTAACATGTACACATTTTTAAATATCTGAAATTGTATGCATACTTGCAAAAATGTATTATGTAATATGCAAACAAATCTGTTTATATGGCCATCACCACTCCTCTTTGATGTTATATTTATTTTATCAAAAATAATGTTAGTGAGAATGAGGTAATATCACCACTATGCGCATGTGCAACATCTTACCTTAGGAATAAATGGGAGCTGATCACACATACACATTAAAGTCAAAAAGGCCTCATTTAGAATCTTGTCAGCAAATAGATGTTGGAAGATTAACAACAGCTGGTAGCTTGTAGCAGCTTGCTGCTAAGTTTTCGTAGCCTATTGCTGACCAAGGCTGTCGCTACAGATGCTCTCATATTGTCGACATGGTGGAAAACACACCAAGAGCATGCGCAGTTCACCTGTATGAAAAGTAGTGACTGGCAAGTAATGACTAGCTGGTTAAAACTTAGCAACAGGGTTGGTACAAGACACTTTGTTTCAACAGGGCATACAGTAGGATCCCTGTATATTTGAGCAGTACGTACCAAGCCACCCCCTTCACCCCCATGGATGTCTGAAACCACAGACCCTATTAATAAATGTATACAAGTAGTATTATTGGTGAACACTATGCATACATGTCTGCAATTTTATACATTAAACTTTATCACTGTGTACAGTACAGTACTACACATGTAGTTTAATTAATCAATTTGGCTCAATAAGAAAAGCAATACCATAAGAGTTTACAGGATTGCATGAGAATTCATCACATGGGGTGATTACAGTTCATGTAGTCCCAGAACGGCACGCCACTGCGGTTAAATGAAAACGCCGTAAGTGAAACAGCGGATACGGAGCTATACTGTTTAGGGATTTAGCAGTTATTAACCACTTTACACCAGACCAAAGTCTAGTGTTGGGCTTTTTTGGGTTGACAGACAGTAAGTAGTGGTTAGTGACTGTCTTGCAGTAGCATCCACCGGTAACTCCCAGCCGCTACTTGTCAAATTCTGCAGTTGAGAAACAGATACTACTTGCTACAGTACTTTCAAGCATAGCAGCAAGTACTGACTGGTAGTGGTCTCGAAAAAATAGCAATAAGATTGTTAACAAGACCAAAAAACATCTAAAATTGTGGGACTTAGTTTGCCTGATGTTTTAGCCCTCATTGACATTCTGCTAGGTAAAAACCATCACACAAATTATAAATGACATTGGAAAGGAGCTCCATGCCCATGAAAAAAGCCAAACTGTGGAGGCTGCTCTGTGTTCTACATATTCGACCTCCTGAACCACCGCTGAAACTACCGAACGCCTGCTTCCTTTAGTTGCCGAACAGCCAGGAGAGCGCCATTCGGTAGTTTTGTTCATACGGACAAGGGGAGCAATCGCTCCTATGAGCCAGGCGGATCCATTCAGGACTTTTATTCTTTTTTTGCCTTTTTCTGAATTGACCGACTGCACACGCTGAATTTGTGGAATTGTTTTGGGCAGGAGCCTCGTGTGTGGTCGGTAACTTGTGACTTCCATGCTTTTTAAGAACCCCTGAACCAATCTGGGTGAAATTTTGATATGTTGGTCCCCCAGATCGGGGCTATCAGGGGATATGTAATTGTGGGGATACCTTGTGTGGAAAGGGGTGTTCCAACTTTTGGGAAAATTGTGTGCCCTCTGCCTGGAGATAATTGGTTTATTCCTTAACTTACCTCAATATCTCCCAGGCAGAGAGAGGGCAGGGGTTACTGTAAATCTGTATGTTGATCGGTTATTGTCTTTGTTTACTGTGGGAGGTCCTCTTGCAGGAGAATTTCTCATAAAAGCCAGGGTGTTATCAATAAACGTCATTCCTGTTACACCCTTCATGAAGTCTAGGCTCATGTTTGGGGAATATGCTATTTGCTGGGGAGAATCATCTTGGAAGCTGCATTCATCTACACTATTCCTCTACCTCCTACTAGAGCTATAATCACTTATGCTCAGCTATTGGGAATGGAATAGAAGACCGCAGTATCATAACCACTGCAGTTCTTAACAGACATTGTGAGCAAAAATCTCTTAATTTGCTCTTATTTGCCAAATATTGCAGTTTTCATGCAAAAGTCATGGACATTGTGAGCAAAAACCTTAAAGTAAAAAAAAAAATCCTTTGTAGACTTGCAATTGTATTTAAAGGAACACTATAGTCACCTAAATTACTTTAGCTAAATAAAGCAGTTTTAGTGTATAGATCATTCCCCTGCAAGTTCACTGCTCAATTCACTGTCATTTAGGAGTTAAATCACTTTGTTTCTGTTTATGCAGCCCAAGCCACACCTCCCCTGGCTATGATTGACAGAGCCTGCATGAAAAAAAAAACTGGTTTCACTTTCAAACAGATGTAATTTACCTTAAATAATTGGATCTCAATCTTTAAATTTAACTTTAATCACATACAGGAGGCTCTTGCGGGGTCTAGCAAACTATTAACATAGCAGGGGATAAGAAAATCTTAATTAAACAGAACTTGCAATAAAGAAAGCCTAAATAGGGCTCTCTTTACAGGAAGTGTTTATGGAAGGCTGTGCAAGTCACATGCAGGGAGGTGTGACTAGGGTTCATAAACAAAGGGATTTAACTCCTAAATGGCAGAGGATTGAGCAGTGAGGCTGCAGGGACATGTTCTATACACCAAAACTGCTTCATTAAGCTAAAGTTGTTCAGGTGACTAAAGTGTCCCTTTAAGTAATCCTAGATTTATGTTGGAAAAACAAGTCTTATGGCTTGACTGGTGTGTGTATTTGTGTTTAGCAATGTATACATACATACATATGTTTTGACAATAGTCCTTTTGGACTGAAACATCAACTTTTTGGAATATGTGGTAATAAAAGCATCACTGTGGTACGCTTTTAGAAAACCTCCAAGTGCAATCTGTTTGGATACTACATTTTGTCTGAAAGCCACACCGAGGCAGTTACATGACGAGGGAGCCTGTGTGCTGTGCAAGAGGATTTGTTTATATATATATAATTTATAAAAAATCTGTAATCCAACTCTAACAGCAAGAGTAGCGTGCTTTTTGGTAAATTTATACAGAGATATTAAAATACATCCTCTTAGATGTTGCTGAACTACAATACGCATACAACTCATGCCCATCTGCCCAGAAGGTTGTAAGCTTGCCTAGGCTTGTAGAAAATCATGAGCATTGTAGTCGTACATGTGGGAGCAACAGACTACTGGTTGTTATTGTCAAGTATAGTTTTTGTGAAATATTTTGCAGATCAGACAGTTTTAGGATTCTTTTCACCAACATACCATTAACAGAACATAAAAACGATGGGAATAAAGTGATATTAAAGGCTTCTGCTGACTGATACAGAAAAAGATGGTGTGGTTTTCCGTTAACACTAAAGAACACTGCTAACATTTGGCTGTAAATTTGCGTGGTTCGTAATATTAAAATTTTCAAAAGGTGAATAGTAAAAAAAAATTCTATGTATTGGATTTATTATACATAGCAAGGATGGCATCCAATGAAAGGGTGAGTCTTTAAAGATGCAGTCTAGACACCACAACCACTAAAGTGCAATGTAGTTTATTATAATATCAGCAGTTCCCTGGCACGGTCCCACGTCCAATGCCCCTTCTCTTCCCACTCTAGGGGACAAATCTAGTTGGCTGGGAGTAAAAACTTCCTTGTCTATGTTATCAAAAAGGAGGTCAGACTGGAGGCACTCAAGTGACCCAGGTAGGTATCAAACTAGTAGGAAATATTTTAACGACCTGGCACCATAACCAATATAGCAAGCTGTGTTGGTTATGGTGTCAAAACTGCCCCTTTAACGTAGTTATTAATCCCCCCATCACATTGGATGGGGAGAAGGAGGAGGTGTACCTATGGATGCTAATATAAATTGCTTATTTCGTACCCACAACCCTTTTTCCTTAATGATGTGGAGAAATGAGAGGCATCCTTCTGGGTCTTTTTAAAAAAATAATTTTAGAAACTTTTTTACTTTAGAAAATTGATCCGTCCGTTGTTTTTTATTTTTCGTACTTCTTGTTGCTTACTACATGCACGAGTCAACTTCTTCAATTCGGAACTCATATTTAGAACGTTTTATTTCCTCTACCAAATAGTGGCTTTATTCTTAGTATTTTTGCTTTCTGTGCAATGTGTAAGTGTGTATTTCAAATGCATGTGATGGGTAACTTTCCATGACACCACAAAACCCACATCCTTGCTTCCAGTACTGGATTTAGGGTTTCTTGGAATTAAAGATGAATATGTTGATGGGCATAATGAGAGAAGTCAAACTTGCATTTCCATTTTCAGAGTAGCTTTTACGGACTACATATATTGATATCTAACAACCATACTTCTAGTACAGGTGGCATCAAGATTCGACCTTGTGAGTGATTGAAATATTGCATGTCTTGCTTGAAGGATGCGCACATAGCAAGACATCAAACCACCATGCGCAGACTGAGTAGTAATAGCAGAAACGTATTTTTTTATTTATTTCATTTTTACTTGTACATCACATTTTATTTTATTTTTTTTGTCTTGCAATTTTTTTTATTAGCAAAAATATATATCACAACAACAACAACAAAAATACAAGTTATAAAAATATAAATATTCAAAGACATATATATATATATGAAATTACAGAACATTAGAACAAATCAAGACAGGCTATCAGAATTGTGTAATTGAGCCTCAGAAGTGCAATATTAAGTGTAAAGTGAATACACCGATCATGACATAACCTAGATTATTAATTGAATACCTTCATACTAATGCCTTAATTTTCTTAATTAATTCGGGATACATAGAGACTAAGTTAAAATGTTATTTAAGAGCTATTCCCGTCTCCATCTGCAACTGGAAGTGTATATCGTTACATAGTTACATAGGTTGAAAAGAGACGTGTTCAGCCTTCCTCACATTTGTTTTTGCTCTTGATCCAAAAGAAGGCAAAAAATAAAGAGGTTCAAATGTGTTAACCTTTCTTCATAGCTAAACTGTTCCCTTCCTTTTATTCATTTTATAGCCTGCCATTCAAGATGTGGTCTTACCAGTGATTTATAAATCGCTGGACTACAGCAATATTCTTCTCAGTGGTCTTACGTGTTCCCAGATTGCAACGCTGCAATCTATAATGAATGCGGCGGCGAGGCTCATTTTCCTGTCTGCCTGCACCTCTCACGCCTCCCTGCCCCTGCATTGGCTTCCAGTTAGATATAGGGCACAATTAAAAATTCTGGTGCTTGCTTACAAGTACCTACATAATGCTGCTCCAACCTACCTATCCTCCCTAACACACAAGTATGTTCCATTGAGACCCCTACGCTCTGCCAAAGACCTACGTATATCCTCTGTGCGTACGCCCACCTCTAACGCTCGCCTCCAAGACTTTTCCAGGGCTGCACCTCTTCTGTGGAACTCCCTTCCCTTCTCCGTAAGAATTTCACCCAGTCTCCACTCATTCAAAAAATCATTGAAAACTCACTTCTTCAAGAAAGCATATCAATTAAACTGTTACCAGGTTTTCATCCCCCACCCTCCATGACTTCTCTCCTGCAACTGTCAAAAATGACCTACTAAGCCCTCAATTAATAATTTTCTAACAACCTACTTTGTACCCCTACTTTTACCCTTTGTGTCACTATACCCCACTCCCTCTAGAATGTAAGCTCATGGAGCAGGGCCCTCTACCCCTCTGTTCCTGTATGTCCAGTTGTCTGGTTACAATTACATGTCTGTTAGTCCACCCATTGTACAGCGCTACGGAGTCTGATGGCGCTATATACATAATAAAATAATGATAATAATCAGGGCCGGACTGGGAATGAAAAGCAGCCCTGGAAAAAAATTCTATACCAGCCCCATAATGCATCGCGCCAGCATAGTGCGCAGATATGGAAGCGGGAAAAAAACTGAAAACTGAAAACTATCACTCAAACATGAAAGAAAGCACTTACAGGGCTTCAAAATAAAGCAGAGCAGATTTATTGTAAGCAGACGTGCATTTGCATGTAATCCATGTTTCAGTCCAACTACCTTGATATATTAAGAAATGTTTGGTCATTTGGATTGAAATTGTGAATGTATGATATTGCTTCACCGCACCAATCAGCATCTCCTCATAAAGATACATTGCATCAATGCATCTCTACGGGGAGCGTTCAGGACCTCCATGCAGAGAGTGTAGATGCTCAACATAGGTGCTGCACACTGTGCAGCACTGGACTAGAAAGCATCTCTAGTGGTCGCCTGAGTGACTGTCACTAGAGATGTGCCTAGGCAGCAATGTAAACACTGCCTTTTCTATGAAAAGGTAGCATTTACAGTGCTCAGCCTACAGGGACAGGCTATGGACACCAGAACCACTACAATAAACTGCAGTAGTTCTGGTGACTATAGTGTCCCTTTAATATCATGTCTTTCTCTCACCACCCGACTTACAGGGAGAGCAGGAGACACAAGTGAAGTTTGTTTGCCTTTCTCCCCCAATCCCCTTTCACGTGTCTCTCAGTCCCAACCCCTTTGTCTCTTTACCAGGCCCCAGCACCTCTATGTGTATCTTTCCTCACAGCTCCTCTGTGTATCTCATTCTCTCCTTCCCTACTCCCTCTGTGTGTCTCTTGTCCGTCTTCCTCAGCTCCTCTGTGTGTGTCTCCTGTTCCCCTTTCCCAATCCGTCTGTCTCTTCCCCACACACCTCTGTGTGTCTTTTTTACTCCCCAGCCCCTCCATCTGTCTCATTACCTCACAGCCCTCCATGTGTCTTAGTAGCCCCCACATGTGTCCCATTAGTCCCCCAGCCCTTCATGTATTAGCCCTCTCTCCCAGTCCTTCAGGTGTCCCTATAGCTCTCCCAGCCCTCCATGTGTCCCTATGCCCCCTCCCAACCTTCCATGTGTCTAGGGTGACCAGATTTTGAAAATATAGAAATGGGACACCCATTAGCGATACAAAAATCGCTAAAAAAAGAGAAACAGAGAAATACATAAGTCTTTTACTTTTTCTTGGCCAGAAGTGGCTGTTACAGCTCATCCCCTTCCTGGTACTCAAATGAGTGTCTTTTCATTTACATTTTGTAGGAGCATGATCATCAGAGCACACACATACCCTAGACCAGGGCCATCGTAGCATAATAGCCCACTGGGCAAACCAATGCACTGGGGCCCTGACTACACAACCACTCAAAGGAATAAAAATATAAATTATCAATAAAATGAGGCTTATATTTATTGGTTCCTCCAACAAATACAATACTTACACACACAGACAGACTACTGAATACACGCACACAGACTGCTGAATACACGCACACAGGCTGCTGAATACACACATATAGAGACTGCGGAATATACACACAGACTGGTGATTACACGTGCACAGACTGGTGAACGCGCACAGACTGGTAACGCGCACACACTGCTAAATACAGGCACATACACAGACTGCAGTGAGGGGTGCAGTATGTGTGTTCAGTGTGTGTAGGGGTTCAGTGTGTGGGGAGTGCAGTGTGTGTAGGGGTTCTGTGTGTGGGGGGTGCGGAGTGTATTTGGAGGGGGTGCACTGTGTGTAGCGGTTTAGTGTGTGGGGGGGTACAGTGTGTGTGTGCTGTGTGTGTGTGTGGAGAGAGTGCCATTTGTGTGTAAAGGGGTGCTGTGTGCGTGGAGGGGTGCTGTGTGCGTGGAGGGGTGCTGTGTGCGTGGAGTGGTGCTGTGTGCGTGGGGGGGGGGTGCTGTGTGCGTGGAGGGGTTTTGTGTGTGTGGAGGGGTGCTGTTTATGTGTGGAGGGGTTCTGTTTGTGTGTGGAGGGGTTCTGTTTGTGTGTGGAGGGGTTCTATGTGTGTGCAGGGGTTCTGTATGTTTGGAGGGGTGCTGTTTATGTGTGGAGGGGTTCTGTTAATGTGTGGAGGAGTGCTGTGTGCGTGGAGGGGTTCTGTTTATGTGTGGAGGGGTGCTGTGTGCGTGACGGGGTGCTGTGTGCGTGGAGGGGTGCTGTGTGTGTGAAGGGGTGCTGTTTATGTGTGGAGGGGTTCTTTTTGTGTGTGGAGGGGTTCTGTTTGTGTGTGGAGGGGTTCTGTGTTTGTGAAGGGGTTCTGTGTGTGTGAAGGGGTCCTGTATGTGTGGAGGGGTGCTGTTTATGTGTACAGGGGTTCTGTTTATGTGTGGAGGGGTTCTGTTTGTGTGTGAAGGGGTTCTGTGTGTGTGGAGGGGTGCTGTTTATGTGTGGAGGGGTGCTGTGTATGCGTGGAGGGGTTCTGTTTATGTGTGGTGGGGTGCTGTTGGTGGGGGGGAGGGGGTGTAGTGTGTGTATGGGGGGGTTATAGCATTGATATAAAAAAAAAGCTTTATATTACCCCCCTTCTCCCTTACCTTTGGTCAAGGGAGAGGGGGAACGGCTACTCTCCAATCCCTGGTGGTCCAGTGGTGGCGCGTGCAGTTCAGCCTGCAGCTCCTCTGGCTGCAGGCTGACTTCGCTCTCCTCCCGCGAGAACAGCAGGCAGGTCGGAGCGTTGCCATGGTAACGCACGGCAACGCTCCAACCTGCCTGCTCGCGAGGGAGCGTTCTCGTTTGCAGGTTTCTGTAAGACCGGGTAGGGGAACAGAAGCTCCCCTACCGCGGTCTGCCTGGTTGGCCACGCTACATTATGTGACCGGCAAGAGGGGAGTGCATCCTCTCCTACCGGTCACCCTGTAATTGCGGCCCAGGCTGGTGCACAATAGGTGGCCGCGCACCGGCCCCCTAGTGTGCCGGCCCGCCGGGAAATTTCCCGGTATCCCGGTGGGCCAGTCCAGACCTGATCATAATAAAGAGGCAAAATGATATTCTCATCCCGAGAATTAAGGCCCTTTTTCATGCATGACAATACCTTGCTGAGCTTGTTGGCTTTTGAAATGCTTTTCAGTAGGTACCAAGGTTTTGACTGCCATTTTCAAAATGTATCCCAGTTCAGATGGAGGAGGGCAGTTTCAGGTTGTCTATTTAAATTGATGTCTAATTATAGTTTAATTGCAGCATATACTAAGTTCCAAAACCCCATTACTCTAGGACAACTCCACCAAATGTGTAGCATGGAGCCCTCCTTAGTTAACCCCTTAAGGACACATGACATGTGTGACATGTCATGATACCCTTTTATTCCAGAAGTTTGGTCCTCTCCAACAACTAGAAGAGTTTGTCAGAGAGATTTTTACTAATCTTGTTGGAATGAAAGGACCACCTTTTCGTGATCTTAACCTCGGTCTGTAAGATATTAATGCAATGGATATGTTTATTTTTTTAAGTTTCATAAATAGGGAACACCATTCTTTATCGGAAATTACCTTTGTTAATTGTTTCTCCCATTTAGTTTTTTTGCTGGCATATCATCTGCAATAGCATTTGACCTTAATAGTTCTCCTGATATAAAGTATACTGTTTCCACTTTTCTACCATGTTTTGCATCAGTTTAAACTTATCGCTATTCAATACTAAAAGGTGTCATTTCACAAGCAGAAATGCATATTATGAGTGTAGTGCCACTGAGCATTTACATTTGGCTGCTTTGTGTATATTTCAAAGCATTGGCCTGGAGCTCCTGCTCCATTAGCCCCTATGTTAATTTGACTCTGCTCGTTTCTATTTATTTATTTTTGCAAGTGCCTGGTAGGTAAAAGGTTAACGAGGAAAGCTACACTATAGAAGCAACCATTACCTGTTGTAGTACGTTTAGAATTTGATAATAGAATGTGTCTGTAAAAATGAAAAATATTGAGATAATTACTAGACATTTGAGCACATTACAGACATCAGACAGGGACTCATTATGTATAGTTTTGCTGAAGCTTTTTTTTCAGAAAGTAATGATCAAATTCTACAAAGCGTTTTCTTTAAAGGAATAGATTTATTTCAATTTAAATGGAAAAGGGGAGACAGCATAAATGAATTAGACAAAAGAAGGCTCTAGATATATTGATTGCAACCTTTTCAGCTTAATGTTCTAAACATTGATTTTGATATGAAAGTATTTTCATAATGCAATCTCAGACTGTTTTTCTTACCTCCTCTATTTTTCATGAAATTCCAACATTTTAAAGATGTTTTTATATTTTATGTGTTTTAAAAATGACTGTGTTCAGGACACATATTTAAAACAGAAATCTCCCTTTACCCTTTCACGCAAAAAAAAAAAGCAATTACCCAATCTCCTGCTAATTAACCCTATCAAAAATGTATGTTTCCTACAAAGTTTACAGCGCAAAGTTTCTCAGACAATTAAACCTCTCCACCATTTCTTGACCATTCCCTCTTTTTATTTACTCTTACTCCTAATCTATAGCAGGCATAGACAATGTTCGGCACTGCAGATGTTTTGCACTACACCTCCCATGATGCTTTGCCAGCATTATGGGTGTAAGAGCATTAAGGGGGATGTAGTCCACAACATCTGGAGTGCCGGAGGTTGCCTACCCCTGATCTATAGTCACACCTTGTCAATGCAAATTTATTACCTTAACAATTTGCATCCCAATTTTCTCTGCCAATTGCCCCTCTTTAATTTGCATGACTATTCAACTGGCAGTTAAAACATAATTTGCTCTACATCTCAACTTCCAGATGTTGTTTCTCCCACTGCTCCCCAGTTTATGCCTTTATATTGTTATTAAAACTGGCGTAAGATTTTCCACTGTCCTCTTCACTCATGTCATTTTCTACATTCCCACACCGTGGGAAGAATGGTGTGCCAAAGCTGTACTCATTTCTATGCATTATTCTGCATTGCACCAGTCCAAAGCAGTGATAGAGGTATGCGCTGCAGGTAAATGCATGCCCCTGCACCCTAAATCCGCTCACTGTTGTATAAGCCTTGACAGGATGACCATCCAAGGTTTTCTACAAGGGAAAAATTATCACAATTCAACATCAGGTCCTTTCGAAGAAGAGCTGACTCTCTTTGAGTTTTTACAATTCACTTGTTACCTGGTTTGTTGACTTGATTCTCTGTAAGTATGTTAAATTTGAGTGTGAGTTTCATCGACATGGATTTTACTGTACATAGAAAGATAACTAACAACAACTCAGTTTAAATTTTGAAAAAATTAAAAAGCAAAAATAATGCGGTGAGTTGTCACCAGACCCCTTGTTTACCTTAACATCGAAGTGTTTTTTTTCTTTTTGTTTTTTGTTTTATATTATGTTTAGAATATCAACCCTTGACACTAAATAGGAAATTCATATAAACAAGAAGCACATTCTTAGAATTGAGACAGGTTCCCCCATAGTGCATGTGACCATATGTAGTGGACTAGTAGGGAGCATCTCGCCACCTGGGTTAGTTTTCTCAAACAAAGGGATTTATTAGAACCACTGGAGTTTGGTGAATTAAAAATCAAATGGAATTGAGTTTGGTGAATTAAAAATCAAATGGAATTGAGTTACCCACTAAATAGTGAGTTATAGTGAATTGAAAATCCAAATCTCGAATTGACCTCATGTTCATGAACATGATATTCTCCATATAGTGTGTAGACATAAGAAAAAGTAATATTTGCCTGATATTATTTTCATTCAGATGAAAGGAATGAAAACAAATTGGGATCAATGTCTGTTAATTCAAAATGAAGAATCCTTTCAAGTATTGAAGAAAAAGCAATGTGTTTGTTGATGTCCTAACATCACCCATCATACTGTATAATCGGTGTATTTTACAAATTGAACAGTGGGTGGAGCTATAACAAGTACACACAGTCATAGAATTAAAGGGACACTATAGTCACCAGAACAACTACAGCTTAATGAATTTGTTCTGGTGAGTATAATAGTTCCCTTCTGGCCTTTTTCATGTAAACACTGCCTTTTCATGTAGACACTACATTTGGCCCCACCCCCGTGCCGATTTTAGCCAATACAATGCTTTCTCTATGGGAAACATTGGATTGGCTAAAAATCGTCCATTTTGATGATGTCACAAAGGGGACGGAGCCCGCACAAAGCTGGAAATAAGGTGAATTTCAAACTTTAATAGGGGACTAAGGGGGGGGGGGGGGGGGGGGGCAAACCACCTAAATGGTGGGTTAAGCACTATAGGTTCAGGAATACATGTTTGTGTTCCTGACCCTATAGTGTTCCTTTAAGTACTGTTTGCCTCTGTGTTCCTATGACTCTGTGGTGAATTGATCAGCTTACACTTCCTTATAGAGATGTGTATGGGCGGAAAATTAGTTTTGTTTCGCTTCAATTTGTGACTTTTCACATTTTCGGTTCATCTAAAACATGGGTCGTCAACCTGGTCCCTACCGCCCACTAGTGGGCGTTTTAGGATTTCAGGTGGGCGGTAGGGATTTCCAGGTTTTGACGACCGGGCGGACGGGCGGGCGGGTGCGAGCCGGCGGTACCCCTGCGACTGGGTACCGCCGTGACAAATTGCGGCTCCGGCCCGCGCGGCAAACCGCCGGGGCCGCATATGGAGGGGTCCATCGGGTGGCCCATGCTGTCAGGGCCACCCGATGGATGTGGATTGTAAGGGGGCCCGGTCAGCGCTGGGCGCTTTAACAGCGCGACCGGGCCCCCTGTGATGACATCGCAGAGCTGGGAGGAAGTGACTGCACATCACTCCTCCCAGCTAACCCTGAGAGCCGCGCGGGAGGAAGACCAGGGAGTCAGAGTGGGAACTCTGACTCCCATCCACCTGAGCCACCACTGGACCCCAGGGAAAGTCACCCTCCTGAATCTAAAAGGTAGGAAACAGGAGGGTGACTTAAATATAATGTGTGTGTGTGTGTGTGTCTTTGTATGTATGTCTTGTGTGTGTGTGTGTGTCTGTATATATGTGTGTCTTGTGTGTGTGTATGTATGTGTGACTGTCTGTTGGTATGTGTGTCTTGTGTGTGTCTGTATGTATGTGTCTTGTGTGTATGTGTGTCTGTCTGTGTTCCTGTATGTGTCGTGTGTGTCTTGTGTATGTGTATGTGTATGTGTGTGTGTGTATGTATGTATGTATGTGTGTATGTATGTGTGTGTATGTATGTGTGTGTATGTATGTGTGTGTGTGTCTGTATGTGTCGTGTGTGTTTGTGTCTGTATGTGTGTTGTGTGTGTGTGTATGTGTGTGTGTGTGTGTGTGTGTATGTATGTGTCGTGTGTGTATGTATGTACGTGTGTGTGTGTGTCGTGTGTGTCTGTATGTGTCGTGTGTGTCTGTATGTGTCGTGTGTATGTATGTGTCGTGTGTGTATGTATGTATGTATGTGTGTGTGTATGTATGTGTCGTGTGTGTGTGTCGTGTGTGTCTGTATGTGTCGTGTGTGTCTGTATGTGTCGTGTATGTATGTGTCGTGTGTGTGTGTATGTATGTGTCGTGTGTGTGTATCTATGTGTCTGTATTTGTGTATCTATGTGTCTGTATTTGTGTCTGTATGTGTGTCTGTATGTGTGTTGTGTGTGTGTGTGTGTGTGTGTGTGTGTATGTATGTCGTGTGTGTGTATGTATGTGTCGTGTGTGTGTATGTATGTGTCATGTGTGTGTATGTATGTGTCGTGTGTGTGTATGTATGTGTCGTGTGTGTGTGTATGTGTCGTGTGTGTGTGTATGTGTGTGTGTATTTGTCGTGTGTGTGTGTGTATGTGTCGTGTGTGTATGTATGTGTCGTGTGTGTGTATGTATGTGTGTCGTGTGTGTGTCTGTATGTGTGTCTGTATGTGTGTCTTGTACGTGTGTCTTGTACGTGTGTCTGTCTGTTATAGTGGACTATATAGTAAGTGGGCTACCTAGCTCAGCCTTCCTACTGGGCATTGCTACAAGGAAGGTTAAAAAATAGAAAAAAGGGGGAAAAAAAAGGTGGGGAGGGGAATTGAGGAGGGAGAGGAGATGAGCTGACGCACAAGAAAAATCATAGAGAGATAATATGAGAAATCATATTATGCGCAAACAGAGAAGTCGTCTGAATATCACTGAAAGAGACCTTCGTTTGTTCCTTACGAAAATCGAACCAGATATCAAATATTTAGTCTCGCAGCATCAACCTCAAGGATCTCATTAATCACTAGTAAAGGTAATTTCAATTTACTTTATTGTTTTCTCATTAAACTTTATAAAGTTAAAAACCTTATAAACCTGCATTAAGTAGAAATAAAAAGATAAATGTACGTACATTTATTTTTTGTAAAACACCCTCCTTTCTAAAAAATATTCTGCATTTGCGCGAAAACTGGTGGGCGGTAAGGAAATTTTTTCAACCAAAAAGTTGCATTAGTGGGCGGTAGGTAAAAAAAGGTTGACTACCACTGATCTAAAATAAGGAACTTATTGAATCTTAACTAAATGTAATTACAAAAAAAATACTGACGGTATTATTTCCATTATTCCAAAGGATAACAAATGATGGTGCTGCTGTGTTTAGTAGATCGCTCCCTAATTTGGTATCCTTAAAACAGCAATCCCACATAAGGGTACCAAATTAGGCACCTGTTGTGTTTAGTAGATCGCTCCCTAATTTGGTACTCATGTAAAGCTATCAAATTAGAGAGCTATCTACTAAACGGCAGAAACCTTTTCTTAATTTTGCTGCTTCAGTTGCTTAGTAGATAAGCCCCTCATTTGGTACCCTTAATTATGGCAATCCCACATAAGGAAACCAATTAGGGAGCTATATACTAAGCAGCCGAAAAAAACAAAACCTTTTCTTATTATGCAGTTTTAGCTGTTAAGTAGATACGTTCTTTGTTTGCTATCCCTATGATAACAAATGGATCCGAAATAATTAATTTCAATTCATTCCAAATTCTTTTTTTTTTTTTTCAGTTTGTTTTATTTTGTAAACGATTCGGAAATGTGGATGCTTCTAGAACAAAACAAACTGCACGTCTAAATCATTGACCTTAATGTCAAATGCCCTGTAATTATTTCATGATGTCTTTTCAGCTAGCATAACTGACATAGTAAATGACCCCCCACCCCCCCCCCAAAAAAAAACCCACCGCATTCTGCTCTGATTGATCATAAAACTCAGAATGGTTTGAATTTTGTCAGCCATATTTACTTGTTTTATTTATATAATTTCCCATAGTTTAATATCTTATCGTTCTATGCTCTCATCTTTCCCATGCATAATTGAAAATGAAATATCCCAGTGTTTAAATATAATCTGGATGAGTACAGGTTGATTGGATCTGTTGTCAGAGTACATCTGTGCTTATAGCTTCGGGGCTTTCAAAAACCCACGTTTATAGCATGTCACTATTAAGCAACAGTATCAACAAACAAATACATTGGCAGCTAAGTCTTGTCAGAGAACTTTAATATTCTATATGATAAATTAATGACCCTTTTCAAGGTAAAATATTACTTTTAAGCACTGTTTAGTTAATTTGGTTGTTATATACCATGTAAGACATATAATGATCAGCCACAACATTAAAACCACCTGCCTAAATCATGTAGACCCACCCCCCTTGTACTGCAAAAACAGCTCTGATGCTTTGAGGCTTGGACTCCACAAGAACTCTAAACGTATCCTGTTGTATCTGTCTAAGACATTAGCAACAGATCCTTTAAGTCCTTTAAGTTGCAAGGTGGGACATTCATGGATCAAATTTGTTGTTCCGGCAAAAAAGGAATTGGGATTGCTGGTCCTGTTCCAGAGCACCAGTGGCTGCTGGGATTGAGTGCGGTTCCTACAATCATCTCTACAAATATGTTGTTCCAGCACATCTCACAGATCAATCGGATTGAGATCTAGGGAATTTGGAGACCAAGGCAATACCTTGAACTCTTTGTCATGTTCCTCAACTGATTCCTGAACACTTTTTGTAGTGTGGCATGGTGCATTATCCTGTTGAAATATTGTTGCCATGAAGGGATGTATGAATAATGTCAGTGAATAAATGGGGACATTTTACTTATTGTAAATGAATACAAGGCCAATAAATTTCATGTTACTGCTATACCATGACAAGTTTCACATTTGTCCACAGGAATCCCCTGCTTTTCCTTTAAATATCACTGACGCTCTTTTTAATTAGAGGGTGTGTGGCACCACTTATTTTAATCTTTTTATGCCTTCCAATTAGACTTGCTCAACTTTGCATTGACTGTTGTCACGGCAATGTGTTGTATTGTATCACTAAACAGTGAATTCATTAACTTTGGTGTACAGTGGGCAACACTCATGTCAGAATAACTGTTTGAAAACTCGACTGGGTTCAACTTGTTTCCAATGGATTTTGCAAGTTGTTTATCAGTTAATCTCAACTCATTGTTTAGCGATCGTTGTCCTTTAATATAATAAATATAATAGTGTCTCAGTGCTGTAATATAATTGCTGTGTTCCATGCTCATCAAACCTTACGATATTTTATTTTCTTAAAATGCTATACATTGTGTTCATGATTTAGTGTGACAATGAGTTGAAGACATTTAAATTTCTCTTAAAATATATGGAATGTTCAATGACCAAACATTTTGGATCTGGTGCAGTACCTCTATGTGCCACTAATTTGCTGTGGTGCTGTTGCAGGCTATTGCACTCAGTCAAGAGGGATCTGATTCTACTCTGATCTGGATCTCCATTGGATAACTTTCTCTCTCCTTCTTAGTGACCAATGCCTCCTAGAACATTAGTTAATGGTTAGTTGTTGGAAGTTTGGCTGTTGTCCCTGTTTCAGAGGCCTGCGCCCTCTTTCATAAGCCTAACCATAACTTGAATTCTGTGGTCACTTTATTGCTGCCTTGTACCCAGTTCCTGGAGGCCTGCTTCCATATCCTAGAAGCCTGCTCCCATATCCTAGAGGCCTGCTCCCATATCCTAGAGGCCTGCTCCCATATCCTAGAGGCCTGCTCCCATTTCCTAGAAGCCTGCTCCCATATCCTAGAAGTCTGCTCCCATTTCCTAGGAGCCTGCTACCATATCCTAGAAGCCTGCTCCCATATCCTAGAAGCCTGTTCCCATTTCCTAGAGGTCTGCTCCCTTTTCTTAAAGGCCTGCTCCCATTTCCTAGAAGTCTGCTCCCTTTTCCTAGACGCCTGCTCCCATTTCCTAGAAGCCTGCTCCCATTTCCTAGAAGCCTGCTCCCATTTCCTAGAGGTCTGTTCTCATTTCCTAGAAGCCTGCTCCCATTTCCTAGAAGCCTGCTCTCATTTCCTAGAAGCCTGCTCTCATTTCCTAGAAGCCTGCTCTCATTTCCTAGAGGTCTGTTCTAATTTCCTAGAAGCCTGCTCCCATTTCCTAGAAGCCTGCTCTCATTTCCTAGAGGTCTGTTCTAATTTCCTAGAAGCCTGCTCTCATTTCCTAGAGGTCTGTTCTAATTTCCTAAAGGGCTGCTCCCATTTCCTAGAAGACTGCTCCCATTTCCTAGAAGCCTGCTCTCATTTCCTAGAGGTCTGTTCTAATTTCCTAGAGGCCTGCTCCCATTTCCTATAGGTCTGTTCTCATTTCATAGAGGTCTGCTATTGTTTTCTTGATGTTTACTTTGTATTAATAAAAGTTAGTAAAGGAAGAAAACATAGTAAACACACGTTCTGATTTAAGCAGTGGTAAAATAAAGAATACAGTCAAAACAATATAATTGATTGGTAAGCGCTGCAGAAAATGTTAGCCCTTTATTATTATTAGTAGTAGCAGTAGTATGAATACTAATAATAAACAAGCAACAATATTGTTAGTTAACCCCTTAAGGACCAAGGCTTCTTTGAGCTGCAAAGCGTTTGTGACCAAGGCCTTTTTGGCGCTTTTGACATTCATTCTAGCATTCTACAATTTCCCCCTATTTAAATGCACCCATACGTATTATATATACTTTTTTAAAGGGGAAATACGTCTTTCTCTTGATACCCTATACACATACATAATGCAATATTAAATAATAATAAAATATTAACAAATGGGAAAGAAATGTTTAAAAAAATATTTTTTATCTTAGTTTATATTTAATAATTGTTACACACCAAAAGCAAATAAAGACAATTAATTCAAAATAGATTCACTAATTAGTTGTGATTGTTAAAATGCCCAATATGTCTAGGATTTTAATACATATTTTAAAGTTATAAAAACAAATACTGTATGGTTTTAAAGCTAAAACTTTGCAAAATTTGGCATCCTGAGATTTCAACTTTTATAGTAGTCACAGAATCCAAAGCAGCTACACAAAAGTATATATTTGTAGAAAATACATCCCCCCCCCAGCCTACATAGCTAAGAGCGTTTTGACACTTTTTATTTAACCATATTATTACAAACCTAGGTCAAATTAGTTAATCTTTTGTGTTTTTTTCCCACACGTCTTTTGGGGAAATCCACAGACCACATATTTGCCACTACTGCAAACACCCCATATTTGTATTCTGTTACTGTTTTCGAGTACTATGATATCCCACACAAAAATGTACCCTAATCCTGCCCTTTATCCTACCACTAATATTGTCCCTAATCAAACCCTTAATCTAACCCCTATTCCAACCCCAAATACAACACATAATCCTATCCATAATGCAACCCATAATCTAACCCCTTTCCCTAAATCAAATACATCAAATAAACAAAACTCTATGGGGTCCGGTTTAGGTAATTGTCCTTTTACCTATCGGAGGGTTAAAATTCTGTGTGTTGGGTCACTCATTATTCATGACAGTATGTGTGTGTGTATAGGTGTGTGTCTTTTTGTGTAAGTGTGTTCAAGTATCTGTGTCTCTTTGTGATATTTTGTTGCAATCCACGGCAGCTAGAATAACAGGCAATAGACCATGACAGTCACTCTAGAGTCAAGAAATATAATAGATCTGTAACAATGAAAATTCTACTATGGGAAACAATACCATTCTTGAGGTCCAGGAGCCAAATGTAAATCCCTCCACCTTAAAGGGAACCTGTAATAAAAAACATAGCTTTCTTGAAATCGCTCCCATACATTGAATACACCATAAATCACAAATATAAACATTGTATTCAATGTAAAATATATTGATTTACTCATCTTACCTCTGATCAAGCGCCGCTTCGTAACACCCACCGAAACACCATCATCGACTCCTCCTCTGCTCCCCCTGGTCTTTTCTTTTCTTTTTTGCCCTGTTTGTGAAACATCCCTGAGCAGGACAAATCTCCTCAGTGACGTTGGCACACTGCATTAGTTGAACTTACGTCACTCTGTTCCTAGACGCCCTATCCAGAGCTAGAAGCACCGGTTAGGGAGCTGCCTTAGCAACCACAGCTCATGCACTGTGGTTGCCATGGGTGAAGAGCAGAGAGACCTCCTGTGGCATCGACTGACAGCTGGGAGAAAAGACTATTTTTAAATAGTTTTTTTTCTCCTAATCTATGTATTTGCTAGCAGAACTGCTAGCATAATGTGTAGATAGAATATTGTGCTCAATCTAATGAGCATAAGATAATTGGTGCATGAGAGGTCCCTTTTAAATCTAAAGGTTTATGATTGGTCTATAGTATCTTAGTGACACTATTTTCCCCATAGTACAAACTTTACCATTATATACTTTTTTGTAGTGGAGATATCCAAGTTATTCTTCATTAAAACGTATGTTAGGATTTCTAATATGGTTGCTGTGGTCAGTTTTTGGAAAGCAGCCGTTCTATTGTGACTTGATCACCCTGGTTACTGTAATTATCTAAGTTCGGGTAAGGAATGTTTGTTTTTCCAATGTTGGCAGTAACTTCAATGCAGTTTTATTTGTCTTTTTTCTAGATAAGAGTTGGTCGGTTGGAGGTCAATGTCCCACAATGTCCCTCAAGGTTTCTGACTGACCCCTGTTTGAAGTTCTAACTTATCTTTTTCCATAGATAATGCCACAGCATTCACTATTAATCACTGAGATGTCACAACAAAAATAATGTTTTTATTTTTTCTTGTATTTTTTTTTTTTTACTGGTTTTAGGACATATTTTTTCATAAACAGCATGTGCAGAAATAGCATAGATTTTAATTTCAACAATACGTTAATGGAAGTCAGAATTGTATTAATAAAATATCATCACTCAAAATGACATGACTGCTCAGATTTTAAATTGAATATTTAAATCCAAACAATTAATAAATTACATCAATAGGTCGACAAAATGCGACATTCATAAAACTAAATATAGCATCTTATTTACGTGGATCAATATGGAGTATGAAATTGTAGAAGCAATGAACATTTACAACCAGATAATGAAAATGTTAAAAAAAAAAAAAAAAAAGTAATATATTGGATAGAGGCGAAGTGCATGTGACATATAACGTTAGTTTTCTTTATTAAATTACAAAAATTTGTGATTGGACAGAGCTGAATTTCGTGATAAAATATCAAAAGTGGTGAAAGTACCATTCATATTGTATTTTCCTTACAACCACTGCATTCAGCAAGTTTGCAATGAATTTGAAATAAAAAATGAAAAAAAAAATAAAAAAAAATAGAAAATATATTTAGAAATCAGATTAACTATGACCTTTATTTAATATCAGCTGGGTCCGTTTTTCTGCATTTAAGCAGTTCAGGTCAAATTAATATCAGCCAATAAAGGTTTATCAGGAGCCATAAAAATATATATTTTTTTATAACTTTTATTTTAATTTCTATTGCAAACGCGTGGGAGGGGAATCTGAATATAACCAGGTTTGTATTCCTAACACTATAATGTTCCTTTAATAGCTTCATCAGAAATGATATATTGCGTTATTAGTCATACCTGTCCCTCTGAAATAGTTGGGAGAGAGACACTATTAAAAAAGTCTCTATATCTTCTGGACTAGGCTGGTGACTAAAAGATAAAGAGCCTCGTAAAATGTAGCACAAAATTAGCCATTGCTTGCAGCTTATAAACCTTTTAGCTGTCTTAATTTAAGAAATATGGGATATTATAAATAGTGATTTATTTATTTTCCCGTAATTTGTTGGCCAAAAGCCTTCAAAGACAATATTCTGTTCTTTCCAGATGTATGATACTAATGGATAAACTAATATTTGTTTAAAAGTGCATGTCCCTTTAAGGGGATGATATAGAGTAGAAAAGTAGTCATGCTTACCTGCCCTTCGCTAAATGAGTATCCTGAATGCATATGGTTGTGTGCCATTTCCCATAAAAGTGTGAGCGACAAACCAGGCGGATTTATTGAAAGTATTTTAATTAGCTTTTTTTGTGGTGGGAAAAAATGAGATAATTTATAAACTAATAAAGGGAAAATAAAATAAAAGAGTCAGTGTATAGTGTATGGGAGATAAATAAAGGAGAACTGCCAAATGTTTTGCAGGCTCTCTCCAGTACTTATAAACAGTAAAACCAGTAAAAACAGTTAGTTGTGATGTGTAATAGGTTTCTGCATCTAGACTGTATAGGTCATAGAGGTCATACAGAACATTCTCAACCCATCATCATCTCTGAATTTCTTAGGGAGTTCTCATCATTACAGGTATGCATTAATGGACCCTTAGAGTACCCACAACCATTAAAATGGAGAAAAGAACAAAACTGCCACTCTATATAATAGTGGATGCTCTGCATAACCCACAACAGGGCAGAAATTGGTAACCACTCATAGGAAACTGAGGGGATTTAGGATTTACTATGGCTAAGATTGTGGTGTTAACTGATTCGGTACTCATCCTATTCCAGGATATAATTCTTATAGTAGAGATTAAGTGGGAAAAAGAATAAGGCCACCCAATAGGTATTGGCCACTTAACAGCACAACCGGGCCCCTGTAACATTGGCAGGTCACTTCCTTCCAGATATAGGAAAGAGAGAAGAGGCAGTTCCTGAGAGGAAGGAGAGGGCCAGCTCCAGACCCACATTCCCATCAGCCTCAATCAGCAGCAATACCTCAGGGAACAACCCTCTGGCACACATTAGGTATGTTAACAGGATGGAGGCTAAAAATATTAGAATTATGACATTTATGTACATATGTGTCAGTGTGTGGGGGTCATTATGTGTTTTTGTATCAAGGTATGTGTATGTGCCAATGTGTGCATCATGGTGTTTCTATGTGTAAGTGTGTGTATCTTGGTGTGTGTGTATCTGAATCTTTGATAATGTTTCAGTGTGTACGTGTGTCAGTGTGTGTATTTATCGGTGTGTTTATATGTGGGTACCTGTGCGTGTGTACATCCCAGCAATCAAACACCTACACTACACGCAAACACACTCCTGCAATCAAATGCAAACATTACATACAAAAACACCCCTGTATTAAAATGGCAACATTATATACCAACACCCTTTCATTCAAACACCGACACTACACAGAAAAGCACATCTGCTTTGAATAGCAACACTACATACAATCTCACCTCTGCATGTATTCAAAAGCAAACACTACAGACAAGTACATCATTGCATTCCAATGGCAGCAGTACATGCAAATATACCCCTTAATGCACACATATACTTTATACAAAAACATGCTTACGTTCAAATGCACAAACACTGCTCACAAATACAACCACGCAAGGATGGGCAAATGGTAGACCCTAGCTGGCATAGCAGCGGTCGAGTTGTACAACAGGTGGAGATTTAGCTTTTGGCCACCTTAAGCTAGGAAGAGTCCTCAAAAAGTATCTTGCATCAGGACCTTCTCTACATTAGTTCCACCACCAAACTCATCAGCATTTTATAGCAGGACTATCCTTATGGACTGGATGAGTCTGATATGCAAGTAGTACAGATTCTCTTTGTAATGGCACAAGTGAGCAAAAAATTATTTGAGACCTGAGCATGGATATACCAAAGAGCAAGCTATGGAACTTTCCTTGAGCTTTTGCCTGTTCTTAGAGTTCTTATATTCTCTGTTTTTCCTTCAAGGTATTTCCGCAGTACCCTCCATAGACAGAGAGAATTCCCTGCAGCCATCACTGGTGATGGCTGCGGGTATTGGACACTTCCGCCCAGTTTCCAATGCCCGCAATGGATTTCAAGATCAGAGACAATGTGGGTTTACTTCAGGGAGATGCCAAACTAATCTTATTGACTTTTTTGATTGGGTAACTAAAATTATAGATCAGGGTGGTGCAGTAGACATTGCTTACCTAGATTTCAGTAAGGCTTTTGACACTGTTACACATAGAAGGCTTATCAATAAACTACAATCTTTAAGTTTGGATTCCAATATTGTTGAATGGGTAAGGCAGTGGCTGAGTGACAGGCAACAGAGGGTTGTAGTCAATGGAGTATATTCGAAGCTTGGGCTTGTCACCAGTGGGGTACCTCAGGGATCTGTACTTGGACCCATTCTCTTTAATATTTTTATTAGTGATATTGCAGAAGGTCTTGATGGTAAGGTGTGTCTTTTTGCGGATGATACTAAGATATGTAACAGGGTTGATGTTCCAGGAGGGATAAGCCAAATGGCTAATGATTTAGGTAAACTAGAAAAATGGTCAGAGTTGTGGCAACTGACATTTAATGTGGATAAGTGCAAGATAATGCATCTTGGGCGTAAAAACCCAAGGGCAGATTACAGAATATTTGATAGAGTCCTAACCTCAAAATCTGAGGAAAGGGATTTAGGGGTGATTATTTCTGATGACTTAAAGGTAGGCAGACAATGTAATAGAGCAGCAGGAAATGCTCGCAGAATGCTTGGTTGTATAGGGAGAGGTATAAGGGAGCAGTAGAAAGAGGGAAGTGCTCATGCCATTGTACAGAACACTGGTGAGACCTCACTTGGAGTATTGTACGCAGTACTGGAGACCATATCTTCAGAAGGATATTGATACCTTAGAGAGAGTTCAGAGAAGGGCTACTAAACTGGTTCATGGATTGCAGGATAAAACTTACCAGGAAAGGTTAAAGGATCTTAACATGTATAGCTTGGAGGAAAGACGAGACAGGGGGGATATGATAGAAACATTTAAATACATAAAGGGAATCAACGCAGTAAAGGAAGTGACTATATTTAAAAGAAGAAAAGCTACCACAACAAGAGGACATAGTCTTAAATTAGAGGGACAAAGGTTTAAAAATAATATCAGGAAGTATTACTTTACTGAGAGGGTAGTGGATGCATGGAATAGCCTTCCAGCTGAAGTGGTAGAGGTTAAAACAGTAAAGGAGTTTAAGCATGCGTGGGATAGGCATAAGGCTATCCTAACTATAAGATAAGGCCAGGGACTAATGAAAGTATTTAGAAAATTGGGCAGACTAGATGGGCAGAATGGTTCTTACCTGCCGTCACATTCTATGTTTCTATGTTTCAGTGTCAAGAAGCATCAGGTGGAGGGAAATACTGAGACAAAGTTGTCCCTCCTTTGTCTCTGTATATCTTTTGACTGGGTTGGAATTTCAATGACATTCCAACACAGTCAATATGAGTATTTCAACGGGATGTGCATGGGCAAAAAAATTGGTTCAGTTTGGCACTTCCGAAATTCGGGGCTTTGGCAATTCTCCCTAATTGGGTTAGGGGTTAGGTTTAGGGCTAAGGATAGGGATAGGGTAGGGGTAGGATTAGGGTAAAGGTTAGAGGTAGGATTAGGGGTAGGGTTAGGTGCCCGGACTGCCACCACAACCACTTACACATCTATAGGGCTCACAGTGCCAGGAATTAGCTTGTTAGTCTACATTCCTGTCATCATTCACGTAATTTTCCCTCCCTCTCATGTTTTCACTTTTCAGAAATCCGAAGAACTTCTGCACTTCCAAAATTCGGCAATTCGGTAATTCGGCACTTCCCCAATTCGGTTCAGCACTTGCGAAATTCGGAAATATGGCAATTCGGACATTCAAAAGCATCCGAATGTCTGAATTGATGAAATTTGGCTGAATTTACATTCGCAACAAAACAAATTGCACATGTCTAGTATTTCATAAAGATGTTATCTTTATGAAATACTAAGTTTTTTTTGGGGTGGTGGCAGTGCCGCTTTATGACTGATGTGTTTGAGGATTTATATAGAGCAATTATCTTCATTGCCAGCCAAGTCATGGCTCCCTAAAATGCACTTCTGATATTAGACTTAAACGCATTTATGGGTGTGTATAGCACATTTATAGCACATTTTACAAGAGTGTACACCAAGTATATTTTTGTTGCAAAATATTAACATTTATTGAGCAGTCAATAGTAAATGGCAATTATGTTTATTAATCAAACAAAAAACTTTACTCATGATACTTTTATTACCAATTAAACATTGCTTGAGAAATGAGAAACAAAATATTCTATTTGTTACTGCAATAATAACAGGAGATCTACCAAGTCAATCTATTTCTGTAATATTAATTTCAACCAGGCAATTATAAAACCCAGACTGAGGGAAAGTGCTGGTAAGTGCTTCAATGAAAACTGCCATAATTTTTATTATTGAAAATAAAAGCTTACATTTATTATAGCCTCAGTGTGCATTATTTTTAATTGATACATAAGTTAATATCTCTTTTCAGCTTACCCTTGCTCTATTCAGAGGAGTCTGTACACAGCCAGAAGTGCAAACTCACCAGGGATCAGCAGGGAATGAAGAATGACCCTGGAGAAATAGTGCATTTAACCCAATAGTAAAGAGAGCAGGTGTTTATTATCAAAGCTTGTTGGCTGAACCTCTGACTGATATATGGAAACCATGATAGTAGTACCCTTTAAATATCTGGCTTAATTAATTTATTTGCCAATGTAGGGGGATTATTTAAATATCAGGGTACCATATTAAGTAGTGCAAATTGTCGCACTGTTAAGATGCAAGTTAGGTGAGATGGTTTGGTATGTTAATTACCAGAATAATGTGGATATCTGTCTCCAATATGTGGAGACTTTCCACTAGAATATTCCGGTAAGTATCATTATGGGCTGCAGCTATATATACACATCTAACAGGAATGAGAACTGTTAGCAGATCTGCCACAAATTAAATTAAAGGTGGAACCAGTTAACAGTGGGTAGTAAGGTTGGCTGACAGGGGCTTGCAGTGTAGGGGTTAACAGTGGGGTGTGAGGTTGTCTGACAGGGACTGGCAGGGGAGGGGTTAACAGCGGGTAGTGAGGTTAGCTGACTGGGAATGGGTTAACAGTGGGTAGAGAGGTTGGTTGACAGGGAAGGGGTTAACAGTGATTAGTGAGGTTGGATGACAGTAAAGGGGTTAACATTGAGTAGGGAGGTTGGCTGACAGGGAAGGGGTTGACAGTGGGTAGTGAGGTTGGCTCTCAGGGAAGGGGTTAACAGTGGGTGGGGAGGTTAGCTGACAGGGAAGGGGTTAACAGTCGGTAGGGAGGTTTGCTGACTGGGACTGGCAGGGAAGGGGTTAACTGTGGTTATGGAGGTTGGCTGACAGTCATAGTACATCAAGCTAGATTTTCATGAGACAGGCAATACTGATTAAGCAAAATAGTAGGACAAGAGTGTCATAATAGGGATGGAGTGCTAAGTAATGTGCATCTTATGGTTATAATATATACATGCTAGGATAGCAATGAGTCAAAGTCAGCCTAAATGGAGTAAGTTGCCATTTAGAACTGGGGTAAAGTTCTCCTTGGGTGGCAGACTGGACCCTGTCCTCCAACCATTCTGTCAGCCGATCCCCATGCTTGGCAGGCAGGAAGCCGATGCTTGAAGATCTCGGAGAGGGATGGCAAGCTGAGGGCAGACAGAGGCCTCTACCCAGCCCCAGGCCTGGTATGCGGTCGGCATTTGTTTCCCGCAGACCTGGGAACTCAGCAGGACCGGATCTCTCCCTGTATGGGCGCCACGGAAGGCCCTGATCTTCCTCCTGCAGGGGGCGGCCCTCCGGCGATTCGGGTAATGCCACAGAGGGGGACTCTGGACGACCCTCGGCCCGGGTGATACGTGGCTAACACGTGATACGTGGGCTGGGCAAAGTGCTGTGCCCAAGACAGGCCCATTCCGCCTTTCTGCCTCAGGTCCCTCCACCTTCTTTCCTTGGGCAGGAGGTAGTTGAGCAGTAGAGCGCTTCTCCAGCTTCTCCCAGAATCGGATGAGTATTGAGTCCAGCTGCATGAGCAAAGACTGCATGGGTACAGGCCTTGGTGAGCGATTTGTGTCCACCATTTTGTGAGGCCGGGTGTAGTCGGAGCCTGCGCCCAGTGACAGTGTGTGTGCCGGGTCAGTGGGGACCGGGATAACCCCCGACGGTCCTTAGAGGGGGAACAGGAGCCCAATCTGGAGTCTGCAGTGAGTTGTGGTGGTGTGAGAGCGGCCGTCTCCCCCGGGCTGGCCATGCTGCAAGGCCGCAAGATTTGTCTGCTCAGAGCTAGCGAGGAAGTCCCCATGTGTGGTATCAGCTCGGAGGGCAGAAAGTGCCCATTCGTGAGTAGATCAGATTGTGCCGGTTTGCAGGCTCTGCTCCATGAAAATGCGGTAGAATTAGCGTAATGATGCAGGAGCTGCTGCAACTTGCGTCTGCTCCAGTCCATGGTCTGGCCCCGACCCGGTAGTTTTTTTTTGTTTGTTTTTCTAGAAAGGAGGTTTTTTTTTTGTTGTTAAATATGTACTTAAATGTATCTATTTTTTTTCCTTTTTTTTTCTATTTTCTATTCTTTTTTTCCTATGTGTGTCTGTGACGTGCTGTGTGTGTGAAGGGTGCTGTGTGTGTGTGTGTGTGTGTGTTCGTGCATGTGTGTGAGAGGTGTGAAGGGTGTAGTGTGTGTGTGAGGGTGGCAGTGTGTGTGAAGTGTGCAGTTTGTGTGAAGGGTCCTGTGTGTGAGAGAGAGATGCTGAATTTGGGTGAGAGGTGCAGTGTGTGTGAAGGATGCAGTATGTGTGAGGGAGGGTGATGTATGTATGTGAAGGGAGCAGTGTGTGAGAGGTGCTGTGTGTGTGTGTGTGTGTGTGTAAGGGCAGTGAGCGTGTAAAGGGACAGTGCAGGTGTGAAGGGGGCAGTGGGTGTGATGGGAGCAGGTGTAGGTGTGTGAGATATAATGCTGCAAGCCCTGGTGGTCCAGTGGTGGCATGTTCACTTTAACCTGCATCAATCTCCTATGGCTGCAGGCTGACTCTCCTGTCCCCCTGTGAGCACAGCACTGTATTGGAGTGTTGCCATGGTAACATGCGGCAACGCTCCTACCAGCCTGCTCGCAGGAGGATGACAGAACTTCCCAGGCCCTTCCCTCACTCTGCTGGAACTAAGTGCCAGCAGGCCAGTGAGGGAGATCTATGATCTCCTCACCAGTCCAAGAGGGCTTATAGCAAGGCTGGCTCTGCATGGGCCAACAGGGGAAAGGAAAGAGCCTCCACTGCCGGCCTTGGTCCACGGCCATCCAGGCCCAGTTGGCGTTTTCTGAATCCACCACCACCCACCTGAAATCCCAAACTTTCCAGTGGGTTTTACGGACCAGGTTGACTACCCCTGGTCTAAAAGGTAACAGTGGAGGTTCCCCTTTTCAGTGATTTCTGACACAGGTAATCTATTGTATTACTAAATTTTGCTTATCCGTTTTGTATTTGTTCAAAACAACAGATCGTCCTATGCATTTTATGCCTCCTTCTGTAGACCAAGCAAGAAGAAACATAGAGTGATCTGCCATCCATCTCCCCTTTCTGTTTGTAACCATTCATAGCAAGCTTTTTCTCAATCCCTTCTTCTTCTTCCCCATGAGAGATCAGAGTTTATTATTTCAGACCACTTCAAAAGGAGCCTGCAAGCTCCCCTGGGAAGCTATCCTACAGTAAGAGACAAATTCTATTATTTTATGAGATGTGCAAGCCAGGTCCATGTATGCTTTGATCGGGCAATTCCAAATTTAACCCTCTGAATTTTATTTTATTTATTGTGTAATTTAACTTTTTGCCAAACAATTTGTATCCTATTTCTACCAACATATATGTCGTAACTGTTCTAGTTCACAAAAGCATTGCAACTTTTATTTAATATTCTAATATCATACGCATTAGTCATTGCATTTTGTCTACCTACTAATCAGACAACAAGATTTTTTTTCTTCTCATTTTTATACTTCAAAGATCACAGAAAACAAAATGATATTCTCTTGCTTGAGAGAACCCCCCACTAGTAGCATTATATTTCGAAAGCTCTCAAATCTATTAAGTTGTCCTATCAACAGTTTGGCAACGCTGAGTTTTGTTACTATTCCCACACAAGACATATTTTCTCTGCAGGGACACTAACTGTCACTAATTCATTATTCTTGGCTTAAATGTCCCCATTTACTAACCAGCATCCTGCTATTGTTCAGGAGCACTCAAATCAATCACTTTACCTTTTAAAACATATCTGGGTTCTGACCTTCTAGCTCTCAAGTGGCTTACATCACAAGAAAAGGATTTTAATTTTACTGTTACCAGGATGTTTAATTCTAAAACTCAGAATGAAGACGGGGATCACGACAAATGATCATCTAAAAAAAAACTTGCACAGCTCTCTGTAGATGGGAGTGTTGACTAAGCAAACACTTTTAAAACTGCCATGCTTTATACATAACATTTATCTTAAGTGCTTATGTACTAAAGAAGGTCTGAAAGGTTTAGTCGCTACAAGAATAAAATATATCTCCGAGCAGGGACTTGTCTACCATTTTAGGTGATTTAGACAGCTAGTAACACTTGCTGTCCAAGTTGGCATGTGAAGAAGTATGGAAATAGCAGTCTGGGGTACTCAAGATTGCTTCCTAAATATCTGTTCCCTCTGCTACCAACAATAGGGATTCTGATCTGGTAAAAACTTGGACCACATTCTATCAATCTGCAGTGGTGGACCTTGTATTAAACCACCACGAACAGGACTTCTGAACATTCTGCCTCTGGGTTTTGGGATTGAAGTGTTAAACAAAATACGTCTGTAGGGGTAAAAGCATTGTGATTCCTAAGTAGCTTTACTTATTTTATAATAATGTCAACATGTCCTTTTTCCAATTCAGATGCTTCATATTTCTTCCTGAACACTGTCTTTCCAGCTCTACAGCACAGAGAGACTATAGCCAACTAAACACGGGGTACCAATATTCACTAACTTGTTTTTATCTTCATCAGTCTTAATATCAGTGGTTTCTTTTTATTATTATTATTATTATTATTATTGCAATTTATATAGCGCCAACAGATTCCGTAGCGCTTTACATTATTATGAGAAGGGATTTAACTATAGATAGGACAATTACAAATAAACTTACAGGAACAATAGGTTGAAGAGGACCCTGCTCGATCGAGCTTACATTCTATAGGAGGTGGGTGTAAAACACATTAGGACAGGAATTAGCAATCAAATAAGGTGGACTGCCCTTTAGGAGAGGGCAAGAGACAGGTATGTGAGGTAAGGGTTAGTCTTGGAGGCCATATGCTTTCCTAAAGAGATGGGTTTTAAGGCACTTCCTAAAAGATGCAAGACTAGGGGAGAGTCTGATGGCGGTAGGCAGGCTATTCCATAGGAAGGGAGCCGCCCGCGAGAAGTCCTGCAAGCGCGAGTTGGCCGTACGAGTGCGGACAACGGACAGGAGGTGGTCACGGGCAGAGCGGAGAGACCGAGAAGGGACATACCTATGGATCTGTGAGGAGATATAAGAGGGGCTAGAGTTGTTCAGTGCTTTATAGGTGTGAGTTAGTACCTTGAATTGACTCCTATAGCATACAGGAAGCCAATGTAAGGACTGGCAGAGGGGTGAGGTGTGAGAGAAACGACTAGAGAGGAAAATCAGTCTAGCAGCAGCGTTCATTACGGACTGTAGGGGTGCAGTACGGCTTTTGGGAAGACCAATCAGGAGAGGGTTACAGTAATCCATGCGGGAGATTACCAGAGCATGGACAAGCTCCTTGGTAGTATCTGGTGCAAGAAAGGGGCGGATGCGGGCTATGTTTTTAAGATGGAATCTACAGGATTTGGCAACATCCTGGATGTGAGGCTCAAAGGTGAGACCAGAGTCAAGTATGACGCCAAGACAGCGCGCTTGCAAGGATGGACTGATGTTGGTACCACAAACTTGAAGGGAGAGTGAAAGAGGAGGATCAGTATTAGGAGGAGGAAAGACAAGGAGCTCAGTTTTTGAGAGATTGAGTTTCAGAAAGCGGGAGGACATCCAGTCAGAGATGGAAGAAAGGCAAGCAGTGACACGTTGCAGGACGGCAGGGGAGAGGTCCGGGGAGGAGAGATATAGCTGGGTGTCATCAGCGTACAGGTGGTAGTGGAATCCAAAAGAGGTAATAAGTTTGCCAAGAGAGGCAGTATAAAGAGAAAATAGAATGGGACCAAGGACGGAGCCTTGGGGAACTCCAACCGAGACAGGGCGAGGGGAGGAGTTATCATTAGAAAAGGAGACACTGAATGAGCGTTGGGAGAGATAAGAGGAAAACCACGAGAGGACAGAGTCACAGAGACCAAGCGATTGAAGAGTTTGAAGAAGGAGAGCATGATCAACGGTGTCAAAGGCCGCTGAGAGGTCAAGAAGAATTAGTATGGAGTAGTGGCCTTTGGATTTAGCTGCGATTAGGTCGTTAGTGACTTTGATAAGGGCAGTCTCTGTAGAGTGGAGAGGGCGGAAGCCAGATTGAAGGGGGTCAAGGAGAGAGTTGGAATTGAGGAAATGAGACACACGGGTAAAGACAAGCCTTTCCAGAAGCTTTGAGGAAAAAGGGAGCAGGGATATGGGACGGTAGTTAGAGAGGGTGGATGAGTCGAGGGATGTTTTTTTTTAGTATAGGTACTACAGTGGCATGTTTAAGGTCAGCAGGGACGATGCCAGAAGAGAGCGAGCAGTTGAAGATGTGTGTTAGAGAAGGCACGAGACAAGTGGAGAGAGATCTGATAAGGTGAGATGGGACAGGATCGAGTGGGCAAGTGGTGGGGCGAGTGGTGGTTTTTATGCAGCATCTCTCTATGTAGCAGTCTTATGAATGCAGAATCATAATAGCATTTCCCTATTTATCACGACAATTGAACACTCCTTTTTAACAGAGCGGATAAAAATGTATTAAGGCCAACAGCTAGTTATCAAGAAATGCATCCAAACTAAAGGAAATAATGAGTAAATAAAATATTTAACAAGGGAGTAAGTGAAAGACAATGAGAGATCTTTTTTAGATATTTTGAGACCTCTATCAGGGTCAGTTAAACTTTATAAAAAAACCATAGCGTATCTCACAAGCCTCCCCTCTGTCCAATTTGGGAGTAGTACCACTATTCTATAGAGGTCCACATGGCTTCCGACTCTGGATGACATAAGCAACCTCAATGTCAAACACTAAAGCGGAGAAATTACTTACTATAGAATGAGTTGGTGACCTTTTTGTCCTCATTCTATACCTTTCCTGATGTGTGCTATGCAATCTACGCAAACAATAGTTCAGACTGGGATTAACAGAGCAATACTTGAAATTCAGGCACACACAAACTTTCAACTCATTTTTTTCTCCTCTGCCTCCTCTAATGAGATAATGTTCAAAATACAAACTACTTCCCGTAAGTTAATTCTGACTTACTGACCGTGACTCAGCCAACCTACTTAAGACTGATTAGATGATGGGCTTAATCTGTTTCCATTGTCTGTTGGCGTCTGGGCTGTACGTAGCATGACATTTAGGCAGGTAAACTCTGGGACATGCACCTACCTGACAACATTTACCTATTATAGTACCTGGCTGATGGCTATCAGACCTTCTCCCTTTTATGCCATCTCTTTACCAACTGACCTGTGCACATCACTGCTTGTTTAACACCATCTCTCATCGACTAGCACATTGGCTTTTACTCTTCACCCTGCTAGCCTCAGGCAATAAGGGACCACTTTTCTTTCAGCACTGTTAGAACAAACAGCAGAATTCTATCAATCTGCTTAATTATGACAATCCAAACCCCTTCAGATCTCTGTTTGACATGGGGGCCATTTCTGCGTAAGCATGTCCTAAAGTCACCCAGTTCAAGAGGGCTGTACAAAACATCCTTACAGGGGTGTTCCTTAAGCCCTGTGATCTAGACCAAGGGTGCCCAAAAGGTAGATCTCCAGATGTTGTAGAACTACAACTCCCATGATGATGCTTTGCATGCTTTTAGAATGCCTTTAGAATCAGGGACGTATTAGTCACGAGGCAAACAAGGCATTTGCCTTGGGCTGCATTTTCCAGGGGGCGGCCAAACGCCCAGGGCAAATGTCTTGTTAGCCTTGCGGCTAACAGTCCAGGCAGGCGGTGCTTGCGAGGGAGCACTTTACCCTGAGCTCTCTGTTAAGCTACCTCGCGCGGTGCAGAGTGATGCTGGGAGCCGGAATATGACATCATATTCTGGCTCCCTGCATCACTCTGCGGCGCGCGAGGGAGCTGAGCAGAGAGCTCACTAATCAGTGCTCCCTCGCTAGAGCCGCCGCACGCCCGCCCAGCAGCCACTGGACCCCAGGTAAAAAGGAGATTCCCCCCCCCCCCCCCAGCATTCCCAAAGGAGTCTGGGGGCAGTGAATTTAAAAAAATGGTCAATCAACAGAATTTTGAATTTTGATTTTGAATTTTCTCTTGCGTTTCAGATTATTACACTACTAAAGAGAAACGTTCACATTTGGGGCACTTACAGGACACAAATATTATTTAATAGTTTGATATGGGTTAGGCTATTTCTTATAAATAAATACATTTTTATTAAGCAGAATGGGGAGCTAATGATGCACTCAGCCGATCAGCTACACCCAGTCTGGGACTGCCTGTTTTCAGTCTGTTGGACTCGAACCGATACGGAAAACGCTGGGGTTAGAATGTTTTGTTAATGGTTTAACCTCTGAAACTAACCCGGCGTCAAGGGTCTCCAATGAAGTTGTCATAGTGCCGATATTGTTCCTTGAAGTGTATAAAAACTCATTGGATGAAAAATAAACTCTGCAAATATAGAAGATCATTGTTAGTAATATAATGCTGATTATTCTCATTATCATTACTTATACAACTTGTATTTCAGACAGACCCACCCAGCTCATTAAAGGATACACGTAATACTCATTTAAGACCTCTCTGCACATAACATCTGCCTTATTATCGTTTTAAGAACAATACAATCTAAACATGAATGTCATAATTCTAATTCAGTTCCAATAACGGGATGATCATGCTTTACTGACCTCACTAGATATTTGAATATGTAAGTAAACCCTTTGTCAATATTAACAAAGGACAGCTTTTAGGAGAAATACACTTTTGTGTCCCTGTTAAAGCCCTCCGGGTTTGTTTACTGAAGGGCTAAAGGCTCCACCACGCCTACACATTTATATACTGGCACCAGAGTGTCCATGTGAAGATATGCTTCAAATGGAAAAGGCAATAGTTTTACAGATAAGTGTGCAATTATCCGAGGACAATACAGGCATTCTCCCTTTAAAAAGCCCATTATAAATCAGATGAATTTCATTTTTCCTACTCTTCAAAAATGCACTTACTTGCAAATTGAATGAACAATTAATACATGGGAAATGTTTGTAATGAATAATGATTTTTTTTTTTTTACATTTTATCATCATAGTAATATGTACACATTAAAAGCCATTGTGTTAAGCTCCACTGTAATAATGGCCATCGCATATTAACATTAGTCATGGTCAAAATCAACGACTCTTAACCATTGGATATGTACCCAGAATTCAATGCTCATGTTGAGGTATAACTGGGTCCAAGCTGGAACTTGTCTATTTTACCCATCCAAGTCCTGGGCAACTACTTAGAAAAAGTTATATAGTGCAACTTCCACTAGTGCAGGTAAGTCTGCAGTAAAGGAAGAGTCTAATGAAGCTGTTTGTCTTGGAATTGATTTTATTATTTATTATATTGCATTTTAAAATGTCAGTCTAATGTCACTATTAAAAAAAATATGTCCCAAGCTACACTGTGCATTTTTTTGGTCCTTGTTAAAAAAAAAAAGACGAAACCTTTTGGTCTTAGCAAGCGACAAAGAAAAAGAAGACGGTTCTTATATAACGATTTAGAATTAATTACCGTAGCATTGCAATTTTCTATTTTATTTATCATTTGGGAGATTTATTTTTTTATTTATGCTGCAATGCAAATTTCGTGATAAGAACAGAAAAAAAAATCTATTTTGTATCATTCGTGACAAATCCTTTGAAGTCGGTCTTTCAGTTTGGTTCTGGTCTGTTTTTTTTTCTAGATCACTTTGTCACTATGTATCCTCTAAAATCAACTAAAGTTGAACCATTGACTCGTCTTTTTATGCTGTTGTATACATGAATGTGTTGTGGAAAGGTAGAGGATGCCACACTCACCAGGCAACCAAGGTTTACCCGATCCAAGGTTAGCTAAACCCCAATTCTAGATATGTAAATAAAATAGTGGTCCAAGCACTCAAGGTAATAGCCAAAAAAGCAGCTTTATTGGACAAATACAGCAACGTTTCGCCCCAGCTCAAGCTTGATAAAGACCTGGCTGGGTCGAAACGTTGCTCCAATAAAGCTGTTATTTTGGCTTTTACCTTAAGTTCCTGGACCACTGTTTTATGTTGCATAAATGAAAGGAATAACATGAAGGAATAATATAGATACACAAGGCACACATGGCTTTCGTGTCAGATGATGATCACTAAATGAGCACTCCTTTTTAACTATCAGATCCAGTAATGATTTGGTTTAATACGTAAAGTTAAAAATGTTATTAAACTGAATGGGGAGCTAATGATGCACTCAGCCTATTAGCTACGCCCAGTCTGGGACTGCCTGTTTTCAGCCTGTTGGACTCAAACCGATATGGAAAACTCTGGGGTTAGAATGTTTGTTAATGGTTTAACCTCAGAAGCTAACCCGGCGTCAAGGGTCTCCAATGAAGTTGTCATAGTGCCGATATTGTTCCTTGAAGTGTATAAAAACTCATTGGGTGAAAAATAAACTCTGTAAATATAGAAGATCATTGTTAGCAATATAATGATGATTAATCTCATTATCATTATTTATAAAACTTGTATTTCAGACAGACCCACCCAGCTCATTAAAGGATACACGTAATACTTATTTAAAGGAACACTATAGTCACCTAAATTACTTTAGCTAAATAAAGCTGTTTTAGTGTATAGATCATTCCCCTGCAATTTCACTGCTCAATTCACTCATTTAGGAGTTAAATCACTTTGTTTCTGTTTATGCAGCTCTAGCCACACCTCCCCTGGCTATGATTGACAGAGCCTGCATGAAAAAAAAACTGGTTTCACTTTCAAACAGATGTAATTTACCTTAAATACTTGTATCTCAATCTCTAAATTGAACTTGAATCACATACAGGAGGCTCTTGCAGGATCTAGCAAGCTATTAACATAGCAGGGGATAAGACAATCTTAATTAAACAGAACTTGCCATAAAGAAAGCCTAAATAGGGCTCTCTTTACAGGAAGTGTTTATGGAAGGCTGTGCAAGTCACATGCAGGGAGGTGTGACTAGGGTTCATAAACAAAGGGATTTAACTCCTAAATGGCAGAGGATTGAGCAGTGAGGCTACAGGGGCATGTTCTATACACCAAAACTGCTTCATTAAGCTAAAGTTGTTCAGGTGACTATAGTGTCCCTTCAAGACCTCTCTACACATAACATCTGCCTTATTATCATTTTAAGAACAATACAATCTAAACATGAATGCCATAATTCTAATTCAGTTCCAATAACGGGATGATCATGCTTTACTGACCTCACTAGGCTTGAAGAAAGGAGATTTCATCTAAGGCAAAGAAAAGGTTTTTTTACAGTAAGAGCAATAAGGATATGGAATTCTTTGCCTGAAGAGGTGGTTTTGTCAGAGTCTATACAGATGTTTAAACTGCAATTGGATAAATACTTGCAAAAACATAACATACAGGGATATAATTTCTAATTAGTGGGGTAATAGCTGCTTGATCCAAGGAGATATCTGACTGCTATTTTGGGGTCAAGAAGGAATTTTTTCCTAGTTTGTTGCAAAATTGGAAGCGCTTCAGACTGGGTTTTTTTGCCTTCTTTTGTATCAACAGCAGAAGCATATGTGAAGAAGGCTGAACTTGATGGACGCAAGTCTCTTTTCAGCTATGTAACTATGTAACTATGTAACTATGTAACTAGATATTTGAATATGTAAGTAAACCCTTTGTCAATATTAACAAAGGACAGCTATAATTTTGTAGCAGATTACCCGATTCATTATAAGAGTGCTAGGAAAACCTGCAATGAGCAGAATATCCGCCTCGGATTAGTGAAAGCAAGGGATGGTCCATGGTTTTGGCTTAATGGAGAAATATTTTGAAAGGCTTCTAGAACCAGAACTGAAATGCAATAAAATAATGCTTTCACTGGTGATTTTTTATTGCTATTAAATGTGCAGATTTTCCTAAAACTTATATAAATATGGGGTTCTCTCACATGCCAATCAATTCTTGGCATTCTATCCCAAAGATTTAGTGACAGAAATAACTCCGTCTTCAAGTGGTTCTTATGCTCTCTGTAACAGCAACTGCATCATATAGTTGCTGTGATTATTCCTCTGGTCAGCACATATTGCTCTTCGAAAAAGGAATATTTGAACAGTGTTAGTGCTGACAATCCATACAGCTGCAAATAGTTTTTACATTGAAGACAGTGTGTCAGCTTCATGGGGGTTTGGATACGTATTTTAAATATATATATATACTCAAGCAGGGGGAATCAGCTAGGAGAGTGTATAATCAGGCATGTTGGTGGTAAATCAGTGTAACACCCTTGAATCTGACAATGCTGTACAGCTCGCAGCGCTGAATGGCATATAATTATTTAATAACTCTCTTCTGAATTAATTACAGATATAATTTATTTTTATTAAAAGTTTTATATTTAATAATTAGCTGTTTTAAAAAAACGGTTCACGTTAAGTCTGCTACCTCCAATTGACATTAAACATAAATAAAAATGCTTATTTGTAGTTGCTGGTGTCCATCTCATCTCCAGGCTCATCCCCATGCATTGCCAAGGCTCTACAGAAGTGCGAAGACCTGAGTTGTGCCAATTGGCATAGACTCTGCTGTCATTGCTTTTCAGTGGGGTTGGCCGATTTTGAATTGCTAGGTGTTAATTCTTTTAAGACCACGTTTCAACTTCTGAGACTGCTATATTAAAATGTACCTTTTTCTAATCGTTTTATTTTATACTAATCCAGTCCATTAGATTCAGCTGAACTATGCCTTTGCACCAATTTATATAATTTTTGTTCAATTTGTTTCCTTCTGAACAATTTATATATATTTTTAAAGCCAAACTTGTCACTAAATGGTACAAATTGTGTTGTTCCAGTTCTTACAATGTATACACGTTATTTTGTTTAAAAATACAGGTAAGGAGAAGGCCAGAAGGGAGATCCCTGGCCATTGTCCCCATGATTCTTCAGAATTGAAGTTTTACAGCCACCAGGGATCTACCTTTTGACACTGCTGCAAAGGACAAATATAGTGATGATTCTGAGGTTTCAGAAAAGAGAGAAAAACTATTATTTCATAGTACAAATAAAGATCTCTTTCAAATTAAAATAAATAGTTATTTATTTAATTCTAAATTAATGTATTTTTACAAAACCATGCCATGTTAAAATGATGTGAAGAAAATTGGTTATGTAACAGGGCACATTTATATAACATACACATGCATTGGAGGGTTGACAAGGCATTGTAAACTGGAGGTGTGTTGGGACTTCTGTTTGCTCAGTGCTACAAAATACAGGAATTTTATGGGCCTTTGCTAGCCCAGGACTTTGCGGGTTCATGCATGATCTGGTGGCTTGTCAATGCCCTGTAGATCTGGACTGGCCCATTGGAATATTTTCTTATGGACATTGGTATCTGAGGTTGACCAAGCTTCCAGAACTACAATGAGTATCCTCCAGAGAGTATAGCAAGTCTTGCTGTGTAGCTCTTAAAAACGCTAGTGATTATAGCCAGTATAGTAATCCAAAAAGCAATCCCAGGAGCAGGGATTATAGCTGGTTTTGCAGTTCCCTACAATAAGAGACATAACTCTGTATTGAGGGTGAAGTAAGACTGGTTTAATGGTAGCCACACTGGCCTTTTATGCAAGTCCCCATTAAAGAGGTACGCCCACATGGACTTTGTTGGGGACAGGGTCACAAATTTACAAACCAGCCATACTACATTGACAATGTAAGGCACTCCCACACATGGCATACAATCCCTCCCCTCTGCCTGGGAGATAATTGAGTCAGATACCGCATTAACCCAATTATCTCCAGGCAGAAAAAACACATTTCTAAAAAGTACCAAAAGTACCCTAAAACACATAACACACATTAAATCCCCTGATAGCCCTGATCTGAGTGACCAACATATCCAAAAATCACCCAGATCAGTTCAGGGTTTTAAGAATTTCCTGGAAGTCTTATTTTTGACCGACCGTGCACATGGTCCTATGCCCAAAACAGTTCCAAGCAATCAGGGCTAACGGTCGGTCTCTCTGTCTAGAGTACAAAAGTACAGACCTTACATGAACAAAGCATTGGGCAAGGTATATTGCAGGGCCCATTGTCCTGAGGCAAGAGGCTGGCCAGCAGGCCCCTCCAAGAAGAATTCATGAAATAACTTCGATATTTGTTCTTTAAAACATTTAAATTTTTTGTGCCCTTTAAACAAAACAGTAGAGATGTCACTCACCATTAGGAGAGGTACCCTGTTGCTTAAAAGTCTCAGAGCTACAATCTCAAGTGTACAAAGACAGTAAACAAGTGTATCCAGCACACACAAAGTCCCAAATATACAGGTTTATTGGAATCACAAAAGCAGCATTTCAGCCTGCTTAGGGGCTTTTATCAAGGGACTTCAATTTGCCGGATTTGCTACATTTGATGTCTGCCTATTTTTAAAACCTTTCCTACACATCCGACATATATTATTATTATTATTATTATTGGCATTTATATAGCGCCAAAAAATTCTGTAACGCTTTACAATATTATTGAAGGAGGACAATATTATTGAACTAGAAACCACGGGGACCTGGTTCAAAAATTGCCCCATATGTCTACCCACCACCCTGGTTCAAAAATTGCCCCATATGTCTACCCACCACCCCATACATCCCCGCACTTAACATTATCGTGCCCCCACAGATCCCTGCCCCCCCCCATAGTCTACCCCCCACCCCATACATCCCCGCACTTAACATTACTGACTTTTTCATGAAGATTTTGTATTAGCTTATCCGGTCTTCATTGCCTGAGGAAGGATTTAAATGTCATGTCGCATGTTTTGGCATTTTATGTTAATGTTTCATTTTCTAGATAAAAATCACATGGTGCATTTTATACACGGTTGTCAGAGCCAAGGCTTCCTACTTATGAAAAAGTATGCCTTTTCTGGTTTGAGTTTTATTATAAAGTAATGCTTTGTTTCCACTGTGGTTTATAAAATAAATAATTAGAAAATGGTGGTATTAAACCGTATTGAAACAATGCAACTATTGTCATTTCTTAGTGTATTTTTTTAATCATATTTTTCTGAATTACATCCAGACTATTAACAATAATTATACTGCAGTACTACAAAGAGTTTGTAAGCACAATATGTTTTTAGAATTTGTGTCCATTGTAATAGTCATGAAATCTATTTGATACAGTATATGCTTCATGGTTTAATTAAACAAAAAATAGAATATGTTTGGAGGGCTTTATTTGAAAAAAGGAAATCTTTGAAGGCACATGGGAGATAAAAGGAATTATATACAATGATCAATTCTGTGTACCCATGAGAAAGCGGCCTCTCATCAACTTATTTATTACATTTTTGGAACTTTGCTCCACAATGTGCATTTAAAAAAAAAATGGGAACTAGCATTTAGTCTCTCTCTCTCTCTGAATTAGTGATATAGGCGTTCTAATAGAGCACTGTTTAGTTAAGGCTCCCCTTTCTTCCTACACCTACTGTCTTGCTATGTACTAGGGGTTTACACTTATCAATATTCTCTTCTTTTATTTGTAAACATTTTGGTTCTCACTCTATTTTCGTTTTGTTTTGTTGTATTTATCTGTCATCAATTGTAACATTCCTCTATTTAGAGGTTTGCTGACAGCTCTTTAATTTCTCTTTAACGTCGCATGATTTTTGGAGACACTGTATTTTATATATCTATATTGGAGATTAAATAGTTCCTTTAACTAGTATCAATAAAGGATACGTCTTCACACATTTTTTCTCATTTATTTTTGGTCAGGGTATTCATTCATTTTAGTCTAGAATACAATATATGCAGTTATTGATTTGAAATAGAGTCTAGTGATAATGTATCAACCACTAACGTGCTGTTACTCTGCAGGTAATGATACATTTGGATATGCAGTCAGCAGTCTTGTTGCACAAAGAAATTTTGCAAGAGCACTCAGAATCCCACAATAATGCATACTAGTTCTTCCAATGCTTTAATTCACTCAGCATTTTGCTACATCATCACCAAATCCTGCATCTTAGATGTGGCCTACTCTATCAATTCCTTTGACAACCACCAAGCAGTGCTTAGATATTCTGGAGCACCTGTTACTTAAAGAGCAGTCTACTAGCAGTCTTCTCTTGACACCTTTCAGTGTTCCTGTATTTGCTAACTCTATCTGTTTTCAACTCCTGATTCATTCTCTGACATTACACATCACTGCCATGTAGCATTACAAATAGGCTTGATCAGGCCTCCTTGTTCCGTATCCATCATCTCTGAATATTCAGATAAGTCTAATTCCAGATAAAGACCTCATCATTTTTGTTTGTTTTTTTCAGCTGTGCTTTGAAGCATGGTTCTGATCACACTTAAGGAACCTGTCTAAGAGCAAGACGTTTCCAGAATCAGTGTCGTGCACCTCTATGCGTTTCCATTCAAGAACAACTAACAACAGGATCCAACACCCAACACATGAGTTTCAGAAAGTGGGCCATCATCTAATTAGAGACGAAGGTTGCGCATATGGCAAAACAATTCAACAATGAATGACTTTGATTAGGGTAAGGGAGGTAGAATAGCTGTTATCAATGTGTAGATATTACAGGAATACAATGAGTATATGTCAATACCAGAGTGATAAAGGGTGTCTAAACAATAACAGTGATTATAATATAACCTAAATAAATTCTAATGAGTGGAACTGGGTGGATTAGAACAATGATTACTGCCCTTTCTGATAAGCTTTGTAGAACATATTTATAAATGACAGAGAATGCAGGAATTTTGTACAATCAGTAAATTAGATGTACTATAGCTCAGCAACTAAACATGTCTTTGCGGCTGCGACAGACAGTTTCTTTGATCTAATGCCTTTGAATGAACTTACAGAATAAATTAAATGGGGAGGATAAAGCAGCATTCTTTCCTATTTTGTGAAAGTGACCTTATGAGCAACCAGTGCAGTGTTTGTTTTATGAAAGTGTCTTTGAACCTCAGCTACAGAACATATTACCACATAACTTGGCATGATAGTATATTTAGCAACATTATCCTTTTTATTCTACAGACATAGATTGGTGCCAGTCTGCTTCCTAGTTGTGGTTTTCAGGCTCGCAGTTACCTATAGAACACTGTGTATGAGAAAATAAAAAAGGATTTTGTGGACATACATGTTAATATAATTTAGGGCACACATGTCTTTAGTGAACAGCATGGCCAGTCCATATGATCATCTTGGGCTGATGGTTTAAGACAAGATGAAATATAAAGAAAGGGTTCATCAGAAAGGTTTTAACCCCTTAGGGACCAAACTTCTGGAATAAAAGGGAATCATGACATGTCACACATGTCATGTGTCCTTAAGGGGTTAATGATGTTAATATAGCAGTGTGTTCTTAAGAGCACAGTACCATTGCAAATTGCTTCATGAAGTCTCTATTATCTCGCTGTAGGTACTGTGTATTAGAATGTAGTTTTCCCATCTAGAGCATTGGTTCATAACCCTGTCAACACCACAGCACATTTTGTTGTGCCCAGGAAATACATATGCCATGGTGACTGGTGGAGGACCCAGTCATATCATGCACTATAGTCATTGGGAGGACCTATTATGTGATGTCATTTCCTTAGTTGTAGAGTGGAGACTGAGATAAAGGAAGTGCCACGTGGAATATAAAATATAGAATGTTTGAGAAATGTAGCTAACTTTATAATGATGAACTAATGAAATGTTATATTTTTCTAAAAGGAACGGACAAAGAGAAGGCAAAGGACGGGGAGAAGGAAGAAGAACAATAACAAGATCTTCCTGAGTATTTTCGTGACACAGTTGAGTCTGCCACCTTAAGGAGGAGAAGCATGACAGCTATGACTTTACCCTCCTGGGTAGTGATGTCCTGAACTGTTCGCCCACGAATAGTTCCCGGCGAACATAGCGTGTTCGCGTTCGCCATGGATGGCGAACATATGCGCTGTTCGGTCCGCCCCCTATTCGTCATCATTGAGTAAACTTTGACCCTGTACCTCACGGTCAGCAGACACAGTCCAGCCAATCAGCAGCAGACCCTCCCTCCCAGACCATCCCACCTCCTGGACAGCATCCATTTTAGATTCATACTGAAGCTGCATTCTTAGTGAGAGTACGGATAGTGTAGCTGCTGCTGATTTGATAGGGACTTGCCCAGTGCCACCACTCATATCTGGTGTCACAATAGCTTGCATTTAAAAAAAAACAATACTTTTTTGATTTTAATATAATAGCAATCAGTTTCCTTCACGAGTGTGCGTTTCAGGGCCTGCCCAGTGCCACCACTCACTCATATCTGGTGTCACAATAGCTTGCATTTAACAAAAACTAAACTTTTTGGACTGTAATATAATAGCAGTCAGTTTCCTTCACGAGTGTGCGTTTCAGGGCCTGCCCAGTGCCACCACTCACTCACTGGTGTCCCAATAGCTTGCATTTAAAAAAAACAAAAAACGTTTTTGACTGTAATATAATAGCAGTCAGTTTCCTTTACGGGTGTGCGTTTCAGGGCCTGCCCAGTGCCACCACTCACTCACTGGTGTCACAATAGCTTGCATTTAAAAAAAACAAAACTTTTTTGACTGTAATATAATAACAGTCAGTTTCCTTCACGCGTGTGCGTTTCAGGGCCTGTCAGGGCACAGAGTCACACCAGTGCAACTCATATCTGGTGTAACAGTAGTGTACATTTTTTAAAAAAAATACAATTTTGACTGTAATAGATTGAATAGCAGTTAGTTGTCTGCCAGCGTGTGTGTCAGGCTCACAGCGTATACTGTGCCCACTTGCCCAGTGCCAACACTCACTCATATCTGGTGTCCTAATAGCTTGCATTTAAAAAAAACTAAACTTTTTGCACTGTAATATAATAGCAGTCAGTTTCCTTCATGAGTGTGCGTTTCAGGGCCTGCCCAGTGCCACCACTCACTCACTGGTGTCCCAATAGCTTCCATTTAAAAAAAAAAAAAAAAAAAAAACTTTTTTGATTTTAATATAATAGCAGTCAGTTTCCTTCACAAGTGTGCGTTTCAGGGCCTGCCCAGTGCCACCACTCATTCATATCTGGTGTCACAATAGCTTGCATTTAGAAAAAACTAAACTTTTTGGACTGTAATATAATAGCAGTCAGTTTCCTTCACGCGTGTGCGTTTCAGGGCCTGCCAGGGCACAGTGTCACACCAGTGCAACTCATATCTGGTGTAACAGTAGTGTACATTTAAAAAAAACAATTTTTTTGACTGTAATAGATTGAATAGCAGTTAGTTGTCTGCAAGCGTGTGTGTCAGGGCTACAGCATCTACTCTGCCAACTTCTGCCAGTGCACAGTGCCACTCATATCTGTTGTCACAGTAGCTTGCACGCATAGTACCACTAATCGAAAAAAAAATTACAGGCAGAGGCAAGCCACCCCGCAGGGGCCATCGTGGTCGTGGTGCTGTGATTCCCTTTGGCCCTAGAATAATGCCCAGTGTTCAGAGGCCACGTACCCTGAACTCGAAAAGTTCTGAGGACATAGTTGACTGGCTAACACAGGACACCCAATCTTCTACAGCTTCCGCTCGGAACCTTGACACACCATCCTCCTCCAGATTAGCTTCGGGCACCTCTCAAGTTACCACTCGCCCGCCACCACCACCAACACTAGCACCACAGTCGCTTCACTTGGTATGTCAGAGGAGTTATTTACACATCAGTTGGAAGAAATGAGTGATGCGCAACCATTATTGCCAGAGGATGTAGATAACAGGGATATGTCTCAGTCAGGCAGCATTAAACACATGGACGTACGGTGTGATGATGATGATGTTGTACCCGCTGCTGCTTCCTTTGCTGAGTTGTCAGATACAATTGAAGCGGTTGATGATGACGATGCGTCCGTGGATGTCATGTGGGTGCCCGCTAGAACAGAAGAAGAACAGGGGGAAAGTTCAGATGGGGAGACAGAGAGGAGGAGGAGGAGACGAGTTGGAAGCAGGGGGAGGTCGTCGCAAGGAGCTAGTGGCACAGTCAGACAGCATGCATCGGCACCCGGGGTTAGCCAGACAGCATGCCAATCAACGCATGCCAATCAACGCATGCTGTTGCCACCACCAGAATGCCGTCATTGCAGAGCTCAGCAGTGTGGTATTTTTTTTGTGTGTCTGCCTCTGACAACAGCGATGCCATTTGCAACCTGTGCCAAAAGAAACTGAGTTGTGGGAAGTCCAACACCCACCTAGGTACAACTGCTTTGCGAAGGCACATGATCGCACATCACAAACGCCTATGGGATCAACACATGAGTACAAGCAGCACACAAACTCAAAGCCGCAATCCTCCTCCTGGTCCAGCATCATCAGCCACGTTAACCACTGCTGTCCTCCTTGCCCCCTCTCAATCATCCGCCCCTCCGTTTCTGGACTTGAGCAGTTCCTGCTCATCTGCCCACAGTCAGGTGTCTGTCAAGGACATGTTTGAGCGTAAGAAGCCAATGTCACAAAGTCACCCCCTTTGCCCGGCGTCTGACAGCTGGCTTGACTGAACTCTTAGCCCAGCCAGCTTTTACCATACAAGCTGGTGGAGTCTGAGGCATTCAAAAAATTTGTAGCTATTGGGACACCGCAGTGGAAGGTACCCGGACGAAATTTCTTTGCACAAAAGGCAATCCCCAACCTGTACTCGATTGTGCAAAAGGAAGTAATGGCATGTCTGGCACACAGTGTTGGGGCAAGGGTCCATCTGACCACTGATACCTGGTCTGCAAAGCATGGTCAGGGCAGGTATATCACCTACACTGCGCATTGGGTAAACCTGCTGACGGCTGCCAAGCATGGAATGCGTGGCTCTGCAGAGGAGTTGGTGACACCACCACGACTTGCAGGCAGGCCTGCTGCCACCTCCTCTACTCCTCCTACTCCATCCTCTTCCATAACCTCCTCGGCTGAGTCCTCTTCTGCTGCTGCGTCTTGCTCTACATCAATGGCAACCCCCCAGCTCCCCAGGTACTATTCCACATCCCGGATACGGCAGTGTCACGCCGTCTTGGGGTTGACTTGCCTGAAAGCAGAGAGTCACACCGGACCAGCACTCCTGTCCGCCCTGAAAGCACAGGTGGATCAGTGGCTGACTCCGCACCAACTGGAGATCGGCAAAGTGGTTTGTGACAATTTGGGCAAGTTGACACATGTGCCGTGCATGGCACATGTGTGTAATCTGATCGTACAACGCTTTGTGCTTAAGTACCCAGGCTTACAGGACGTCCTGAAGCAGGCCAGGAGGTGTGTGGCCATTTCAGGCGTTCCTACACGGCCATGGCGCACTTTTCTGATATCCAGCGGCGAAATAACATGCCAGTGAGGCGCTTGATTTGCAACAGCCCGACACGTTGGAATTCAACACTCCTAATGTTCGACCGCCTGCTCCAACAAGAAAAAGCCGTTAACGAGTATTTGTATGACCGGGGTGCTAGGACAGCCTCTGCGGAGCTGGGAATTTTTTTGCCACGTTACTGGACGCTCATGCGCAATGCCTGTAGGCTCATGCGTCCTTTTGAGGAGGTGACAAACCTAGTCAGTCGCACCGAAGGCACCATCAGCGACATCACACCATTTGTTTTCTTCCTGGAGCATGCCCTGCGAAGAGTGCTGGATCAGGCCGTAGATGAGCGTGAAGAGGAAGAGTTGTGGTCACCATCACCACCAGAAACAGCCTCATCAGCATCGCTTGCTGGACCTGCGGCAACGCTGGAAGAGGATTGTGAGGAAGAAGAGTCAGAGGAAGAATGTGGCTTTGAGGAGGAGGAGGAAGACCAACCACAACAGGCATCCCAGGGTGCTCATTGTCACCTATCTGGTACCCGTGGTGTTGTACGTGGCAGGGGGAAGAACATACCTTCAGTGAGATCACTGAGGACGAGGAACGGGACATGAGTAGCTCGGCATCAAACCTTGTGTAAATGGGGTCTTTCATGCTGTCGTGCCTGTTGAGGGACCCTCGTATAAAAAGGCTGAAGGAGAACGACCTGTACTGGGTGTCCACGCTACTAGACCCCCGGTATAAGCAGAAAGTGCCTGAAATGTTACCGAATTACCGCAAGTCGGAAAGGATGCAGCAGTTCCAAAATCAATTAAAAAGTATGCTTTACACAGCGTATAAGGGTGATGTCACAGCACAATGGGAATCTAACAGGGGAAGAGGTGAAAGTAATCCTCCTCCTCCCACGACCACGCCGGCAAGGACAGGACGCTTTACAGACGTGTTGTTGATGGAGGACGTGCGGAGCTTTTTAAGTCCTACGCATCGCCACAGGCCTTCGGGGTCCACCCTCAGAGAACGACTCGACCTACAGGTAGCAGACTACCTCGTCTTAACTGCAGATATCGACACTCTGAGGAGCGATGAACCCCTTGACTACTGGGTGTGCAGGCTTGACCTGTGGCCTGAGCTATCCCAATTTGCGACAGAACTTCTGGCCTGCCTCGCTTCAAGTGTCCTGTCAGAAAGGACCTTCAGTGCAGCAGGAGGTATTGTCACTGAGAAGAGAAGTCGCCTAGGTCAAAAAAGTCTAGATTACCTCACCTTTATTAAGATGAATGAGGGATGGATCCCGAAGGGATTGACAGTGGGCAATACATTCGACTAAAAAAGGCCTGATGAGGGGGACGTAACAGTTTTCGCGGCTGCCGGACCACCGCGTGATATTTAAATCCCTAGCTCACCCCAGTACCTTGCCCTGTCGTTGTTTCCTGTTCCTGGTTTCCTGAGAGTGCTTTATCATTATGAATCTGATTTCCTGGTAATCTGATCTTGGCTTTTCCCTGGTTATCCTGAATTCTGGCTTCTCTGACTTGGCTTGTGTAAACGGTATTGTGTATTTTCTGGCTTCCTTGACCTCGGCTTTCCCTTTGACCATTCTCTGTCTCTAGCGTATTAGTCCGGCCATTCTAAGGTCCGGTTTACGCTTTGTCCTTTTATTTTCATTTTCTTGCCTATGTATATGTTTATGGACTGTTTGCGGTTGTTTGCGATGCGTTAAACGGGAAGATTTGTCTGTCACTGTGAAGCAGGCGTAACCCTTACACTACCTGATCAATACAACATCATACCTGATGTTTTAAAGCACGTTATTCCAAACAATTTAAGAATGTTGGGTGATTTTTGCCCTTTATGGATTAAAACCAGACTCTGCATCAACTATGTCATTTTCCATGGGAGTTTTGCCATGGATCCCCCTCTGGCATGCCACAGTCCAGGTGTTAGTCCCCTTGAAACAACTTTTCCATCACTATTGTGGCCAGAAAGAGTCCCTGTGGGTTTTAAAATTCGCCTGCCCATTGAAGTCTTTGCGGAAGTTCGCGTTCGCCATTCGCGAACCGAAAATGTTATGTTTGCGACATCACTACTCCTGGGTGAAGAGCCTGTTTCCAGCTGGTTACAGGTCACACCACCTCCAATGACAGCCAGAGGAATGTCAGCAGATGGCAAGCCCACCACAGGTTTGGTGTACACCACTGCCTCCTGCATTGGCCCGACCACCATCTCCTCTAATGGCCCCACCACCACCTCCCACAATGGCCCCACCACAGCCTCCTCCTCAGCTTGGCTTTCTGGACTCTACTACATGGACATCATTAGAGACACTGCAATGTTTACATCGCAGGGTTAAGACTGCCTTTTGTGATGCTTCACAGAGTTTAACTCCATGAACTGATGCTGGAAGTCCTAACGGTTTGCATGAGGATATCTTCAAAATCCCCTTTGGAAAGCACTGAGTCAATTATTTTCTAAGGGGGAAAACCTAATTCACATGTGCTTTATGTTCCCCTTGTGATGACATCGGAGGAGACAGAGCCAGCACCAAGGGACTTCAGTGCCGGAATCAGGTAAGTGTTTTTAACCCTCTCATTGTGGCGGGGGTGGGGCAGAGACATGATAATGTCCGGACAGCTTTGTATTCCTCATACTATAGAGTTTCTTTAAGAGTAACACAATTTATTTTTTTCCATCATGCGTCTATTCCTAAAGTGATGAAAAAGCCATCTAAAAATTCTGTAAACACGTCTAATTGACATACTTGTTCATGATTTCTTCATATATGACTTGTTCATATATTTATATGTGTAAGTGCCCTGTGGGTTCCTGTTGTTGTTCTAATTTTTTATGTCAATTTTTATGTCTGTAAATTGTTCATTTGAATGATACATGCACTTTACTTACACGAAGAATAATTTCATATTTCTACATTATATGTCTGGCATTTTCGTTTACTCCTATTGCAGCTTGAAAGGTTCAGCTTGGTTATGTGCTTCAGGGTCAAAATGTAACATGAGTTTTTCTTTCTTACACAATGTATCGAATCTTTGAGGCTCCTTATTTTGTGTTTTTCCAGTGGTGGTCAGTCACTAATGGTGAGATTTTGCAGTTGGGAAACAGACGCTACAACTTAAAGGACCACCAGCTTAATGAAGTGGTCTGGGTGCCTGGTCCAGCTAGGGTTAACCCTTTCTTCTATAAACATAGCAGTTTCAGAGAAACTGCTATGTTTATATTTGGGTTAATCCAGCCTCTAGTGGCTGTCTCATTGACAGCCGCTAGAGGCGCTTGAAAATCACAGTGAGAAGACGCCAGTGTCCATAGGAAAGCATTGTAAATGCTTTCCTATGAGACTGGCTGAATGCGCGCGCGACACTTGCCGCGCATGCGCAATCAGCTGAAGAGGAGGAGAGGAGGAGGAGAGGAGGCGGAGAGAAGGAGAAGAGCTCCCCGCCCGGCGCTGGAGAAAGAGGTAAGTTTAACCCCTTCCTCTCCATCCAACCCGGTGGGAGGGGGTCCCTGAGGGTGGGTGCACCCTCAGGGCACTATAGTGCCAGGAAAACGAGTATGTTTTCCTGGGACTATAGTGGTCCTTTAAACATCCACTTTAGGGTTTAGCGGCTGGCCAAAACAAGATTGGAAAATAATAATTACCATTTTTCTTTCGAGATCTTGTTGATGTACCTAAAATTAAGGACATGACAAATTTTGCCTGATATAGATATTTACAGTAGTTACACAATTGCACTCACAAATGTTTTATATAAAAAGCGCCTTATGGGTGCCACCCATAATGTCAAATAGGGGGCTGTCCACCGAGCCAGTAGATACAAGTTCCAGCACACTAAAAGCCAATTCAAGGATATTTTTCTCCAAAAGTTAGAATCACGGTCCTATGCGTTTCATCCTCATTCGAGGACTTCCTCAGGGACAACATGTGATTAAAAACAATAAACAGTAATACAGTGCAAAAATATAGCCTAGTGATGCTCTCCCACAGTTCATTTTTAATAGGGTTAGCCCCAAAAGTTTATTGGTAGTCCTCGAATGGACGAAACGCGTAGGACCGTGATTTTAACTACATTTGTGCATTTTACAATTTTGTATCGAATAAATATCATTTTGGAGAAAAATATCCCTGGATTGGTTTTTAGTGTGCTGGTACTTCCATCTACTGGCTCGGTGGACAGCCCCTTATTTGACATCATGGGTGGCACCCAGAAGGCGCTTTTTACATCGACAATTTGTGAGTGCAATTCTGTTACTGCTTTTTATATCTATACCAGACAATATTTGCACTATGCCATGTCCTTGATTTTAGGTACATCAGCAGGATCCCTACATTTTCTCTGTGTGTATATATCTCTATATTGATTGGTTAGTACCTGGGAAGTAACCTTGGGAGGCTGTGTACCCAAGCTAAGTATTTTAATTTTATTTTTGCACAATTCACTGTTGTTTCGGTGGATTGATCACAACTATACCATTATTCTTTGTCTGAAAAATGATTTGAGTTACATTGTGCAGCACCTCCACTCCTGTATCCGTGATGTTGGCGTGTGCTGTAATGATGTGCACCTTTGTAAAAGGGGTTTTAATTACGCCGTCACTTTAACGCTCACAATTTTGAACTTTATTTGAATTTATATGTTTCACATTATTTAAACATTTTTAAAAACATTTACATGAATTGATGAACTAGATTTAAATGCCCAAAGCAGTATGGGATATCATAAGTTAAAGTATAACTAGGATGTGAAGTTGCAATACCTAAGAATTTACACGGTTATTCAATAAAATGAGAATTTAAAGTGAATTTTAAATTGTAGGCCAAATAAATGACCTGAAAGAATCCAATTTGGCTATTTTGACCTTAAATTTGAAATTCACTTTGAATCTACTCAGAATTTTCACTTTTTGAGCAAACCCTGTTAGAAAAGAGAAGAGAAAAAAATGTGATTTCTGAAATCCCATACAAATCAGATTTATTTCTTTGCCATTCTTTCTGCATTGCATTAGGCTGGGCTTGGAGATGGATGTTGGAAAATTTGAATGGTAGAACCCAAATTGTAGCAGATTTAATGTTTGGCAGATGGTTGTGGGTGACGGAGTAAATCGATGATTTTTTTTCAGTTGTTTGTATTATGGTTTTTCCAGTTCAGCTATGCTGAGGTTCATTTAACGTTTTAGTCACTCAAACTGAGTCCCCGACATGCAATTTAAATGGAATTTATGGTAATTTGTTTGTCATTCTTTATACATACCACAATTTACACTTTTTTTGACTTTTGACTGTTTTCTTTTCCACTGTGCAAAGATTAACAGAGAGACATATTTTGTTAAAGAATAAAAATAAGATGTAAACGTTATATATTTATTCTAAATAAGCAGTGCATTTAATGTTTTAAGGATATCTACAAATGATCTTGCCAGGTTGTCAGGGTTATTCAGAATTTAAAGTGAATTGAAAGTGAAATTAAAATTAAAATTAAAGATTAAAATAGCTGAAGTAGACTGGAAAGAGGTGACAGAATTGAATTCACGCATCCTACAGAAAAAGCTGACGGCAGACCCATGGGCTTGTCTCCTATCCAGGCCGACAGACGGGCTAGACAAGTATAGCCAGAGACTCTTAAACTTACTAAACCTGGCAGCACGTAGGGCTCTAGCGCAACACTGGATCAAGTCAGAAACCCCACCTATTACGCTAGTACAGACGAAAATCAGAGACAACTGTCTGATGGACAGATTAACGGCCCAGGTGCGAAACACCACAACCACTTACCAAAAAGTATGGGCATTGTGGGAACAATTCGACAACTGCCTGCTGGGGGAAACCCAGACCGCAGAGGCAGGACCAACACAGAGACAAAATATAACACAACGCAGAAGGGTACAATACGAAACGAACACAGCCGAGGCATACACACAGCAACACGCAAAACACTTATCCTCATACAACAATAATACGTGACATATGTTTATAACATTTATTATGCTTATTTTTTGTATGTCTTTTATGCATGATATACATGTTACAAAAAAAAAAAAATCAGGCGGTTACCAAGACACCATCGGGCTTCTGCGCAAGCCACACAATGCATACCGGTCGCAATGTAACTGTCATCACCAAAATAAAGAATTGACAAAAAAAATAAAAATAGCTGAAGTAGAACAATTCTCTAAGTCAGTTATGCTTCATGAGAGCTATAACCACTGCAGGGAGCTATAACCATCGCAGAGAGCTATAACCACTGCAGGGAGTTATAACCACTGCAGGGAGCTATAACCATTGCAGAGAGCTATAACCACTGCAAAGAGTTATAACCACTGCAGGGAGCTATAACCACTGCAGGGAGCTATAACCATTGCAGAGAGCTATAACCACTGCAGAGAGCTACAACCATTGCAGAGGGCTATAACCACTGCAGGGAGTTATAACCACTGCAGGGAGCTATAACCACTGCAGAGAGCTATAACCACTGCAGGGAGCTATAACCATTGCAGAGAGCTATAACCACTGCAGAGAGCTACAACCATTGCAGAGGGCTATAACCACTGCAGGGAGTTATAACCATTGCAGGGAGCTATAACCACTGCAGAGAGCTATAACCATTGCAGGGAGCTATAACCACCGCAGAGAGCTATAACCACTGCAGGGAGCTATAACCACTGCAAAGAGTTATAACCACTGCAGGGAGCTATAACCATTGCAGAGAGCTATAACCACTGCAGAGAGCTACAACCATTGCAGAGGGCTATAACCACTGCAGGGAGCTATAACCACTGCAGGGAGCTATAACCACTGCATAGAGCTATAACCACTGCAGGGAGATATAACCACTGCAGGGAGCTATAACCACTGCAGAGAGCTATAACCACTGCAGAGAGCTACAACCATTGCAGAGGGCTATAACCACTGCAGGGAGCTATAACCACTGCAGGGAGCTATAACCACTGCAGAGAGCTATAACCACTGCAGGGAGCTATAACCACTGCATAGAGCTATAACCACTGCAGGGAGCTATAACCATTGCAGAGAGCTATAACCACTGCAGAGAGCTATAACCACTGCAGAGAGCTACAACCATTGCAGAGGGCTATAACCACTGCAGGGAGCTATAACCACTGCAGGGAGCTATAACCACTGCATAGAGCTATAACCACTGCAGGGAGCTATAACCATTGCAGGGAGCTATAACCACTGCATAGAGCTATAACCACTGCAGAGAGCTATAACCATTGCAGAGAGCTATAACCATTGCAGGGAGCTATAACCACTGCAGGGAGCTATAACCATTGCAGAGAGCTATAACCATTGCAGGGAGCTATAACCACTGCAGGGAGCTATAACCACTGCAGAGAGCTAGGACCATTGCATAGAGCTATACCACTGCAGGGAGCTATAACCATTGCAGGGAGCTATAACCACAATTGCCTTATCCAGGGCAGCTGTATCCAGAGACCCTCAGTCCCACTTCAGCTACTGGGTGTGAAGTGCTCAAGTGTCCCCTGCTAGAGGTGAGGAAGCTGACCTGACAGAGGTACTCAGCCGGAGTGTGGTGGCTCCGTTACAGTGATATTCTAATAGGTGTTGCTTAATCCCATTTGAATTTATAGTGCTTATCCCGAAATACTGCTGTGTCTTCTGCAATCTTTCCCTCAAATAAAAAGTATTTACCAATTTTCAAATCTGGCAAAGTCAGTCTCCCCATCTTCTATCTATTAATATAAAGAAGTCTTTAACCTAGTCGGAGCTCATATTAATCTTGTACTAGATCGACATGTTCTTAGCCTAGAGGGGATTCAAAATGCAACACATATTTGAAACTTAGTAAAACAAAACAAAACAAGTCAGGCTGTGTAAAGAAGTGAATGTTCTTTTTTAATGCAGATGATTTGCATCACATGTAACATTTCTAAAGTCAGTGTGTAGTGTAAGCCTTACTTAGCCGCTTCTGAGCTTGTTGGCTGCAAATCAGGTACATTTCAAAACATGACTGCTGTCTAGATGTAACCACCAACCCGTTGCCCCTGTTCCCAATGACACACAAGAGACCGAATTAAGTTGGGTAAGGGCAAAGGCCACAGCTTTATTTATCTTTACATGCCAGCAACAAAACCATACTGTCGGCTGTTGGGGGGATTGCCCAACAGACAGATCTATCCCCACAAACCATGAGTCCAATGCAGCCTGCCTCCACCATCAGCTCCCAGCAGGCTGCGACTCCCCAAGCCTCATCGGCAACTTCTTCACTTCTGCCTGCGCTGTCCAGGACGCGATGACGACTTTCCTTCACGCCTCCTGTCGTCACCGCGCCCCCCGCCGACAGCGCAGCCTCAATCCCACTCTGTAAACCCGTATTAAGGATATCCAACCCAATGGCATTTAAGTGTACCCCATCCTTCCTCATCAAATCCCTATGGCAATGTTCAGCTTGCGCCGGCTCTTCTCCAAAACCACGTGCATGCGGCAGCGTTCGCCAGCACGGCCTGGAAACCACCTCTGACCAAACCAAGGTCATGTCCGGAAATATTGCCATGCACCTCGCCAAGTCGTGCCGAATCGCGTGGAGAAGGTCCACTGTCCTGGATTCCCCTAAGTCATTGTCTCCTGCATGGACTACCGCCACAACCGGCCCTGAGACAAACTTATGCAGCGCAACGAATTCTGGGTATACTTGATGCCATAAAAGACCCCTAATGCCCTTCCACCGGACTCAGGCCAAGTCAAATGGAAACCCCAAATTCCGTCCATAGGCTCGGTCTTCTGCTCGCCGAGCAGCCCAGTACACGTAGGAATGCCCTATAATCCACACATACCGGGACCGACCACCTACAACGAGAAGAGGGTTACAGCATATGAGAACGGACATATGACTTAAAACGCCCCGACTCCCACCTACCAATGCGCCGGATACCCGCAGCCGAGAAGCCCAGTAAACTCGCATGGGTGGCAGCCCCAATCCGAAAGGAATGGGCGGAAAATCCTCGACCATCCATCCCACCAGCGGTAAGCGCTCTACGCAGCATGGCCGAGAACTGATACCGCGTCAGAGGCGGCCCAATTCAAGTGAGTTAACAACGGGCCCCCCCGCTCCGGACTTACCTTCATGAATTCGTGAAAGGCCCCAACCGGACATACATCGTCCCCCGAAGTCCCTAAATGGACCCAGGCACCCCGGGCCACTTGGTCCGTCTTAGACCGCTGCACAAGAATGTCAACGGCGGACAGAGACCACCGCACATCCAACAATGCCAACGGCGAGGCCTTCCTTTTACTTGGAGCGACCAGCTCTCCGATGCGAAAAGCTCCAAAAAAACAAAATGAAAAGGCCAAACAAAATAACTTGGAGTCATACTCTGAACCACAGACCGCCGGCAACACTGCGAGAATCCGTCGCAACATCTCAACTGAAATCGGGCGCCGACGATCCGGGCACCGCCGCAGACACCACCCCTTTATCACTCTCTGAATCCCAAATTCCTTGGTGATATCACGCCAACCCATGAAACGGAACAGAAAGGACAGTGCAGCCAGCGCCTTTTCTGCTGCCGCGCAAGACCTACCTCGCTTGACCATGTCCTCCAACAGCACTAGAGTCGCCTCCAGGCGCCCTGGTTCCGCAGAGACCTCCCCGTCTCGTGCTGACGACAGCCACTGTCTCCACACTGCCTGGTATGCCTTCCAGGAAGCCTCCGCCAAGGAATCCGACACCAAGCCCATCAGGCCTCGAAATCGAGCTTCCATAAGGAGTCCAGACACGTCAGACCGATCCGCCGCGCCTCCGGCGCTGCCTCGCGAAACCGCTCCCACTGCAATCGAGACAAGGTGTCAGCCACCACATTTTGCACACCTGGGACATGACGCACCCGCACCCAAATGTTAAACTGCAGACTAAGAAGCACCAGTCGCCGAAGCAGCGCCCAAACTGGTGGAGACGAGGAAGACGACCGGGCAATCACATGAACAACACTCATGTTGTCCATGTGAAAGACCACCGTGTGATTCCGAAGATCCTCGCCCCACAGTTCCAGTGCGACCACTATCGGAAAAAGCTCCAAAAAGGTAAAATTCCGTCCAAACGGGGAAGACCGCCACTCCTCCAGCCACTCCCCCTCGCACCACTGGCCCTTAAAATACGCCCCAAAACCAACAGACCCCGAGGCGTCCGTAAAGAGCTCCAACGCCGAATTAGAAGTTGCCTCCCTCAACCAGCAGGAGTGTCCGTTGTAACGGCGTAGGAAGGAGCTCCACACTGCCAGATCCGCCCAAAGGCGCCTCGTGATCTGAATGTAATGGAAGGGTTCCCTCACTCCCACCGTGGACAAGGACAATCTGTGACAAAACGCCCGACCCATCGGTAAGACCCGACACGCGAAAACCAAGTGGCCCAGAAGGCTTTGCATTTGACGCAACTGAACCTTCTTAGAGCCCTTGACCAAGTCAACCAGACGAAGTAACACCACCAACTTCTCCTCTGGGAGCCGAAAAACCATGCTCTCGGTATCGATCTCGATACCCAGGACCGACAGAACCAACACCGGGGCGACCGTTTTCTGTTCCGAAACTGGAACTCCGAAATCCGACGCCACGCGTCGGAAGGCCTGGAGCAAAGAAAGACAATCCGGAGAACCCGACGGACCGACAAACAAGAAGTCGTCCAGGTAATGGGTCAAGGAACCCAAGCCCGACACTCTTGCCGTGACCCACTCCAAAAAGGAAGAAAACAGTTTGAAATAAGAGATAGCGCAGCCCATGGGCATGCACATGCCATAATAGTAGGAACCGTGAGCAAAACACCCTAACAAGTGGAAACAATCCGGATGAACTGGTAACAAACGGAAGGCGGACTCAATGTCCAATTTTGCTAATAACACCCCACGACCGGCCCGCCGAAGGAGGAGCAATGCCGAGTCGAAGGACGCACAGCGCACCCTGCACACATCCCTGTCGATGTCATCATTGACCAACGCCCGCGCTGGGTACGAGAGATGGTAAATTAACCGAAAAGCTCCCGGATACTTTTTGGGTACCAAGCCCAACGGAGACACTCTCAGATTGTGCAAAGGGGGGGAATCAAAGGGGCCGGCCATGCATCCCCGTTGAATCTCCACCTCCAATTTTTCCCGTAATAAGCCCTCTTTTCCGAGTGGACCGAAGGTTGTCGGCAAACCGACCCTCATCCGACAGCACGAATGGAATCCAGAAACCCGTCGTGAATCCGTCGAACAAAAGGTCCGTGACGTCCCGCTTAGGATACCTGTCTAGCCAAGGTCGCATCTTTTCCACGGTCACTGGGGTCCTCGCCGCGAGAAACGTCGTCCCTACCAGAGCCCTTGGCGGCAGATGGTCTACCCTTCCTGAAACAGCGAAGTGCCGGGTGGGCTCCCCCGCAGTGGGCACACTCGTGCCGGCCAGCGCATGCCAGGCGCTGGGGTCGTCCTCCAGCTCCGCCCCTCTCCTCCTCTGAATCCTCCTCAGCGTCCGATTCACCCAGGAGTCTCCCAGCTCCCAGGGGGGCTGCAGCCGACACGGCCTCCCGACCGCCGGCATCCTGGCAGGGAATAAGGCTTGAGGCTGCCGCCCGATCCGCGGCACCCCGTGATCTGGCTGGTCCAGTGTACTCCAGAAGCCTTGGGGCTGCCGCCCGATCCGCGGCACCCCTGTAACAACACTGTCCTGCAGTCTCCCCTCCGTTCTGGTGTCCTGGCATGCCATTTCCGGTGCGGGCACCCACTTCCGGGTTCGGGCCGTCGCCGGCTGCTGACTTCACTTCCGGTGCGCCGTCCGTGCGCGACTGGCGAGAAAGTGGGCTGCGCGATCTTCCCACCGCTCCACCATCTTGGAAATGGCCGCCGGGCACAGCCGCTCGGGGGGTCATCAAAAGGCTCGGTTCCACATCCCCAGCCACCGCAGAATGTCTTCTTCGTCTCCCTTCTCGACCTCCTCTCACCGGGCTGGGAGACAGTCGCAACGGCGGCCTAGAACGCCTGGCCCACCGCCCTCCATCCACTGGCCTTGCCTCTTCACCTGGGACACCATCCATTCCAGCCAACACCGCTGCCAACGAGCCTGCACCATGTGCAGCCCGGTAAGCCTGCAACAGAGCCACCAAAGACTCCTGGGAAACGTCCATCTCTCTCAGAAACTCAGGAAAAACAGGCAAGATGAGAATTCTGATGATTTATGTATATATATATATATATATATATATATATATATATATATATAAAAGTAAAACAGTACCTTGCACTCAGGCTCCACAGTAACCAAACCGGGTGCAGTACCAGGGCTTAAACATCCAAATAGAAAAAATGGTTGGTTGCACTCACGGATTTCCATAAAATATAACTTTTATTCCAATGGTTAAAACAGATCAATTTAACCATTGGAATAAAAGTTATATTTTATGGAAATCCGTGAGTGCAACCAACCATTTTTTCTATTTATATATATATATATATATAATATGTAATGAATGAGGGCTTGCACTCACGGTCTGTAGATAAGTAAAACAATTCTTGTTTATTTCAACGATTAAAACATGGTTGCTGCCAATATATATATATATATATATTTTAGGGGGTCAGCCAGTGGGACAAAGGAAAGTCAGGATCCCTGCACTTTCAAGAGCTGACTGGTAAGTCCCCTCCCCTAACTGTCCTTATAACTGTCTTACCCTTTGGCCAATTTGTATCCATCTACACCCCTCCCCTCTGCTTCTCCTTCAAGACTCAGTCATGTCCCCCCTTGCTTGTCAGTCCAGGGAGGTGTCTTTCTTGTTACACATTTGGAGATGCTTTAATATGGTATAATGAGAAAAATGACTGGGACATAGCAATACCAGGGTACTCTTTATATAGAAAAGACAGGGAAGGCAAGAAAGGGGGAGGGGTGGCCCTGTATGTAAAGAATAGCATAAAATCTAGCCTAATAAAGGTTAGTGAGGCGAACATAGAGTCAGTTTGGGTTACGTTAGAATTTTGTAATCACACAGTAACTCGTGTAGGTGTGATTTATAGGCCCCCAGGACAAATTGAAGAGTTAGATAATCTACTAGTTGAAGAAATAGCCAAAATGACAATGAAGGGGGAAGTTATCATCATGGGTGACTTTAATCTTCCTGATGTAAATTGGAAAACAAAAATAGCTACTTGTGCCAGGAGCACACATATTCTAAACTCCCTACTGGGATTGTCTCTAAAACAAGTCGTTGAGGAGCCAACTCGTAAAGAGGCCATACTAGATTTAGTGTTAACAAATGGAGATTTGGTATCAGATATTACTGTAGGTGAAAGTTTAGGATCCAGTGATCATCAGTCAGTGTGGTTTAATATAAGAACAGTGACTGAGTCACACCACACAAAAACAAAAGTTTTAGACTTTAGAAAAACAGACTTTTCCAAAATTAGAATATGTGTAAAGGAGTCATTATCAGACTGGAGCAATTTAAATGGAGTCCAAAAGAAATGGGATTATTTAAAAGTTGCACTACTGAAGGCAACAGAAAATTGCATTAGGCTTGTCAGTAAAAGCAAAAAATTCAAGAAACCACTGTGGTACTCCACAGATGTAGCCAAAATAGTAAAAAACAAAAAGTTAGCATTTAGTAATTATAAAAAAACCCAGAGTGAGGAAGACAGAATGACCTATAAGATTAGGCAGAAAGAGGCTAAGCAAGTTATAAGAGCTTCCAAATCACACACAGAAGAGAAAATAGCACAGTCAGTAAAAAAGGGGGACAAAACCTTTTTTAGATACATAAATGAGAAAAGAAAAGTAAAACAAGGATTAGTTAGATTAAAAACAAAAGAAGGCAACATGATACCCACAGTCTCATGCACAACCCATAAGTGTGTTTTCTCAATTTATTTCTCATGTTTAGCCTAAGTTATTTAAGCATGTTCTTAGTTTTAAAAGCAAAGTTTAAATTCTTGTACTCTATAGAAACGCATCTCACAAATGCCGATGTACACATTCTATATGCAACACACATGCGAATACATCCTGTCTTATATACAAAAATCGTGCAACTGAATATTGTCATGACTGTGTCTGCATCATTGAGCCTGTGTCTGCTGTCGTGGCACCACAGACCTGTTTGTAATTCTTATTGCACCAAAAATAAAGAATTAAAAAAAAAAAAAAAAAAACAAAAGAAGGAAGGTATGTAGATGAGGATAAAGGTCTAGCTGACTGCCTCAATGAATATTTTTGTTCGGTATTTACAGATGAAAATGAAGGAAAGGGACCTCAGTTAAGAAAAAGGATAAATGAGTCATTTATTACACGTGAGTTTACAGAGGAAGAGGTTCTATTTCAACTGTCAAAAGTAAAGACAAATAAGTCAATGGGACCTGATGGAATACACCCAAAGCTATTAAAAGAGCTTAGTGGTGTACTAGCAAAACCATTAACAGATTTATTTAACCAATCATTGATAACAGGAGTAGTCCCAGAAGATTGGAAGTTAGCGAATGTTGTGCCCATTCACAAGAAAGGTAATAGGGAGGAGTCGGGCAACTATAGGCCAGTAAGCCTAACTTCAGTAGTGGGGAAAGTGATGGAAACCATGTTAAAGGATAGGATTGTTGAACATCTAAAAACACATGGATTTCAAGATCAGAGACAACATGGGTTTACTTCAGGGAGATCATGCCAAACTAATCTTATTGATTTTTTTGATTGGGTAACTAAAATTATAGATCAGGGTGGTGCAGTAGACATTGCTTACCTCGATTTCAGTAAGGCTTTTGACACTGTTGCACATAGAAGGCTTATCAACAAACTACAATCTTTGAGTTTGGATTCCAATATTGTTGAATGGGTAAGGCAGTGGCTGAGTGACAGGCAACAGAGGGTTGTAGTCAATGGAGTATATTCGAAGCTTGGGCTTGTCACCAGTGGGGTACCTCAGGGATCTGTACTTGGACCCATTCTCTTTAATATTTTTATTAGTGATATTGCAGAAGGTCTTGATGGTAAGGTGTGTATTTTTGCGGATGATACTAAGATATGTAACAGGGTTGATGTTCCAGGAGGGATAAGCCAAATGGAAAATGATTTAGGTAAACTAGAAAAATGGTCAGAGTTGTGGCAACTGACATTTAATGTGGATAAGTGCAAGATAATGCATCTTGGACGTAAAAACCCAAGGGCAGAGTACAGAATATTTGATAGAGTCCTAACCTCAACATCTGAGGAAAGGGATTTAGGGGTGATTATTTCTGATGACTTAAAGGTAGGCAGACAATGTAATAGAGCAGCAGGAAATGCTAGCAGAATGCTTGGTTGTATAGGGAGAGGTATTAGCAGTAGAAAGAGGGAAGTGCTCATGCCATTGTACAGAACACTGGTGAGACCTCACTTGGAGTACTGTACACAGTACTGGAGACCCTATCTTCAGAAGGATATTGATACCTTAGAGAGAGTTCAAAGAAGGGCTACTAAACTGGTTCATGGATTGCAGGATAAAACTTACCAGGAAAGGTTAAAGGATCTTAACATGTATAGCATGGAGGAAAGACGAGACAGGGGGGATATGATAGAAACATTTAAATACATAAAGGGAATCAACACAGTAAAGGAGGAGACTATATTTAAAAGAAGAAAAACTACCACAACAAGAGGACATAGTCTTAAATTAGAGGGACAAAGGTTTAAAAATAATATCAGGAAGTATTACTTTACTGAGAGGGTAGTGGATGCATGGAATAGCCTTCCAGCTGAAGTGGTAGAGGTTAACACAGTAAAGGAGTTTAAGCATGCGTGGGATAGGTATAAGGCTATCCTAACTATAAGATAAGGCCAGGGACTAATGAAAGTATTTAGAAAACTGGGCAGACTAGATGGGCCGAATGGTTCTTATCTGCCGTCACATTCTATGTTTCTATGTTTCTATGTTTCTATGTTTCTATGTAATATGGTGGTAAATCTAATGAATTCGGATTTCTGTTGGTTGAATTCAGATGGAAGTAACGCTTGTGAATTTCATCCTAATTTGAGTGGTAAATAAGTATTTTTATACTTTAATCTGATTCTGTAGCTTCAAGCAGGATCTGCAAAATTATCATTAGATTCTTCCCTCCCAAATCAAACAGGACATATTTCATATGTTCTGCAAATCAGTTTAAAATGAACTGTATATTGGACTTTACCTAAAAGAAAGCCTGATCTCTTTCCTGCTCAGGCCCACTGCCATTAACATATGGACTGTAAATTACTATTATTATTATTTATAAAGCACCAACAAGTTCCGTAGTGCTGTACAATGGGTGTGACTAACAGACAAGTATTTGTAACCAGACGAGTTGGACGCACAGGAACAGAGGGATTGAGGGTCCTGTTCAATGAGCTTACATGCTAGAGGGAGTGGGGTAAAGTGACACGAAAGGTAAAGGTAGGGTAGAAAGGTAGGTTGCTAGGATAGTACTCATCGAGGGCTTAGTGTTTTGTTTTGATGACAGTTTCAGGAGAGGAATCAGGGTGCGGGAGGGAAAGCTGTTCACAGTTTAATTGATATGCTTTCCTGAAGAAGTTAGTTCTCAAAGATTTTTTGATGGAGTGGAGATTGGGTGAGAGTCTAACAGAGAGGTGAAGGATGTTCCATAGGAATGGTGCAGCCCCAGAGAAGTCTTTGTCTTTAATGTCTCCCATGACTCTTATGCAAGTTACGATATCTGTCTTTTTGGAACCATATAGTGCAGCTACTTTGTGTTACCCGAGTACCTGTACTTACTTTAGAATTCCCAGAAACAAACATTATTTTTACTTTCTGGTGGAATTTCGGTGAGCTACATTCTGAAAAACAGCAGCAACTTTCTTACCACAATGTGTCTTTCTTACCACAATGTGTCTTTATGTTTGTCACTTTGCATTTCAGGACCAGTCTAAAATATCACAAGATAAATTCTATGTAATCTCTAATCCTGTTATTCTTATCCCTCACCGTCTGTGAACAAAACTGGTCTTTTGTCCCAAATGTATTTGCTAGTTACTCAAATTCATCCCACATTTCAAATACGTGATACACTTGCAGGTTTATTTACTAAATTAAAATGAGAATTCAAAGTTAATTTTAAATTGAAGACCAACATTGTTGAATTAGAAAAAACAAATCTCTATAAATCAGCTGTGCTTACAGTTGGTCTACGTTTGGTGTAAATGTTGTATTCTCTTAGAATTCAATTAATTTTGTTTTACTTTTAAAAGACTGTGATAATGCTTTCTTTATGTGGACATCTTCAGCATTTACACTTGTTTTGAACATAAAATATTAATATTGTGTTTAAATATAAAATGATTTGAAACAATTCACATTTATGAAACAAAATACAATGAAGTGTATACACAAACACACACACACAAACACGCACACACATATATACACATACATAAATCTATCATCACATTTATTTAATTGATGTCAATTATTAGAAACAAAACCCTAAAGCAACCCAGAGATACAATGCAGAATCTGGATGACAGTCTAATATTGGAAGAAATTGATCCATCTTGTTCCCTTCTGTCTGGAGCCTTCTGTAAGCTCGAGAGTTGGGTGGAGACTGTAAGACTGGTAAAGTCTCCGTAAGCAATGCTTTTAAATGATTAGAGAATACTGGACACCTTAGATGGAGTCAGCTTTTTGCCCTTCAGTCTTTTAGTATCCCAGTCGCGTCTGCCAGTTGTGTCTTCGAGCAGCCGTGCAGAGTTTAAAATGAGCTATTTAGTATTGATAATTGTGCAGCAGTTTTAAAATGATCAATACCAGTTTTCCTCCTCTTCTTCAGCTAAAAGCTAAAGAGACTAGTTGATGCGTAGATGACCATGGCAATTTAATTATACATCTCATTGATTTTTTATATGCTTTAAAATTATTTATAAAAAAAAAAGTTACTCTGTTTTGTTTTGGGACAACTGTGATATCCTCTAAAATACTTTGAAAGAATTACCCGAAGAATGTACCATTTGGCAAACACATTTTCTTAAAAACAAGTTACTATAAGCAGCTGCCAAAATCCGGGCAATTAACTGCAAATTTAAATCAGTATTAATGAATGCAATGTTGTTCATAATTAATGTAATCAAGTTAAACCAGATGCACCCCTAACTGGAATTATTTAATTTTATTAGATTTTTTCATGTAAAATTTATAACTTGATTAATTTCTTAAACTACACAGATTATTGTGTATTCTGGGGGAAAAAAATAAATCACATATTTATTGAAAAAATTTAAACTTTGACATCTTAGAATAGACATATTCAATCCTTCTGTCCTCGACTGTTAATGTATCCCTGGGGAGGCCAATTCTGTCAAATGTGAGCCTACCTATGCGAATGCTGACTGAAAGACTATTGAACGCAGGGTCATCATTTAAGAGACAACTGACTGCACTGGTACCTTATGTTTATATCAACAGAAAGCCAGCAGAGCAGTGCTTCCTGTTGGCGGACTTGTGCCACTTGATCGGTATGACATAGAAATAAAAATCTTCAAGAGCTAAATAGCGTACATGTATGAATTCCCATTAATTCTAAGATGGAATCCTTTGAGATACCAACGATTGACTGAGAGACTGACTTAGCCAGGTCCTGATTTCACTAAGTATGAGACGATGAGATGCAGACCTCTGTAAAAACATAAAAAGGAAAATACTAATTGTTATCTTTTGTATTATTCATTTTAAATATGTGACACAAAATATAAACAATGTTATTAAAATGTGGGTTTAACACCCATCCTGGAGTACAATGTCCTACATTTGTCACTTGAAGAAGCCCTGGTAAGATATAATTACAAAGATAAAACCAATGGTGATTTGAACACCAGCTGTTCATTGCTTATTGTCCCTCTACAAATGTAGCTAACTTAATAAAGTTAAACGTTTGAGTTTCAGATATTAAGCCATGCTCACTTGTCTTGCCTAATGACAATCTGGCAATACCTAATCACTTACTGCACAATACTTTATTCTGTCTTTTCCTAAACAACACAAAAGAATGTCAAAATTATATGCAGACCGATGCAACGTTAATTGCCGGAGTAATACAATTACAGAATTCCTTGTAAAATTAATGAGTTAATACATTTATCTGAAAATGTTTCTTTTCTGTATTTTCTTGGATCACTAGCTTGAAGAATTCAACTGATACCAGCTTGCCAACATTTTTGCGCACAGCTGAATAACCTCCCTTGTTATCTTTGTGACACATTGTTTGTAGTGTGTTTGCCATCATGAGTTCAGCAAGGCCAATTTCCCATAGTAACCATTGTCTATGAGTAAAAGGCATTTCAAGAATAGTCACTTACAACTCGCCTGATTTCACTGATTTTCACTTTAATAAATGTCGTGATGAGACACTGTTTTAATGCCATTAACATGACTTAAAGGGACACTCCAAGAACTACAACTTGTTCTCATTGTATACATAATGGTCTAAAGAGTCCCCCTGTCCTTTTTTTCTAAAAACATAATTTATTTATAACTGCAGAAATATGCAAAAATGGCTTCAACCATAAGCCCAACCCCCTCAGTGATAGATGTCACATGACAAAGATATACTTCCTTCTCTGCCTGTCCAAACATTCCTACATGTGTGTGCAAGAATCTATACAAATTACCTCCGGCATCTAGAGTCCCTTCACTGTGTAAATAGAAAATAAAATACTAACTAAATAAACAAAATTGAATATGTACAGAATGGACATTTGACCTGAAGAAACTATATTAATATGACTGAAATAATGAATTAATGACAATGAAAAATTTTTAATAAAAAGGGGATTGGGCCTGGCAGCCAAGATGGCTGGACATGTTCTTGTTTGGCTGGCACCGGCTCAGACATTAACTGCATGATTCCTGCTAATTTATGTGCAAATACAGGCTCTGAGCTATAAGCAAACGATCTGCAGCTGCCATGCAACTCTTTTAGCCTGATTCGAGGTGTCCTGCTGGAGAACTTACACTCATCCTGCTTTGAGACTCACTCTGAGCGCTTACCTCATTGTTAATGTTCCACAGCCCCATTACCCTCTCTTTTGGACTGGCGGGCAATATCTTGATCCCCACTGACTCACATGGATTACCTGAATAGAGGACTACAACCCCGCTCCTCCAAAAACCATGTGGCGTGTCCAAGATGGCCACCATGCCAGACTTACAACAATGCCAAGATTTTAATCTATATGCCAGGATTTTTGGCATTGCATTCTAAGCCAACCTAAGCTACTCAGTCCTTGAGCTGCACGGATGACCCAAGTTGTGGAGTCTACAACCCAATCTTCTTCTAGGCCAGGGGCCCACTTGGAGTTGGCTCTAAGCAGTCGTCCATATACCTAAGGGAACTCCTGTGATTTGGAGAATCTCAGGCCCACTTGGAATTAGCTCTAATTAGTCATCCTTCTCCCTGTGGGAACTCCTGTGATTTGGAGAATCTCAGGGCCTGCGATCCTGCCACCGGCAGTTGGGGGATCTATGGACTTGAGGCACTGGCCTCCTATAAGTCCTGGGGCTGATGATACAGGGATCTACTGCATTACAGATCGCTATTTACCAAGCAACTAGTCTCCCAACATAACCTGAAAAGCCTTGTGAAGAAGAGTGGGGAAAATAGCCCTGGTGAGGAGTTGGACTGTCTACTCTGGCCTACCTGCGGTTTAGGGTGATTAAACAAGATAATTCCTTTATGTACCATTTCAGTTAATTATGTAGAGATAATTGCTCATATCTTTTGCTTTATAATACTGGTTTCTCCTATTATATACAGTACCCAGTGGCACTCATATCAATCATAATGTACACAGATCTTTGACTATTCTTTCTTAAATACCTACTGACATATGACTCATTGTGATTTATAACTGGTGTGTTATTATTAGGTATGTGCAGATTCAGCAAATGCCATATGCACATTATATTTTGTCTGTTACAGTGATTGCTTACTTATGCTGTTGTGGCAATATAAGACTCTGTGTATTCCAATGAACAGCAAAAATTAAAAGTTTAAAAATGCTAGAACGAAGGTGAACACATATATCTGAAAGAATAAATATTCCATATTCTCATAATGTAACTAAGTATCAGTAATAGCACATTTTAATTGATAATATATAAAGAAAATATATATCTATATATATATCTATATCTATAAATATATATCTATAGATATATCTATATATCTATAACAGGAAGACTGGTTAGGTTTAGGATTTTTTTTACATTATTTATTTAAGAATATGTTTGCATATACACCCTGTTCCAAATTAATATGCAAATTCTATTTCAGTGCCACAAAGATTAAATATTTTGTTTTTCAGTTTAACTCATGGATGGCATTGTGTCTCAGGGCTCTTTTGATTACTGAAAACAATCTCGGACACCTGTGATAATTAGATTGCCAGGTGAACCCAATTTAAAGCGGCACTGTCATGCCGAATCCCGTTTTTTTTTTTAACCCCCCTCCCGCCTCCACTACATCCAATCGACCCCCTAGTCACCCCCAAATGCCCCTAAGCCCCCCACATTACCTTTTTTTTATTCTTTATCTTCTGCCCCGATCTATATTCAGGGCGCCGCCATCTTTGTGTGGGTAGGTGAAGTCCCTGTGGGACACGTCATCTGCCCACACTACACAGACTGTGAGACTCCCGCACATGCCCAGTGAAACACCTGGACATGCGAACGGGAATTTCATCTATTCATTCATTCATCAGACAGACGAATGAATGAATAGAAAAAATCAGATGAACAAACTAACACTGTGTATCAGTGTTAGTTTGTTTCTTCGGTTTATTACAAGGAGGGAGCTACCGGCGTGCAGCTCCCTCCTTGTAATATGTAACTATAGAAGCGGCAGGGAGCAGAGCTCCCCACCACTTCATAAGCCCCCCAGGTCCCCCCCCCCTCACTCTATGGGGGTCAATAATAGCACAAGGGAGATTAAAATCTCCCCAATGCCCCTACTCGCTATACCGCGAGTAGGGGCATGTCCACTAAACAGTGAGCAGCCACAGGCCCGCCCTGCGGAGCTCAGTACGTGGCGTGCCCTCCATGGGTGAAGATGGATTCATTTTTGTTTGCGCTCGTTTTTTTTTTGTTTTTTTTTAAGTGCGCCGGGTATGATGGATTTTTATTTGGCCTTTTGGGGGGCTGAAGAAAGAAGAATTTAGAAAAAAGAAGACGTCAAATGGTAAGTTTAATTTTTTTTTTTACAGGTTAGTTATTTTATTCCCCCCTCACTATTTTTAGGGTGAGGGGGGTAGGTAGGGGATAGAATGTTTTGGGTGGGGGGTGGGTGACTAGGGGCTTGGGACCCCTAGTCACCTTGATGGGGGGGTTCATTTAGGGCCCCCACCCACCGCGCCGGGGTGGGGGCCGGGGGGGAGGACAATAGGTCCCCCCCCTAATTGTTTTATTAGGGCCCCCACCCACCGCGCAGGGGTGGGGGCCGGGGGGAGGACAGTAGGTCCCCCCCATATTGTTTTATTAGGGCCCCCACCCACCGCTCAGGGGTGGGGGCCGGGGGGGAGGACAATAGGTCCCCCCCCTAATTGTTTTATTAGGGCCCCCACCCACCGCGCAGGGGTGGGGGCCGGGGGGGAGGACAGTAGCTCCCCCCCCATATTGTTTTATTAGGGCCCCCACCCACCGCTCAGGGGTGGGGGCCGGAGGGGAGGACAATAGGTCCCCCTTATTGTTTTATTAGGGCCCCCACCCACTGCGCAGGGGTGGGGGCCAGGGGGGAGGACAATAGGTCCCCCCCTAATTGTTTTATTAGGGCCCCCACCCACCGTGCAGGGGTGGGGGCCGGGGGGGAGGACATTAGATCCCCCCCATATTGTTTTATTAGGGCCCCCACCCACCGCTCAGGGGTGGGGGCCGGGGGGGGATGATAATAGGTCCCCCCCCCTTATTGTTTTTTTTAGGGCCCCCACCCACCGCGCAGGGGTGGGGGCCGGGGGGGAGGACAATAGGTCCCCCCCTAATTGTTTTATTAGTGCCCCCACCCACCGCGCAGGGGTGGGGGCCAGGGGGGGAGGACAGTAGGTCCCCCCCCTTATTGTTTTATTAGGGCCCCCACCCACCGCGCAGGGGTGGGGGCCAGGGGGGAGGACAGTAGGTCCCCCCCCATCTTTAACCCCCTTAACCCCCGCGCAGGGAGGGGGAGTGTTTAGTTTTATTAAAAAAATTAGTTTTTTGTTTTTTTTTACAGTGAGCAGCCACAGGCTGCTCACTGCTTACTAGACATGCCCCTACTCGCGGTATAGCGAGTAGGGGCATATTATTTACTAATACTAAGTAATCTTTACTTAGTGTTAGTAAATTTGTCTGAAAGACCAATTTAGGTCTTTCAGCCTTTTAGTAGATAGCTCCCTGATACCGTGGGAATTAGGGAGTTATCTACTAAGCGGCTGCAAGATGCAGCCACAGCAATGAATAGGATTGGAGTTTCATTCATTAGAATGAAATTCCGATATGATCAAAGTACGAATTGCATCCTAACCCCAATGGATAAACAGTGCTCATTCTGTTAGGATGCAATTCGGCAGTTTTGCCGGCGTTCTGTCTAAGTGACAAGACGTTCGGCAATACTGACAGGAAGCATTGTGGGAACAGGGAGGAACGCTAGGGATCATGGGAAAATTGCTCTGACCAGCGGAAATGAAGCACACTTTGCTCCTCCGCTGGTCTGAGCTGGTCAAGCGGAGAAATCCTCCATAAGACAAAGAGTCTCTACTTTGTCTTATGATTTTAAAGAAAACCAAAGAAGACAGGAAGAAAAGAAGAACAGATCCTGAGAGAGGGGAGAAGAGGAAGAGATTGAGGAAAGGTAAGTTCGGCATGACAGTGCCGTTTCAAGGAAAACTACTAAAGGAGGGTGTTCCACATTATTAGCAGAGCACCATTTTCATGCAATAATATGGGGAAGATAAAGGATCTCTCTGCTGCCGAAAAGAGTGAAATAGTTAAATGCCTTGGACGAGGTATGAAAACATTAGATATTTTACAAAAACTTAAGCGTGATCATCGCACTTTTAAGAGATTTGTGGCGGATTCAGAGCACAGACGAGTTTGTGCAGATAAAGGCACATTGATGAAGATTTCTGCCAGATCCATGCATTAGATCAAGAAAGCAGCTGCTAAAATACCATTACATAGCAGCAAACAGATATTTGAAGCTGCTAGTGCCTCTGGAGTCCAACGGACATCAAGGTGTAGAGAACTCCAGAGTCTTGCAACTTTGCATAAACCTTCTATTCGGCCATCACTAACCAATGCTCACAAGCAGAAACGGCTGCATTGGGCAGAAAAATACATGAAGACTAATTTTCAAACAGTTCTGTTCACTGATGAGTGCCCTGCAACCCTGGATGGTCCAGATGGATGGAGTAGTGGATGGTTGGTGGACGGCCACCCTGTTCCAACAAGGTTGCGACGTCAGCAAGGTGGTGGTGGAGTCATGTTTTGGGCCAGAATCATGGGAAGAGAGCTGGTCGGCCCCTTTAGGGTCCCTGAAGGTGTAAAGATGACCTCTGCAAAGTATGTGTTTCTGACTGACCAATTTCTTCCATGGTACAGAAGAACTATGCTTTCCGTAATTAAATCATCTTCATGTATGACAATGCGCCATCTCATGCTGCAAAGAATACCTCTGCATCAATGGCTGCTATGGGAATAAAAGGAGAGAAAGTCATGGTGTGGCCTCCATCCTCCCCTGACCTCAATCCTATTGAGAACCTTTGGAGCATCCTCAAGCAAAAGATCTATGAGGGTGGGAGGCAGTTTACATCCAAACAGCAACTCTGGGAGGTTATTCTGACATCTTGCAAACAAATTCAAGCAGAAACTGTCTAAAAACTCACAAGTTCAATGGATGCAAGACTTGTGAAGCTGCTATCAAATAAGGGGTCCTATGTTAAAATGTAATGTGACCTGTTAAAATGTTTAAAAGGTTAAAATGTTGTTATAAGTTTGATTGAAATAGCTTTTTATTTCAGTAAATATGCTGCAAACACAACAAATGACAATTTTCAGTTCTTTACAACCTATAAAGTGTTTTGAAACTTACTGTGCGTAATAGTTTGGAACAGTGCATTGTAAGTTTTTTATGTTTAAAAAAAAAATACTGTTATCATTAGGAGGTTTGTTCAATAAAATTTGAATTGTACTCTTAATAGTTGATTCAACATGAGAATTATGCTGACTGTTATTTACATCGATTATTTAGGTAAATGAGAAAAATATAATTTGCATAATAATTTGGAACATGGTGTATAGCTATCACACAGAAAGAATATACAAATAACAGTTCTCATCAGAAACGTAAGCCCATGCCTCAGACAATACCCTATGATAAACAAATGGTATTGCTGACAGATCATTTTTCAAGTTTTACTATGGTGGCCTTAAAGAGACACTACCCCGCTCAAATTAAAATAAATAAATAAACAATCAATGTTTAGTAGATATTCCCCATATTGAAAAAAAATCATGCATTTAAGTATGCATTTCTTCCTTGGGCTATATGTGAAACTGTTTGCAGAAGCTGCAGATCTCTTGTCTTAAGCCTTTGCAAGCCCTCCCCTTCTTACCCCACCCAGACTTTCTGTGGCTGTCCAATCACAGACTTCCCAATGCAGCTCAATGAGAAATCTTTGTAGGACAGGTGCAATTGCTGCCTCTAGAGTTTAGCTCCACTGAGTTAAACAACCATAAATTAACAGGATCGGTTGTCAGATTGATGGCCAGCGTGTGTAACAAGGGCAATTAATAAAAATGCCAATTTCTGTTGGTATCTGTACTTTTTGTAAAATAAAATAAGAAGAGGACACATTCTTCACATAAAGTGCTTCAACAAGATTAAGTGCTTTAGGGGTCTGGAATGACCTTTTAAAATTAAATTGACTTTGAATTCAATTTGAAACACACTTTAGATAATAATCCTGTATGTCTGTGTGTGGGCATAATATTATAAGGGTGAATTTGTCATAAGGACCTACAACAGCTAAACAAAATGAAAGATTGACCTCCCTTACGGAATGGAATTTAAAAAATATTCTCAGCCCAATATGATATATTACACTGTTATTGAAGGCAGTAGCCTCTATCAGATTAAATAATCTATCCTGAATTTCATTAATTTATTACCTATATAAAAAAAAACTGATACTCAGAAATATTTCCATTTTCTTATGAAATGTGTGACTGCCAAACTTGATGTATATATTTTGGCAGCATCGTGTGCAACCAAATGCCATTGGAAATGGCTTTCCTCTCGTCTTCGGATACATATGTTGCAAAGGAACTGCAGTTCCAGCCAGACTCCTTCTGAGCGGCCTTGATTTACTAGTTTAGGTGTCAAATGGAGCTCTGGTATTTTTACATTATTTTCTAGGCAGGCAGCATTTCCTGAAATGTGTGATAGTTTAATCAAGGTCCCTCGCCTGACCTCTACATGACACTATTCATGAATAAAGCGGTCTGTTACTACCTCTAACACTGAATTTTCTCTGAGGAAATATTCTGTTAAGGGGTAACAGTTTTCCATTTCACTGTACGACTCTTCCCAGCTGCATATTATTTCACTTGGCTAACCCTGACAAGCTAATGGTATGTTTGGTTTCCAGTAAAGGTTTCTATTGAAGAGACCATTCGTTTTATTACAAGTACTGTACGCTTTTTGTTAAAGCAATACAGAGACGCACATACACAAAACAGGTTACCTATTGCACGCGAAGAAAGAGTCTATTGTAGGGAAAAGGGCTCGATTTCAGCTGTTCTGTAAATTTTGACAAAGTTAAACTCGACTTGTCTTAAAACAAAATAGTAACAATCTAGACGTAGAAGAGAAAACAAATTATTATTCTGTAAGTTCTGACTTTTTTTTTTTTTTTTAATTCTTTATTTTAGACGTGCAGTGTTAAGTACAAGCTTTCTTAGTGACTTTATGACAAGAGGTAAAGTGACAATGTTAAAGCAGATAAGGTCAAGATTTGCTGCACTTTTTTGTTTTTTAAAGAAAACATGCTTATTCGCAGTAAGCCAATATATTAACAGTGAGGTATTCAAAAACATGCAAATTGCCTATAGATTAAACTTAAACATGCTGAGCCTGTGAGACTACTTAATCTAGCTTTGTAAAACATTCCACTGGGTATGGTTTAAAACATGTAGAAGAGACGGGAACAACATAGGTAGCCTGCATCCCTGCCCACAATAAGCTGTATGGCTATATCCCCAGGCCCGGTCCCTACCCTTTGTGGTAAATGGGCAAGATTTTGTCAAGTTACAAATAAAATTTAACATAAACTGTGGGTTATCAGGTGGTGTTATTGGACCAGTGGCCTCCCAGGTACCCCATTATTAGAGCGATAAACAAGATAACAAATACAAAAACAGGTAATAGCTGAAAACCCAGTTATGTTCATCATGTACCTCTGCTCTGAACAGTCAAGACTTCTGTATGGCAGGGCTGGGGAGGTGTTGAGAGGGAAGTTGGGGTTGTCGTCAGTTACTTTCGTTTAGGGTTCGGTTCAGGAGCGGCACTCGGGAGAGATCAGAGTCAGCCTATGCCGCACATGTGCCACTTCAAGCCATCCCTTTCCAGAGTAAGGAAAGCGGTGTTCTGCCTCCGGGGGGGCTGTGCGTTAATCCAAGCTCCCTGCATGTGGCCCGTGGTAGGTGAGTTGTGCCGAAGCTTCCCCTCCTCCTCAACCCAGGTCTGAAGTGGGTCCCTTACCGCTTGTCCCGAGACCTTCGGTTTCCGTTTGGCTGGGTCGCGATTCTGTGGGCGCTTTACGTGTGGATGAGATTTCCTCGTGCCGGTACGGCTTATTGGCTGGGCCGCCGGTTGTGCCCTCTGCTCAGTGCACTTTTCGGTTTCACGGTCCGGCGTGTCCGCTCTCTTGGTCTGCGACTCATGTGAGTTTCGGCTTTCGATGCGGTGCCAGAACGCTTGGCATATGCGCTCGAACCTGGCTTCGAAGTCTTCCCACCAGGCCTGGTTGTCTGCTTCTACTGTGGTTCGTAGAGGCTGTGGCTCGGCGGCCATCTTGTGTTCGCCATGCGGTCCCCGGGTATGGGAGATCCCATGGTCGCCGGGGGGTGTCCTTCCCCAGTGGGGACCGGGATAACCCCCACCGGTCCAGAGGGGGGGTGACGGGGCAGCTAGATCGTCGGTAGTCGCTGAGCGCCTCGGGTCAGGAGATCGGCCGCCTCCCCCGGCCCGTGGGTCGTCAGTTTTGTTAGGCCTCACGACCAGACGGTTGAAAACTGGGTTAAAACGGCTGGCTGCATACATGTTTATGTTCCCGTTCTGCTCAGCGTTAGGCTGTTGCTTGGCCCGGGTCATTTTTGGAGCAGTATAGGGTTGGAATAAGTGATATTCAGCCCTGTTTTGCAGGAGCTGAGCTGAAACACGTCTGGCCATCTTGGCTGTCAGGCCCCGCCCCCGAGTTCTGATTTTTTGAGTGACTAGATTTTAAAATTCAGAGCCTAATTCCATTCTCTGTCATATTACAATAATAATGGATTTGGATTGATAAATCATAACAGGGTTCTGCATATTCTATTGCATGTCATCAATATAAATGTCATGTGTGAAGGTAGTCGGGGATAGTGTAGGAAGAAACCCCTTTTACTTATAACAACTTACCCAGAATAACTTGACGCAAGATGTAAATGGTGACAAACAGGCCACAGCTTTATTTAAAACAATACTATTATTAACATAACACATTAACATGACATTCATTAACCACAACTTCCATTACCAGATCCTTGCCAACCATTTAACATAATCTGGGCGCTTGCCTCCCCCCTCGTGCATACACCACAATTGGCCTTCCAACTGGCCTTCCAATACCATCCATTCTAACCACTGGCTTTTGCTCAGTGGGCATCTCCTTCACCATGACTTAACCATACCATCCATGCTAACCACTGGCTTTGGCTCAGTGGGCCCGTCCTTCATCATAACTTAATCCCGAGGCTAGGGGAGGGATCAGCCCTGAACCATTTCCACTGGACCGCTGGTCCAACCCTGACTGGCAAGGAGCTTCAACCGCCACAAACCCCTGCTGTTTTACCCCTAAAATCAGTGGGGACGCCCCACCTACACCGCAATGGCCTCCTCCAAAGTGTCTTGCAGTGCCAGATTGAAAAGATCCAGCCCCATGTCCATGAGGTGGACCCCATCAGTGTGAAAATACATGGCCGAATTTTGTTTGAAAATGCGGTGCCGCACTGTAAAACCCCCAATACCACGCACAAACTTCGATACCCTTTTATTTAATTTCACCCTAGTGAGCTCCATTGCCCGCTGGTCCCTCGCACACCTCCAGTAGTTCAGTGAACTACCTCCGACCATATCAAGTAGACGTCCGGGAGCAAAATCATAAGTTGTGCCAGGTCCCTGCACATCATGTTCCCCAAACCCCCAACAGGGACCGCTCCCAAGTCATTAGCCCCAAGATGAATCACCAAGACATCCGGCACTCCCAGTAAATGGGATAAACAAATCAACTCCAGGAGCAGATGGACCCAGCGCATCACCCTATACCCGAACCATCGAACTTCCACTGCCAAAGGTGACTGTCCGAGACGAAGCCCCCGGGGACGAATACCAGCCCGCTGCCTGGCCCAGTATATGTAGGAGTGCCCGATCACCTACACTCGCTTCACCTACGGAGAAAACACAGCGGGGGGAATGTAGGACCGAAACCTTCCCGATTCTCACCTACCGATCCTCCAAATAGCCATCTCTGAGAATCTCAACCTGGCCGCCCGATACGAAACGAGTGGCCCCCAAACTCACTGCTCGCGATGCCCAAAGCTCCCAGCGACTTGCTAAAAACCTGAATGAATTGAAATCGGGACAGGTGTCCCCCTCACGTTAAACCAGCAAGGGGACCTCCCCAGGCGCATGCAAGGCGCTGTACCGCAGGAAACCAGCCACCGGGCACACCACCGAACCTGGTACCTCATTCAGGGTTACCCACACCTCTGCCACCCGTATCCGTCTTGGACCAGCGCAGCAGGATTTGTACCACCCCACCTTGGCACACGACATCCCCCGCCATGATACCCACAGGGACGGAATTGCTCGTCATAGCACCACCAACTAAGGCCCCCATGCTCACGGCAAGCGTTCCACACTAAGTCCTGGTAACAAAAAAGGCTAGAACATTTTTTTCTGCGCCTTTTCCCTGATCATGCTAGCCAATATCGAGAAAGCTCGGATCCAATTCCCAAATGTTTTCGGGATCTTCCAGAACCGGAACTTCACCCGGCCCTTGTCCGAGTCCTTAAACTCTTTTTCGGGAGGGGACAGATCTTCCGGAGAGAAAATCTCCAGAAACTCCCCTTTCCAGATTTTTTGCTTCAAATGAAGGCCCAACGGACCGGACCAGCACATAAAGGCTGCCCCGTGAGCCACCTGCGCAACCTCCGACCCCCTTGCAACGACTGCCGCGACCGCCGTCTCCGTGGCCCTCCAACCTCCCCTTGAACAGAACTCCTTATAGGGGAAGGGTCCCAACCGGCCCGTAACTGTGCATCAACGGGCGTGGATTGCGCCAATGCCACCCACGTGCTGCGCTCCCACTGCAACAAAAAAATCTGCACATACTACTAACTAAACTATGCCAATCCTGCTGCCCAGCTTTGCTAGCGCCCCCCAACCCAGAAGAGTTGAAGCACTCACCAGATGGCGTGGACTGGAGCAGCGGAGCCGAACTAAGGGAAGTTGTTCCCAAGCCGGATAATTAAGATGGCTGAGGGTAACAGAAAATATCTCCCTCTATATATATATATATGGCCACTGCCCTTAACTTAGGACCCCCCCTTACCTACAGGACCTCCTTTCTTTGAACTTATTACACTCCTCCCCACTCACACATGTCCCTGTTCCCAGCTAGCCCTTTGGTCTGCCTCCTCAGGGTCTCATAATTTAAAAAATAAATTACAAATATAAAATTATAAAAAGTATAAGTCATTGTGGAAGTGTAAAATTTACTGAAGTCCTCAACAGCCCCACACATAAAATTCAGTCTTTTAAGAATAAATAGAATGGAAAAGAGGTAGTGATGTTCGCAGAGACAAGGAAATATGCATATATTGTCTCCCAAAACACAATAGTTTTTGGGGCCAGCTTGTCTGGTCTACTAACTTTCTCTTACTTATGTTATGTAATTGAATAGGACTTGTGGAAAACCACCTAGAATGTTGTTCATATGTTCCATTCTTAGGTAATAATTTTATTTGGCTCAATTTATTTAAATTTGACAGCTAGAATGCTCTATTGTGTTCGAATTTGACCCTATTGAAACCACATTGAAAAGAATGGGTCCCTGCTAATTTCAGATAATTTGTCATTGCAGGACTCAGGCTTGTTTGAAAATAACTCCAGCTTAATGGTAGCCAAAGGCAAGTGGATGTTCCTGGTAGAATTAAAAAAAAAAAGTTGCTAAAGAAGAATATTATGTAACTGGAAAAAAGTGTAGCAAGGCTATGAGATCATTAAGGGGAATAACAGTTAAAAGAAAACATAGAAAAAAAAAAACATGATTTTTTTTACTTTCCAATAAAGGTGCCTTGGATATGATAGCGCTATACAAACATGTACAGGGCCAGAAAAAAAAGCTATTTTGTAACCTGTTTTAATAGGACTGTACAAAGGATAAGAGTTCACCAATTTAGACTTGAAAAAGTGAGATTTTGCATGCAGCACTGTAAAGGATTCTTCACAGTAAGAACAATATATGGATTTCTCTACTTAAACCTTTTTTTTAAAAAAAGATTCCGTAGAGATTGTTAAAATCAGATTGACATTTGATAGTCAACAACGGTATTGTTTCTCTTTTTGAGAGACACAAAAAAAATTGTTTAAAATCTTTTTTTTCACCTTTTTTGGGGGATCAGCAGCAGAAACAGATGTTTGAAAGGTTAAAATTATTATACTTATTGTTATTACTACTCGGTAATATTTACCCAAGATGAGTAATCAACCAGATCAATATCTAGGCATAATTTACCTTGTTGTTAATTAGCTTCCTCAAACTTGCTTCATGGTACTTCATGAAGCCACAAAGTTCTCATCACATGTCTTGTCTAAGTTATTGTCACAGTAGCACTGATAGTCTGAGCTAAATTTGTGCAAAGTGAAAAAAAATGGTTCATCCGAATTGATTTGTCTAAAAAATAATCTTTTGTTTTTGGTGATTCTGATTATCTCCAAACGGCATTTTGGTTCAAACTAATTTTGACCATGAAATCGTTTCAGAAGAAAAGGTTTCAGATGAAGCTAAATTTTACAAAAATGGGAAACATATATGCATAATTCTATAATAATTACCTTTTTTGGTCACTTTTCACTCAATGTGTGAATAAAATCAACTTAATGACTGTCCCCTTACATCAAACAGCTTTTTTTTTTGGCACCACTTACTTCTATTAAAATGTACAGTCAATGACTTGGCTCAAACATTATGGTCATTATACATATAGAGCAATTATGTTGAAATGTTCAAATAACAAGGCTATCACCATAGAAACAAATAAAAAACTTTTTTTTGATATCTCCATTTACGGCAATATCACCAACATATATGTAGATAGAAACATAGAAACATAGAATGTGACGGCAGATAAGAACCATTCGGCCCATCTACTCTGCCCAATTTTCTAAATACTTTCATTAGTCCCTGGCCTTATCTTATAGTTAGGATAGCCTTATGCCTATCCCACGCATGCTTAAACTCCTTTACTGTGTTAACCTCTACCACTTCAGCTGGAAGGCTATTCCATGCATCCACTACCCTCTCAGTAAAGTAATGCTTCCTGATATTATTTTTTTTTTCAAAATTCTTTATTTTTTTCAAATTTGTCATTCACTTTGGGGTTAGGGTACAGAATAAAACAAGGGATTAACATTCGTATTACAGAGTACGTATAGCTTGTGCATGCGATTTATGACAGTTGCATTTGGCTCAGTTTTGTATCAAGGTTTTTGTGGTTACAGTAGCTGTCGGTTGCTTGTTTGTTAGTGCTCTGTGCATAACTTTTATTGCTGCTCAAGGTCTAAGGATTGGGGAAGGGTACAGAACTTGAAAGGGAGGGGATTAGGTTGCCCTATTGGGTGTTTCCCCTATCTTATTTCCATCCCGTCCTCTGCTCCATTTCTTTATGCCTTTGAGGGTCAGTTTATTTTTATGTTTAGTTCTGTGAGAATTGTCGCTCTTGGTCGGAGGAGTGCGGACGTGGGGGACGGGAGATCCAGTCTTGTTAGTAGGGGAGGGTGGTGGGTACGCTGTAGAGAGTGGTAAGTGTCGTCTTAAGTTTATGGTTTGGTGTGTGGGTGGGGTGTGCGTGAGCTTATGATCGTGGTCGATCTTATGGGGTGTGTGTGGTTTGGTTTTACTGGCGTGTCTTTTCCGTGGTAGTGTGTCTTGGGAGATCAAAAGAAAGGGGGAAGAGAGAGAAAGAGAAACAAAAAATGGGAATAAAGGGGGAAGGGAGGGGTTGGGGGTGGTCTTGGCGGGGTTGACTTAGTTTGGGTGTGCCCCGTGGTGGTTGTGGTGTTGGCTGCCCTGAGCATATTTGTGTCATCAGCGTGTTTTATCTAGGTGTGGGAAATTCGTATAACCAGGGGTCCCATATCTTATTAAAATTTGTGATGGTGTCATGTACTATGGCGGACAATTTATCCATGTGTCTAGCTTCCTCAATTTTATGCAGAACAACTTGTGGTGTTGGTACCTCGGTTTTGCTCCACACTTCTGCAATTGCCTTCCGGGTCGCCAATGCAATGCGGGCAATTAGTTTGTTCTGACATCTGGGGGTGTGTTGCATTGGCCTGGACAGTAGCCAGGTCCGAGGTCTAGTGGGATCGTTGTGTGCAGAACTTGGGAGGTGAATTGTGCCATGTGGTCCCATAGTGGGGCTATATGTGGGCACTCCCACCACACATGGAGGTAGGTGCCCTTGTTTCCGCATTGTTTCCAGCATAAGTCAGTGTTTGTGATCCCCATCTGTTTAAGTCTAAGAGGGGTGAGATACCATCGCATGAGGGTCTTGTATGCCTGTTCCTTGTGATTAACGCAAATGGATACCGTGGCTGTGGCCTCCCAAATTGCCCCCCAGTCAGATGGCGAGCTCGGTGGCCCGAGGTCCCTCTCCCAAGCCGACACATAGGTTAGGGAGTGTTCGTTTTGGGTTGTGATTATGGCCTTGTAAAGGGCAAAAATTTGGCTTTTGTGGATGGGGTTGGTCATGCAGGTTTTCTCTAGCGAGGTCATTTGTGTGGTGCTTGCTTTTTTGTTTGTTGGCGACTCGAGGAAGCTGCGGATTTGTAAATAGCGGAAGTGGTCGAATGTGTTTAGTGGGGTGTTTTGTGGGAGATCAGGGAACTGGAGGAGTGTTTGGCCTTGGTAGAAGTAATGAAAGCGGGTAAGCTCGTTGTCTTCAAATCTGGAGAAGTGTTGGGGTGTCATGCCGGGAGCGAATTGTGTGTTTCGCAGGATTGGAGTTAATGGGGAGGCGTGTGATATCATTGAGCATTTGGTGGTGATTTTGTCCCAGATTTTTATGGAGTTTGTGATTGCTGGTGAGGTGTTAAAGATTTGTGGTCTGGCTTGTTTGGGCAGCCATATATGTAAGGATGGGAAGTCCCTGCCAAAGATCGTGTGCTCCAGATCTACCCAACGTTTTATGCCGTAAGGGGCGTGTAGGTGTTGCACCTGAGCTATTTGGGTTGCATGGTAGTAGTGCATGAAGTGGGGGAGGCCCAGACCTCTAGCTTTGTTTGGGACATATAGCGTTGCACGTTTGATTCTGGCCCTCTTGTTGGCCCATATGAATCGATCTATATTGGTTTGCAAAGTTTTGAAGTCTTTGGTGACGAGTGGTATGGGTAGCGCCTGGAAGAAATATAAGAATCTGGGGAGTAGGTTAATTTTAACTGAAGCTAGTCTGCATAGCCGGGATATAGAGAGGTTAGCCCAGGTACGTAGGTCCTGTGTGGCTGTTTGTAGTAGGGGGGCATAGTTCAGTTGGTATGTTAGGGAGAGGTCCTTGGGGAGGCGGGTTCCTAGATAAGTTATGTTTGTGCTTGAGAGGTCGAATGGGTAAGTATTCGCTAAGTGTTGAAGATGTTGGAGGTCTATGTGAATTGGTAGGGTTTCGTTTTTTTCAATGTTGAGTTTATAACATGATACCCTTGCATAGTCATCCAGTGCGGCAAGTAATGGTGGTATGGAGTCGGTTGGATTAGTGATGGTTAGTAGGATATCATCAGCGTATGCTGCTGTTTTGTACTCTTCGTTGTGAATCGAAATTCCAGTTATTTGTGTGTTTCGACGTAGTGTTTGTAGGAGGGGTTCTAGGGAAAGGGCAAATAGTATGGGAGAGAGTGGGCAGCCCTGTCTTGTTCCGTTGAGGATTTCGACTGTTGGAGAATGGGTGAGTGGCAGGAGAAGGTTGGCCGTCGGAGTCGCGTACATTGTTTGTAAGGCGTTAAAGAAGGGTCGTGGGAATTTATGTAACGTTGCTAACAAAAATGTCCAGAGCAGGCGGTCGAACGCCTTTTCGGCGTCGAGCGATAGAATTAGGGTGGGGATATGTCGTGTTGTTGCCGTCCATATAAGGTCGTACGTTCGTCTGATGTTGTCGCATGCTTGTCTGTTGGGTATGAAGCCTACTTGGTCTGGGTGGATTAGTTTGTGGAGGTGTGGGTTTAGGCGGTTGGCGAGGATTTTGGTGAATAATTTGATGTCCACGTTCAGGAGGGAGGTAGGGCGAAAATGGCCGGGTTCGAGGTGAGATTTTTGCGGTTTCGGGAGTAGGCAAATGTTGGCTTGTAACATTTCTGGCGGTAGCGGGTCACCCTCGAGTATCTTATTGTATAAATTGCATAGGGGGGGGTTAGGGTGTTAGAAAATGTTTTGTAGTATAAACCTGTATATCCATCTGGGCCTGGACATTTATTCGGTTAGTGACCTTTGATGGCTTTTGCTACTTCCTCCTCCGTAATTGGGGATGCGATTTGGTTTGCAGCTAGTTGCGAGAGAGTCGGTAATGTGGTTGAGTTTAGATATTCTTCTATCAGGTCCCTGAGGACTTGTGGTTCTAGGCGTGCTTGTGGGTTGTGGTCATATAGCTTGGTGAAGTATGTGTGGAATACTTCCGCTATTTGGTGTGGGAGTGTTCGCAGTTGCCCGTCCGGAGCGAGGATCTGATGGATTTGTTTGTGTGCGGTGTGTTGGCGTAATCTGCCTGCTAATAGTGTGTCTGCTTTGTTGGATTTTTCATAAAATACTTGCTTGGTCCATTGTAGGGCCTTTGTTGCGTCTTTTGCCACGAAGCTTTTCAGCTCGGTTTGGCACGTTGTGATTTGCTTTTGTAGATCCGCGGTGGGATCTTTTTTGAATTTGTGTTCTAGTGTTCTTAGTTGGGTGAGTGTTTGTTCTAGGTTATGGAGCTGTTGTTTTTTTCGCATAGACGCAAGGTTGATGAGAGTGCCCCGAATGACCGTTTTGTGTGCTGCCCATTGGACCCCCTCTGTTGTGGCCGAAGGTGTGTTTATTTCAAAATATTCAGAGAGCGCCTTTTGGATTGCATCTACAGTAGCTCGATAGTGAGTGTAATATCGGCGTGGTCTGACCAAGTTATTGATCCGATGCTGGAGGTTTTAGCTTGATTTAGGTGTGAAGGGGATATCAGGAACATGTCTATTCTGGAATGTGAGCGGTGGGGGTGTGAATAAAATGTGTAGTCCTTCATGGAGGGGTGTTGGGTCCTCCATATGTCTATCAGGTGGGAGTTGGTAACGAATGAAAGTAGGAGTTTGTCCGTTTTAGCTGTGGGGGTAGGTTGCGATTTGTCGGGCCCGCTCTGTGTCTATCTGCCGTTGGGTAAAGAGTGGCGTTGAAGTCTCCGCCGATGGTTAGGGGATGTAATGGGAATAGTTTGAGGTGTGCCTGCATGGAACTCCAGAAAGTAGTGGATGGGCCATTTGGGGCGTATAGGGAGGTGAATGCATATTTTTGTGGGCCTATGTGTCCTGCTATTGTGATGTACCATCCCTGTGGGTCCTGATGTGTTTGTTGGACTACGAGGGGGTATGATTTACGGAGCATGATAGCGACTCCGCCTTGTTTGCCTGTCGGGGCGCATGCTGTGTAGTATTTGTTGTAGTGTCGGCTCAGGAGAGGGAGCGGTTTGCTTTGGGGGAGGTGGGTTTCCTGGAGGAACAGTATGTCCGCCTTGGACCTGTTGGCCTATCGGAGGAATTGGTGATGTTTGGATGGGCTTTTAAGGCCTTTGCAATTGATAGACGTGCATGTCAGAAAGCTGGGTTTGGGCTGTCCCCCTGGTCCCAAACATGGTAGATCTGCGTTGTGGGTGGCTACTGTGGTCATTTTGGGGGGTGTCGGTGTGGGGGAGAGAGGAGAGAAAAAAAAGGGGGGGTATTAAGATAGAGTGGTGGAGACTGGTAATGTGCCGGGTTTACCTGATCTTAATTGAGATTTGCCAGGTTCTGTGGGGGCGGAGTATCTCCGGACTTGTTGTGTGAAGATAGGTGCGTCCGGGTGGTATGGGAGGGTTGGTTATGATTATTTATTTTGGGTTCTATTGGGTTGTTGTGGTGTTGGTGTCTTAGTGGGGTGTTGGCCCACAAGGTGTGTCGAGGCCCCCTACCTGGGCATCGCTATTGTGTGAGGTGTCCTTCTGGTGTGGGGTGAAGTTGAGCTAGTTAGGTTGTGTTTGGTGTTTTGGTCGTGTCTTTTTGTTCGTCGTGGGGTCGTCCAGTGTATGTTAGTGTTTAGTGTGATGGGGTTGGTGTCTGCGTTGTTGCGTGTCGTTTGGGTGGGGGTTTGTGGAGTGTGTGTCTGTGGTAGTGTGAGAGTGTCGTGTGTGTCTTCCTCTTGGTCGGGGTCGACCCGTAGGTGTCACTGGGGAATTTAGGGTTATTTCCCTTCTTTACCTTTTTCCCCCCTCCCTCTCTTCTTTCTTCCCCCTCTCTCTCTCTCGACTTCCTCTCTGTGCCTTATCCCCCCTTACCATCCTTATCCCTTTTTTTCTCACTTGGAGGGGGGGTAGGTCTGGGTGCTCGTTATGTTGGCACATGTTTTGGTTCCAAAGTGTTGGTTGGCCTTCTGTACGTCCCTGTTCATGTACAGTGCCCTGTACTGGTTGTGAGTGGGGTAATGAAGGTTGTAGCGTCGAGGTCTTCGAGGGAGGAGTCTGGTGTGGGATCTGCGGTTTGATGTCGTGGGGTTTGGGCTGGTGTCGTCTCTGGGTTGTCCAGCAGTAATGAGTTACAGAATTTGCATACAATACAATAAACATATTAACTATATACAAGATTAGTGTGCTTTGCATAACCTAACGTGTGTTTTGGCTGATTCCCACCTCAATTCCCGGGTCTGGCGCCCTCAGTGTGTCTCGTCTTGGAATAGATTGCCAGTGATCAGATTGGGTGCGGGGGAGCCAGATCTTTCGGGCTGCAGAGTGGTGTCCCAGTGGCCGTGTGTCCGTTAGCTTGAGTGGGTTTGGGTTCTCGGTTTACTGCAGACGTGAGGGGGATAGGTCTTGGGTTTTGTTTGTGTCTCAGTGCCCCTCCCCCCCTCGGTCCTTCTTGGTGTGGTTGGTCGGTTAGGGACGGATGTGGCCCTGTTTGGGGGGCATGGGGTCGGGGCGGGACCTGTTCCGTTGGAGAGTGGGGATGTTCTATCCACTGTTGTAGGAATGTCTTAGCTTTTATTGTCTTTCCGTTTCCCCTCATGTCCCGTCTCCTCTCGGTCTCCATTGTGTCCCAGCCACCACCCGGGGCGCAGCCCGGGCCCCACCCCGGATGGGGGCCAGGCACTCTTTTGTGTGGGAACCGAGGTGGGTGGTCTATGGTGTAGTGTGGTACATGTGTCGCAACTTACAATAAAAGATCTAGTAACGTTACATGTGAGTTTTACAACATATTGAAACACAGGGCAACATTTTTGGTATTTACCCCCCTATCCCTGACCCTGAGTGGGCGAGTCAATCGAGTCATCCTGATGTGGTTCTGGTCCCATGGAGAGTATTGCGGTTGAGTTGGTTGGGGCTCACAGTACAGTACCTTGTGTGTGGCAAGTTCAGTGTTTATGCCCGGTTGGGCCCATCGCGTTTTTCTGATTTGCCTCTGTGGGGTTCTTAGATGGGGTTTCCGAGATAGGGAGCTGGTGGGCCTTTCTTCCTGGGTTTGATTCCAGCGGTTGGGATTTTTCCCTATGTTGGTAGGTGGGTAGCATTGTAGATGCTGAACGTACAGTGGGGTGGTTCGTTAGGCGTGGGCCTTCATTCTCTTGGTTGCTGGCGGGTGATGGAGGGTGGCTTTAGTCTTTTTTAGAGGGAGAAAGGGGGATCTTGGTTTTGGCGGGTCATCCCATGTCGAATCCCCCGGTATCCCCCTGGAGTACCCCTGTTGGTTGCGGGCCTGTGCCCGGGGCCCAGGGTGGGAGGCCTGGGGTTCTATCCATGAGTGGGAATCTTCAGGTTACAGGGGGTGTACTTTAATCTTCGGGCCTTATTGTCGTGGGAAAAGATGAAAGAAAAAGGTACCTTGGATCGAGGGTTCGGTCTTTCAGGTCCCCGGTTGTGGTTGTGTCCTATTGTTGGAGGTTTGGCGTTTCCTACCCTGTTGGCGTGGTGGTAGTGGGTTAGAGTCTTGGGAGTAAGCATGTCCTGGGTTGGCGTCGTCTGTGTCCGCTTCGGGATGAAAAGCGAGTCCCAGGTCTTTAGCGAAATCTACCATGTCGGCTACCTGAAACAGTGTGCAGGTGTGGTTGCCTTTTTTTGCTGTGAGTTTGAAGGGGTGCCCCAGATATATTTCCAGCCCTGTTGAGTGAGGGCCGCGGTTAGCGGTTTTAAGTCCTTACATTTTCGTAAGGTGGAGGGGGCCAGGTCCTGGTAAAATTGGACCACTTGACCCTGTACTTGGGGTGGTTTCGCCTTCGCTATGCCCATGAGTTGCTCCTTGATGTTGAAGTGGAGCCACTTGAGGATGACATCCCTGTGAGCCTGCGGGTTGAAGGCGGGAGGACGCAGTGCTCTGTGAATGCGTTCTATGGTGAGCTCTGTGTCTGAGGCCTCCGGTAGCATATTCTTGAATAGTTCTTGTATGGTAGGGCGCAGGGTGTCCGCCGTTATTGATTCTGGTAGGCCTCACAGCCTTATATTGTTCCGGCGGGAACGGTTGTTTAAATCTTCCACGCCATCTTCTAGCTGCTGAATTTTGTCATGTAGGTGGGAGAATTCTTGGTCGTGGAATCGAGATCTGGAGGTGATTTCTGCCAGGTTGGTTTCGGTTTTGTGTGTCCTGGCGGCTAGTGTCTCTATGTCGTTTTCAGGCTTGTTATATGTTTGTTTAGTTCTGCTGCTGTGTAGGCTTTAATTTCACTTGTCGCCTCTTGTAGCATTTGGTGGAGATCCCCTTTGGTAAGTGGGGTGTGCGAGTTCGCATGTTCGTCGTCTCCCCCGCTTTCGGAGCCGGAATCCATGTGGCCTCGTGGGGAAGATGGCCGTTGGCGGTCTCTGGGTGTTTGGAAAAGCATGGCGACCGAGGGTGTTTGGTCCCTCTTTTTCTTTGTGCCACCCATCTGGGGAGTCGTGGGGAGAGTGTCGGCGTGTGTGGGGGTATATTGAAGTCGGGTGTCGGTGGTGTGTGAGCGGATGGATGTGGATTTTTGCCCAGGGGCGAGGGAGCTCAGGCTTCACACGTCTGGCGCCATTGACGGTCAGGCTCCGCCCCCCTGATATTATTTTTAAACCTTTGCCCCTCTAATTTAAGACTGTCCTCTTGTTGTGGTAGTTTTTCTTCTTTTAAATATAGTCTCCTACTTTACCGTGTTGATTCCCTTTATGTATTTAAATGTTTCTATCATATCCCCCCTGTCTCGTCTTTCCTCCAAGTTATACATGTTAAGATCCTTTAACCTTTCCTGGTACGTTTTATCCTGCAATCCATGAACCAGTTTAGTAGCCCTTCTTTGAACTCTCTCTAAGGTATCAATATCCTTCTGAAGATATGGTCTCCAGTACTGCGTACAATACTCCAAGTGAGGTCTCACCAGTGTTCTGTACAATGGCATGAGCACTTCCCTCTTTCTACTGCTAATACCTCTCCCTATACAACCAAGCATTCTGCTAGCATAACTCTTCTGTATGCAGAGGGACTAATCTCAAACCATTGAACATTAAAATAACAGACTGGTATATTTATTTTGTTACAAAATACCGGCAGATCAACAAAATAGTGTACAAACACATGTTAACGAATATGAATAGATGAGCTCAGATCAGGATTTATAGAAATTCCAGAGACAGAGTAGAAGGAAAATTCTCAGTTGTACATCCCTCTAAATCAATGGATTTCCTATCAATCATAGAAATATTAAAGGTGGGCGATCCTTACGGATTAAGTTATTTAAACCTGTGTTAGGTGACCCTTTGAATTTTCCTTTTTCTTAGATAATATTTCATACTTTTGAGAGGTTTTGAAGACAGCACTTGTCAGTCAACTTAATGAATTGAATACACCAGTGAGATTTTCCCATCCATTTTTTTGTAATCCAGGCCAGTTTTATTGACTTAACAGATTCTGATGAGATCACTACATTATGGAGACATTATTTATTTTAGACTCGGCAGGGATGGAGACTTTGTTGTTTATGAGCCTTTGATTTCTAGCACTTACGGAATGTAGCAAAACCTCAGCTTGCTCTGATGTATTTATAAAGGTGATATCTAAATCTAAGTGTGTATATGTATGTATAACATCTGTCATTCTACCTGTCGTCTGTATTGTCCATTGTCAGTCAAACTTTGCAATAAAATGTTTATCTAAAGGCATGGTGTGAGTGATGTTTTGCAATTCTGGGTCTCTAATCTTCAGGAAATAATGTGTCCAGGCTTTTTCCATGATTGGTTAGTTGGATAAATTGAATTATATTGTCTCTGAATCCCTGGCTCCTCTACTGATATGTCAGTAATTGGAAAAAGACTTGTTAAAGAATTAAATATACAAAAAAAATATACATACGTATACGATGTACAATATGTCTTTGATTGAAGGTAGAAATTAAATTAGTGCTAGGTGATTAACCTCTTCATTATTTTCACAGTTTTACAATGGTGATACATGATATCATGATATATGACAAATAAAATAAACTATGCAGAATTAATGAGTAACATAAGCATAGACAGTCTGTATGTTTTGTACGTACGCGCACATTTTTAGACTACCTTTGAAATTGTGCGTGTTTGCACGAAACGTGTTAGTCTCTCAGTGCCCATGTTACTTTCTTTATAATTGTTTGGACTTATTCATGGTGTGTATTGCTGTATGTAAATGTTTTGAAATTTTTACAAGATTAACGGAAATAGGGAAATGAAGAACATAGAGGTAATGGGCTTCTTCCGTTCTTCGGAGGCTTTGTGAGGAAACCACCAAACTGTAGAATAAGCCATTTGAATCTATCATTTGTTTGCCTCATGTTCCGCCGAGCTCAGGATCTATATGGTGAGAGCACCCCTTTTTGGACGGCTTTTTCTCAAAATTGATGAGTGGATTGGCTTTGTTTTGAGTAGCATTACCTGAATTGGCTATGTAACCGCAGCTGGTCCCCCTATTTACCACTAAAACGTCTTAAAGCATAGAACAAATATATTCGGGGCCAGTACAAACCATTATCTGGAAATCTATTCATGAACAGGGCTATACATAGGACACGAGGTCACACATTTAGGCTTGAAGAAAGGAGATTTCATCTAAGGCAAAGAAAAGTTTTTTTTACAGTAAGAGCAATAAGGATATGGAATTCTTTGCCTGAAGAGGTGGTTTTGTCAGAGTCTATACAGATGTTTAAACTGCAATTGGATAAATACTTGCAAAAACATAACATACAGGGATATAATTTCTAATTAGTGGGGTAATAGCTGCTTGATCCAAGGACACATCTGACTGCTAATTTGGGGTCAAGAAGGAATTTTTTCCTAGTTTGTTGCAAAATTGGAAGCGCTTCAGACTGGTTTTTTTTGCCTTCTTTTGGATCAACAGCAAAAGCATATGTGAGGAAGGCTGAACTTGATGGACGCAAGTCTCTTTTCAGCTATGTAACTATGTAACTATGTAACTTAGCAGGGCTAACCATACAGATATCTTAGCCATAATTTTATATAGTTAGTAAGAGATCCTCTATTTAAAATATATAAATAATTGAGAATACAATATAAAATAAGGATTGTCTTGGAAGAAATAAAGTTTTGTCTTTTTAGATATTTATTTTATAAAAATATAAATATAGACATATAAAATCCATTACAATAATTTATAGTAGAGTTTATAAGATTAAACTATATGCTTGCAATAGCATTAAAATAGAACAACATACTGTCTGGAACATGTCAACATCTCTCTCAGTCATCATAATATGGAGCGATAGTGTCTCTGTCTCCAAATCTCTCCTCTGTCCCTTAAGGTACACATATTTATATCTTAAGAGGTACACATATTTATATCTTAGATGTTCATTTTAGGACCTCCCTTAACTTGGCAAAGATACAAGGCCATAACTAAAACGTAAGTGCACATGTCATGGGAAATTCCCTGACTTAGGACAAGATGGCATCTTAAAGTCTGATGATGTAGCATAGCCTTGAAGATGTTATTGCATTACTTGTTTTTTGTATTAAGCTAAGACAAATTGGCGTAAACATATTATGCACTAAAAGTTATTGCTTAAAGAAACATGTATGAGAAACAATATGCTCCATTTCTGACACCTTGTCAGTTTGCAATATCCCTTAAAGACAAAGTACACAGTTTAAAAAATACAACATTTCATTCTAAAACTTGTAATATTTGCATTTGCCCATAACAGCTACATTGGGCTTTATTAAACAGGAAGCCTTTTGCTGGTGTTTGAGCATATATCGTTGCCCTTCTTCTTCTTGTAGCATTAAAGGGACACTATAGTCACCTGAACTACTTTAGCTTAATGAAGCAGTATTGGTGTATAGAACATGCCCCTGCAGCCTCACTGCTCAATCGACTGCCATTTAGGAGTTAAATCCCTTTGTTTATGAACCCTAGTCACACCTCCCTGCATGTGACTTGCACAGCCTTCCATAAACACTTCCTGTAAAGAGAGCCCTATTTAGGCTTTCTTTATGGCAAGTTCTGTTTAATTAAGATTGTCTTATCCCCTGCTATGTTAATAGCTTGCTAGATCCTGCAAGAGCCTCCTGTATGTGATTCAAGTTCAATTTAGAGATTGAGATACAAGTATTTAAGGTAAATTACATCTGTTTGAAAGTGAAACCAGTTTTTTTTTTCTTGCAGGCTCTGTCAATCATAGCCAGGGGAGGTGTGGCTAGAGCTGCATAAACAGAAACAAAGTGATTTAACTCCTAAATGAGTGAATTGAGCAGTGAAATTGCAGGGGAATGATCTATACACTAAAACTGCTTTATTTAGCTAAAGTAATTTAGGTGACTATAGTGTTCCTTTAAGCATGTGTGGGATAGGCATAAGGCTATCCTAACTATAAGAATAGTTTCCATCCGAATGCCCTCAAACAATCTCTACCATATTCACAATTTTTGAGGGTGGTGAGGAATAATTCAGATCCAAACAAAGCAGAGGAACAATTAAAAATGATGTGGGATAAGTTTCATCAACGGGGCTACAGTGATCAGATATTATGTAAAGCCCTGGATAGGTGCCATACAACACAAGTCGAGCCAGATGCTTCATCAATAAAAAGATTGGTTTTTCCAACCACGTATACTACAGCTTCCTTAAAATTTAAACAGATGATTGAGAAAAATTGGAGAATTTTGAGAAATGACACTTCGTTACCAGAACCATTTCGTCAACGACCCATGATGTGTTATAGGAGAAATAAGAACTTAAAAGACTTTTTAGTCAAGACGGATCCGATACACTGTTATGAGCAGAAACAGGGCTCTTCGAATCTGGGTTGTTATAAGTGTTTGGGCTGTGTCACTTGTGGACACATGCTATCGGGAAAATTCTTCTCTCATCCACATACAGGAAAAAAGTACATCATCGGGCATCGACTAACGTGTACCACGAATTATGTAGTATACAGGTTAACGTGTCCCTGTGGACTCACCTACATTGGTAAGACTGACCTGCCCTTGCGGGAACGCATTCGCAACCATAGATCCAGCATACGAGTGGCGTACAGGGACCAGAAATCAGATTTGCCGGTGGCCAAACATTTTTGGAGAAAGGCCACACTTTACCGACTTTAAAACTCATGGCAATTGATCATGTACCACCACCCAGGAGGGGAGGGGATCGCAAGAAAATGTTGTTACAACGTGAACTATTTTGGATTAGGACTTTGAGAACAGTACATCCTGAAGGTTTAAATGAGAAATATACTCTATCCGCATTTTTATAACAAGCTTTCTATATTTTTTTGAAAGTACTATTGGATAATGGCTTTCTCCATAACAAGTCCATTTGGGATACTGTATAAGTAGTGTTTATGAGATGGGGTGTGTGATGTCCACCCTGAGGGTTAGACATTTACACCTATGTTTCACTTAGAAATACGTTTATTCATACAAGAAGCCACAAATATGGGGTGAGAAGTGGATGCCCACCCTGAGGGACAGGCATCCTTTCTTGGATCCCATGGTGGCATAGTTAAAAATGGTGTTGTATTTGTTTGTCTCTGTCCAATATTGTATTTTCGTCCCTGAACTTCAAGTCATCATGATGATGATATGCTGTATTTGATATAATGATGATATGCAGATAGACTGTGACATTTTGTGGGGCACTGTTTGTGCGTTTCAGGTGGTTGGTGATTCCTTTATTTGAGGCGGAACTTATTGAAACTATTGGGGACTTTTATGAGTCAGCGCCATTTTATGTTTCAGTTCAACTTAACAAATGAGATTAATCATTTATATTGGGTCATGTGAACTATAAATTAAATATACTAACTAGTTAGGTGGTTTTCCCTCTTCTCCTATATCAGCCAGCCCAGGTATAGTCATTTCTATGCCATATCGATTTAGGTTCATGCCACTAATTTCCTTGAAGTGAAAGGTCTGGTCTTGCATCTGCATAAGTTGCTATTAATTGTGTTATTTTGCATCTTAAGTGACTTAAGAGTTTATTATGACATAGATATCAGTGCAGTAACCAGTACTCTGGACTGCCAATGTGGCTAATTTTGATTGAGATTATTTTCATCTCCCTAGCGTGAAGCAGCTATGTGTACTGCTTTTTAACTGTGAGACCCATATGTGGTTTGTTTATGTTAGTATAGGTCACCATGGTGATGACCCTTGGCCGCGTCATTGAGCGTGACGCCGTGCGGCTGCGGATGTACGTCGGGTAGGCCGCGGCAGTCCCGGTCCGGTCGTCCATGGAGTCAGAGGTGTCACAAGTGTGGTGAGTTAACATTTTATTTAAGGTATATAATGTGGGGTTTATGTGTTCGCACAGTATGTCCTGACGAAAGCCTGAGGGGATCAGGCTGAAACGTTGACACTTTGTTGTTTTAGCAAGAAAAATAAAAGTTTATTTTTATCAAGACCTTGGAGTGCTATCTTTGGAAGTTGTTTTACATTTTGGCTGACAAGCACCGGGCATTGAACTACTGGACAGGTGGAGTGCAAGATTCTTTGTTTTTTTTTATATATATATATAAATAGGTTATGGTGGGGAAAAATTGTGATTGAAAACCCCTTCCTTCCAAGCAGTTGTATACTGCAAACACAGATTAAAAGGAATCCATGTTTAAAATGGAATGAGGCAAAAATGTGATTATTTGTTGAACTAATTTGCATATGCCCACCCAGAATCCTTTGCGGTTGCAACATCGCTGCAGTTTTTGGATTTCTGTGGGAAAAGCAAGTCTTATGGCTTGACTGGTGTGCAGATTTTTGTTTAACATTGTATGAATGTTGTAGTTGAAATGATGTGTGCATGACCAGGGCGACTCTAAAAAAAAATAAAAAAATAGTATGGTGTTTGGTTTTTCAATTGGCTACATAAAACTCTTTAAAATGTCCTCTGTAGGATATCACCGAGTTGCACTTTCAGAGATATTTATGTGTAATTGTGTGTAATTTGAATTGTTAGAATTGGTAGGTTGATAAATTACCCCAAATGAGATATATGCCCGTTAATGCCTCAAATGCTTACATACATGTTAAAAAAAAACATGACCCAGTAATTTCCCCAAAACATAAGAAACCAAGGCTTTTGGAGTATTGTTGGACTCATGGGATATATCTAGGATACTTAATTAGCCGTAGTGGTTGTATACAATGTATCATAGGTTAAATGTATGGATATGGAATATCTACATGTGAATGGGTACAGTATATTAGCTGTCATCTCAACCTATATGATATCAATGTGCCTTTCTGTTTATGAAGATGCTTTTAAGCCATAAATAGGCAACCAGTGGCAATGGTAACTCATAATTCTCACAGTCCCCAGCCGGAACACAGTGTTCTTTTAGCCACATCTGATATTGATAAATTGCCTATCCGTAATGTTAAATTATATTAATATTTATGGCAAAATATCAAATTGAAGATCAATCAAAAAATATTATTTTGGTCTAATACTATGGCATTTAAGTTACTGGAATAACAACAACTCAATCATCTATGCGGCTGGAATTGGATTCTCCATGTGTTCAAAATTATAACCTAGAACAAAAGATACAGTGAAAAGTACACAGTGTACATCATTTATGGTCCCTTTAGCAATTAAAGCTTTAATATAAAAAATGTTGATTGTCAAGGAAACCCGATTTCCCCAATCCATTTGGAATCAAAGGATTCTTATTCTACAGGCATTTCGAAATGCTCTACTTAATTATTCTATAAGTAAATAGCATTTTCTCAATGTTGAACTCTTCATAAAAGTATAGCTTGTGGCTGGGCAGCCTTGGGATTGGCTAAGATCGTTTTCCCCGGTATATTGTAATTAATCCCTACTCAGAGGTTTGAAGTAAGTGGTTTTATGTGTTATCCCTTGATCATTGTACTAGGTTTACCAACAGACCGGTTATTCTGTGGTGTGTTTAACTAAAAAGTCTCATAAAGACATTTTTAAACCCTTGTGGTTTTAAGTTGCCTTCTGTCCAATTTTTAAAAACAGACATAGTGACATTATTAGTGGCAACTCAAAAGCACCTAGTAGTTTAGAAAGCAGCCTTTTCATGTCCGCTTTCAAGCTGAGATGAAAGATTGTAAAAAGCTTTTTCCTTTTTCCTTAGGGAATTACAGCTCACAAAAGTTCTTGTGTCCAACAGTTATTTTACAAGTCAGAGAAGATGTTTAATGGGTCTTTTTCTTCCTGTATTGGGCCACAACTTAATAAATGATGTCTGACAGCTACTTAATTCTCATCAAACTTTGGTTTGATCTTATTGTGTGTTTGAGATATCTGGGAGAGTGTGTTTTCGCAAAGGACTCGTGCTGAAACTTAGTTGTAAGTCACGTTGCGTGACGATCTAGAACACAGAATATACACATAAATCTAAATATTTATGAAATGAGTTTGGTGACACCTTCTGGCAATTAAAAGGTTAACAGAGTTATTTAATATTAATGGGATACGACAACTTAGAGTTCACCCTAATTTTTTTTAATGGATATTATAAACATAACATTAGAAGATGCAAAAAAAAAAAGAAGAAAAAAAAAAAGAAAGATAACAAGCGATACTCTCCTCAAGTGTGAGGTCCTTGCTTTAGCTGCTATCACAATACTATGCTGTCCTCAGGAAGTAGCTGAAATGCTAGCAGCCAGTTGTGGCACTCCAACTATCCACAATAGCGGATCTCAGTATATCCAGTACGCATATCCAGTCTTATTTATACGCAATGGCATTTTGAGGGAAGATTTAGTAACGAAAACCCCAGATGTTAGGCTGAAAACTCTCAGATGATAGAATTTTGGAAAATTGAACTTTAGCCCTTGTCATGTCAGGAATCAAGGGATGTCTTGTTAGGTGGACTGTCTTTCTGCAGATGTTCCATAACTGGTGGTGTGCAGAGGCATTTCCCAATAAGGCAACAGTTGCAGAGACTCCTCAGCTTACTTCTTCTTCTAAGCTGCTATTGTAGGAAAACTGGAAAGGGATGGAGAGAAGGTATTTGGGAAACGAACGGCGGAGAAGAGAGATTGGTAAGAATGTAGTAATGAGGTAGGATACTTCTGTAAAAGAAGCAGTCACAAACAAAAGTGTGTGACTGTCAGAGATAGAAACAAAGGGTGATGGTGAATGATACTGGGTAGGGAGAGGTGGACTGTAATTTATGATCTTTTATTCAGAACTTTAAAAACCTTGCGGTACCCTAATCCCTATAATGATGTGAGTAGTAGCTTTTGACATGCTGCTACGGTTTGGAAGGAGGACTTGTATCATTTGTATCTGTTGAAGTGTGGTGAGCTCTTTAGGATGCCCCTCTAGGGGCAATGGGCACAAAGACCATGAGTATAAAGTGGCCCAAGCAATTGGGTGACTGCAGCCCCTCTAAATACTGGTGGGCTCAAGGCTCAAATATTTTTGGATCCTAACAGGGCCCCTGTTTATAGATATAGGCGACTACAAGCTTAAAATCCAAAATAGTTGGATGGCTATTGGTGAATTGCATGCACAGTTACATACATGCTAAAGCTCCTTTGTGCATCTGTGGCATAGGGCACGGCTGGGTTTCGGATCTGTCCATGAAGTTGTGTATGAAAAAAGCCAGCTAGCGTTTTACCATCTGCTACAGAGGTGAGTAAGCTCAGTCGTTTGAAAAGCTGATGAAAGACACTCGTTCATTGTTCATTTAAGCAATTATAAACTGTGCGCAGAACATGGAGTACACGATCATTTCAGGTGTGTTAAAATCAATTCTAAGCAATCACAATAAAACGCAAAGGGCTACTATGTAACTAACACCCAGAAACACTTGAAATTGTCTCATTAAAACTAGGTTTTACAAAGCGAAGTTGTATTTAGCCATTGCAAAACTCAGCGACAGGTGAGAAACAGGTCAAATGTCATAGTAAAAGCCTGCAGTTACAGTGGAGGTGTTAAAACAAGCACAAATAGACTTAACCTCAGGGGTCTTCAAACTACAGACTTAATTTTTTTGTGAAATCCCTTTGGCAAATAGAGTGCAAAGAGAAGGAATGGGACAGTTGGACTCTTTAGTTAGACTCTTTGTAGTCTCCTGACCTTTCAGAAATCCATTAAAAAATCTACTTCTTTGGGGTATTAAATCAACAAACCAGTTAATGTATCCGCCATATATTTCTATGCTCTTGGCGTACCTCTTCACTTCCTTCACTAAATCTTTTTGGCCATCTCGCCATCACATTGCGCAGTATCTCTGGTATTTTCATTCTTAGAACACCTGCCCTCTTGATACATCAAATATTTCATAATAGTGTGGAATAAATTTGTACCTTTTAAATAATTAACAATAATCATCATAATAATGTAAAAATTAAATTTTTATTTTTATTCCAAGTTTTAAGACTGTCCTTTAAGTAAGATAGCACAGAATGCATACCATGGCTGTATAAACCACTTATATAGGGCACCAACCAGCAAGCACTTACCACTACTGGGAAGCTGCAATGTATCAAAAATGTGTGCATGATTTAAAAGAAAAAAGAAAAAAGAAAAATATCACAGAATGCTCCTATGGTACATTGCTTCAGAATGTTGATAGCAATATATATTAATAATAAGAATCGTAATACTTTACATATAACTTATTAGGATAACATTTATATATAAACTACTTGAACTGATGTGTATCTTTTTCAAAGCACCGTGTCATTATATTTACTTCTATATATTTGTTTAGCATCAACAGAATTGCCTTACGATTATAAAAAGGCAATATTCAGAGGTTAAGAAAGCTCCCTTTAAACAAGCTTACATTCTACGAGGATTTCAGATAGGATATATATAGGTAGTTGTCTTGCCCAATAACAGTTACTGGTGAGGTGGTCTGACCATAATTTAAACTTGGACTTCCCAGTTCTAAGACAGTGATATTGCTGCTCTAAGCTTCCAATTTACGATACATACAGTCTCTCTGATACAATGAAGGAACTGTACATTCAGTTAAAAAGATACCTGACTATCTACCTTAAGGGGAGTCTTAACCATACACATTACACGTTATCTGCCTTCCCATAAGATTATGATAAACAAACACTGCAGTGACACACCAGATGACATACAAGAAGAAAGACACAGAAGCAGCGCAGATAATTACAAAAAGGTATTTAGTAATGCTTTTACTGAGTGTGAAACACAGCCCAAAAAACAGTGCATGGCCCCGGGGGACAGCTTCTGTGCCTCTCAAGCCTTTACATTCATGATTGACGGTGTTGTGATGCAAGAGAAGGGAACGTTTGAAGAAAAAAGACACAAGGGAAAGTTGCGATCATTGCTTAAACCTGTCCGCCATCATCGGAGAAGTGTTTATGATCAAATGTTGCGTTTATAGTACATGTTCTTTGAAATGTAACGCGCGGTGTTTTGAACGATAAGGTCATCAAGTGGGAATCCTCAGTTACTCATAGTGTAAATGTCATGGCTATTGTCATGGAAATGTCATGGAAAAAGCCATATGACCCTGTTTTAATTTAATTATGTAAATTACGTATTCTAAGAGTGTTGTGATAGTGTAATTGTGGCTTAGAACGTTGCTCACCCAGTGGTTATTATTATTATTATTATTATTGCCATTTATATAGTGCCAACAGATTCCGTAGCGCTTTACTATATTTTGAGAGGGGGGGGGGAAGTAACAATAAATAGGACAATTACTAGAAAACTTACAGGTACAATAGGTTGAAGAGGACCCTGCTCAAACAAGCTTACAGACTATATGAGGTGAGGTATTAGAAACATTAGGACAGGAAATATCAAGTAGGAGTGAAGCAGAGCTGGAGGAGAGAGCAAAGCACTGTCCCATAGGAGAGAGCAAGAGACAGGTATGTAAGGTAGAGATTACTCTGGGAGGCCATAAGCTTTCCTGAAGAGATGGGTTTTAAGGTCCTTCTTAAATGATTGAAGACTAGGGGAGAGTCTGATGGCAGTAGGCAAGCTATTCCATAGGAGAGGAGCTGCCCGCGAGAGGTCCTGCAAGCGTGAGTTGGCCGTACGGGTGTGAGCAGCGGTCAGGAGGTGGTCACGGGCAGAGCGGAGGGCACGAGGAGGGGCATACTTATGGATCAGTGAAGACATATAAGAGGGGCTGGAATTGTTCAGTGCTTTAAATGTATGGGTTAAGCCCTAAATGTTGCATTGAAATGAATGTTGTAAATATAAAGATATATAATGGGGAAGTACGTATTGTAGGAAAATAAGTCCCTCTTGTGTCCATGTTTCTCTCTCCCTCTCTCTGTCTGTATATCATATACTATGATCTATTAATTAGTGGTACATACATGGTAAGGGAGATAATGCAGATGGAACAGGGTGATAATTAAAGTCAACAGTGGATCAGAATTAAATAACAAAATAAGCTTTCATCTGCAGCAGACATGTTCCTCCAAAAAGAAACCCAACACCCTATAAAAAGGGAGTTTAGTTTTCTATGTGTACGTTGCTAACCATGGTGATTTATGAATCTAGGACTTAGATGATCTACTCATGCCCTGCTCTGTATGACAATAACTTCTGTCATCAATTAATATCAAATGACAATGTCCGATCACATATGTTACGGAGGTTAATTTGTGTTAACACAAACCTCTATGACTTATTTTCCTAAGGCGATGATTTATAAACCACTGAAACTCAAGGAGATTCACTAACAACCTGTCCATTGGAATATTTACTGCACCAGAGGTCGACACATATGACATATTAATGATTGCCAGTTTAGTCAACTCAAATTATTATGCCTATTATACACTAATATAAAATATTATTACAAAATACTAATATTATGGATATGAGAAGGTTATGAGAATATGAGAAGTATCTGTTGATACTCCAAAAAATGGAAACTAAAGGTTAGGATAATGATGTAATTTACTGGAGTGCATTTTCAATATTTTGCAGTGTTAATCCAAAATATTTATAGAAGAATCCTAAGAACCAGATTCACAGAGTAATAAAATTCCTGTTCTAAAAATAGATAACTGATTACTGAAAGGAACACTCTAGGTACCATAACAACGTCATCCCTTATCTTGAGGGATTAAACCATTTATGAATGGTTAAAGTCCAAAGTTGTGAAGACGGGGTTCGTCAGCTCTGCTCCTCACCTTCCAGTGATGTCTGAAGCTTCAATGAGGAAGCCTCAGACTCGGCACCGGTGATAGGCTGAGAGCTGACACTTATCAGCCTATCACAAGGTTTTCATACAGCAAACTGTGAGAAAGGTACGTACGTATGAGGAAATGTGTCTTAGAACTTAAGGGTAAAATGATATTAAAAAATAATAATAATTGAAATAGAAAAAAACATAAAATTCAAATGATACAATAAGTCATAGAGAAAATGGATTCACACCGTGTGTCATCTCTACAGAATACTTGGGAAAAAACTACTTAGAGACAAATGTTGTGCCAAGTAATGTGTACCATTACCATTAATGTAGTGTGTACAACTACCAAATAAAATAATGACACAACTTTGCAATCCCATGTAATTTTTTTAAGGACAAATTTTTATTTTATTTAAAAAATATACATTCTCTTCTCCGTAGATATTCTTTGTTTTTTTTTTTTTACTAAAATTGTACCAAATTTAAAGCAAGAATCGCTTAAAATTATATTCACACCCTCTTGATTCCTTCAACTAAGCCAAGCATATAGTACATGTTTTTGTATTTTCACTGTTAAACCTTTGAAAATTTCTGTCAACGTTTCACTGTTAATTTTTATTTTTTGTTCATTGCTCCAAAGCATATTCAGCCTATTTGAATGACTTTTAATAACTTAGAAGTCAAAGCTAACTTCAAACATAATCTAAAAATCCAAAGGACCTTAACGGAAGCCTTACATCTAGTGAACTGAAACAAATTATACTAATTTAATGTAATTAAGATGTGGACAAGAATACATTGTTAACCAAATGGATAAATATATTCACAAATATCCCAGCAGCAATTAACTGTTATCTCGGCATTGGCAAGTTAATAGTTAATGTTTGTTTTATGAAGTTGCAGCTAACTATTGGGAGCTGAAAGGGTTTCTTTGAAAGTGACGAGAAAGGCAAAATTTCTCTAGAAATCTATTTTATTCCTCTCGTTCTCTCTGAATCATTAAGCTTGAAAATTGGTCAACTACAAAGGAGAACAATCCCAAATTTGGGCCTCAAAGGTCCAGTATTCCACCTGTGAAGTGTAAGTGTGAAGTATAAGCCAAGTTCATTTAGTTCCCTTTACATACTTGTCAAATTCACTTATTACAGCTTCGTTCCTCCATTGCCAGAGAAGACAGTTAATTCTTGTTCCATCCACTCCATCACCTAACACCGTTTAACGGGCATGACAGGCCCTGCTTGCTAATTAAGAAACTAAATTTGCAGTGTAAGGTTTGTTGTGTCAACAGGTTCCTGGAACAATTCGGTGATTGTTTTATGAGAAGATTGGGCAGTCAGAGTTGAGAATTTTCATGTCAATTATCCGCATTTACTGTCAAGGCCAGGAGTTGTTCTAGTGGAATGAAAAAAATAAAATAACGAGCTCCAGCACTGGCCCATGGAGGAACCCGCTGAACCCTAAACAGTTTGGTAAGTCCTATGTTGCTTTTCCATTATTGAGGATGGTACCAAGGTCAGGCCATATGTACTGTTCCCCAGAGATTAGCGACCCTGTTAAAATAAAAGAAATATTACTTTAATGTCATGTGAACACAGCTCCGCTTCCCCCCGCGCCTGAGATAAATGGTAGCTGGCATTTTTTCATGTGGGCAGATTTAGATAATAGCAAGATTTTTTAATAGCCATTAGCTAACTGTTCACGGACAATAAGTAGTTTTGACAATGTGTTCCCTAATCCCTCTTCATTACTGCCACACATAAACAGTTTTTGAAGTAATTGGAAAAAAAAAAAATGCATGTTAACTTTTACTTTAGATTTAATTGCCTGTTACACTTTAGTTTTCATTGTATGTTTTTATCCGTTGTTTAAAAATGATATTAGCTGAGAAAACAGTTTACGTTTTTAGTGCTAATTTGCTTTTTGAACATAATTGTAAAATATGTGTATTGTGCCTTTTTAGATCTAATTGCTTGCTACACGTTATTTTACCCTTCGCAGTGTTTTTATTGCTTATTTTATATCAGCTTAGAAATGAGTTAGTTTATATCAGCTTAGAAATGAATTCATATTTTAGAGCATAACATGATACTGCTTCAATTACCGGTAGTTTAATTTGATATATAATATAATGTTGTTGCACAGTCAAAGTAAGAATAAGGTTACACTGTGTGGATTCATTTAAAGTGGGTAATAATGTTAAAAGATTTATACGCAAAAATGTCAGAACTTGCCTATTTTTACTTTTATTGCACCAATGAGTCTCTAGAAGGAAAAAGCATTATAAAATATGTTTTAGCTGCTTATTTATAGCAGCAAGAATGATCAGAAAAGTTAAGAGCACATAAAACACAGTAATTACCCTTTATTTCAGGAGAAAGAAGTAACCTTTACTCTGTCTTTAAATCAGTGATGTAATATGGTTACTTTTTAAGTAACAGTACCAATAAAAGCTCAAGCAGGATTACTTTTGTTTAGATCAAGTTAAAGTAGTTTTAATTAGACACTGCAATAATTTTCAGTTCTTCAGAATTGATTCGGCCGACTTTGTAAAATATTTTTGATCGGAAGAATTTAGTCCGAAAGAAAATTTGGTTAGGTTCGAACCAAACATGTCAGGGAAGCCCTAATAATAATGTATTGTATTTTTCATACTGTTAAGCACAGTACATTTTGAACTCAAATCATAAAATGCTGAAGGTAAACCAGTTTTGCCTTAGGCAACAAGTTAAATGTGCATTTGTCTAGATTATCACACAAAAAATGTAAAATTACTGCACAGGATTTCAATTTGAAGCATGCACTTAAAATATTTTGGATTTTTGGAACCTAGTATTTCAGACCATTAGAATATTGGCATGAAGTGCAAAACACAAAGTTCAAGAGTTTTTAACTGACTTGCTAGACACTGCATAGCTCCATAGGGGTTGTTGATTTTGGACAGCGCATCTAGAGACAACAGGTACAGGCCGAACTCAGGACTTGAAGTTCAGAAGAACTTGTAGCGTAACAGAGGTTTGTAGGGTGCTAATGACAAATGGCTCTATTTACTGACACTCATATTAATAGAGAGTGGAAGCGAGAAAAATACTTAGCTGAGACTAAATGTTGCCCAATTCACCATATTTCCCTGCTCTCAAATAATCTATTTTTTGTGAAGAACATGGTGCAGCAAATTAAAATATAGTCCAATGGTGATTCAAATAATCAGTCATGGTAGAATGCCAAAGGGACTGTCTTTATTTGCTAATTGGTTTCCCTCCTTCTTGAGATACATACTGCATACTATATGGCAATGCTTTTCATTTGCTACTAGTCAGTAGAAAGAAGTCACTTAACCTGAAAATAACAGGACTGTTCTAATTTAGGACTACTGTTCCTCCATCCATGTCACTGGCAGAACTACCGCCAGTGTTGTGGGGCTCAAACTTAGAGACATGGATACCCAATGGGCATCTCTGGTCAGAGATCCAGTGAGTTACCGGCTCTGTGAGACAGAACCCATGTCAGATGACTCAAATTTATCTGAATACCCGAGTCGGTTGGTGAATTCAGTCGCACGTATCATTTGACTTTCTGTAAGTATATTCCTAACGAGATGGCATATCTGCTACAGTGGCAGCTTTCACCCAATAAACAAACTATTTAATACACAAAGATTGAGACTATGCACATTGATCAGACACAACAATAAAACCACCATCACTCCCCATGTGCATCAATGAAACTTACTTGCATCACTTTTGTTAGGTACTACCCACTGCATACAGGAAACACCCACAAGACTTGCCGATTCGGAGATGCTCTGACCCAGTCGTTTAGCCATTATTATTTTACCCTTGTCAAAGTCACTCAGATCTTTTCTCTTGGCCATTAGTCCTGTTTCCAACACATAAAAGTCAAGAACTGACTGTTCACTTACTGCCTAATATATCACACCCCGTGACAGATGCCATTGTAATGATATAATTTAATGTTATTCACCTCACCTGTCAGTGGTTTTAATATTGTTGCTGATAAGTATATTATGTTCATTTCCTCTGCTTTATGCAGAAATACTGTAAATGACACCCTTCCTTCTCTCAACTTGTATACCTGCAAAGTTCATTTTGTGTGATCCATGTGTGATCCACAATTAAGTAGCATTATGCAGCTAGGCAAATGGGTAATTAGGGAGGGCTCATGTGCAGGTGAAAGTAGCTGCCTGGATTCAATTTGAAATACAGTTAAATCAGGGCTCGAGTCCTGCAGGAACGCATGGGAACGGCGTTCCTGCACTTTTTCCAAAGCAGGAACGCCGTTCCCATTACCAGTCCTGCAGGACCTGCCCTGCTACCTGCACACAGGGACCATCACACGCTGTGTTCCCTCTCCGGCTCTAACTCTCGCGAGACCCGCTCCGCACAGGCAAGTCTCACGAGAGTTAGAGCTGGAGAGGGAACACAGCGTGTGATGGTCCGTGTGTGCAGCGGCTGCCTCCCTCCACCGGACCACCAGGCAATCTCCCCCCTCCCTGACAAGGTAAGAAGCAGGGAGGGGGTAATAAAATAATAAAAATAAAAACACATAAAGTTAAAAAACAAATACTTCACCCTCATCATCCAGTGCACACACACACACACACACACATCATCCAGCACACACACACATCATCCAGCACACACACACACATCATCCAGCATACACACACACACACATCATCCAGCACACACACACACACACACACATCATCCAGCACACACACACACACACACCATCAAGCACACACACACACACACACCATCCAGCACACACACACATCATCCAGCACACACACACACACACACACACACACCATCCAGCACACACACACACATCATCCAGCACACACACACATCATCCAGCACACACACACACATCATCCAGCACACACACACACCATCCAGCACACACACCATCCAGCACACACACCATCCAGCACACACATACACATCATCCAGCACACACACACACACACACACAGCATCCAGCACACACACACACAGCATCCAGCACACACACACACACATCATCCAGCACACACACACACACGCATCATCCAGCACACACACACACACACACACACACACACACAGCATCCAGCACACACACACACAGCATCCGGCACACTCACACACACATCATCCAGCACACACACACACACCATCCAACACACACACACACACACACCATCCAACACACACACACACATCATGGGTGAGTTCCCACACTTTTTTCTCCAGGACTTGACCCCTGAGTTAAATATTATTGTATATTGGCATTATCCTTAAACACAGATATTTTACTGAACATACCTAAAATCATCATAACTGACCATCTTTTTTATATTTTATTTTCCCACCAACTATATAATTTTTTTTCTAAATTTCCACATCTGTCTGATGTATTGCATGTTTTGCAAGTAGCCATACCATGTAATCTTAGGAATGTTATGATTCTCTATTATTTCTGTAATATCGTGAATAAATACTGACATATATTGACATTTGATGGATTTGTATACATTTTTATTAGCTATCCTACAAACAACAATCTGTATACAAATATATATTTTTTTCTTATATCATATATTGTGTGCTCCTAAAATGAATGTAGGTTTATTCATTATTTTTAGAAAGGCTTTCAGTGCTAAAGGGGTTAATAAGTGTGATGATATTCGCCTCCACTTGGAAAATCTGCAGGTCTTCAAGTGGTCGTTACAGTTCCACTTACAATGGCTTGGTTAGATAAAAATAATATAAATCTGTTGGGAATATGTCTTAAACTTGATTTATGGAAACACAGATTCAGGTGATAGAGGCACATTGAAATCATAAAAGACTCAGTTTGACAGACACATACAAGCTGATTTATCAGGTTAAGAAAGCTTTGTTCTAAGAAATAAAATGTCTTTGTTATTCATTACTCTGTCTTGTTGCCAGTCAGAATTTGTATCCTATAACACCTTAAACTTAAAACGCTTTATTGCTTTAAAAAAAATATATATATAAAAAAAAAGGCATGTACAGGATTTCGAGCAATGACCTAATCTCTAATGGAAAGACCTAAACCCACTGAAAGGATTTTAAACCCTTTTCATCCATTACAATGAGCCCAGAACGTGCTGTAACTGGTAAAGGGATCTACATTATGACACAGTGTCAGACATTAAACAGTGATTATTTAAAAATTATTTTTGGATTAATACATCTTTGTCGGTAGTTATTTTACAATTTATCTACAGCTGGTGATTCATGTTTAATACAAAGATCATTCAAATGACCTGAACACAGACATGACTATACTTTAAATTGTAAGTTAGCAGGAGCTGACCATGAAATTAATCAGCATATTGACACTTGTATATCAAAATAGCTAAGCTAGACGAAAACATAGCGATTGTTTTTAGATTTTTTTTTAAATAAATTCCCTGATCACTTCCTTGAAATTTAGGTAGAAAAGTCAAATAAGGATCAGTGCTAACACGCCACAAGAGATTATATTTATAGAGTGTAGGCAGCACACCTATAAGGAGATGGGTCCCCTCTAGTACCCCCCCAATACAAACGTAATATAGAAGATAAAAATACAAAACAGGGTGCGCCTGTGAGGAATACATTTATAAATAGAATAAAATAAATTTATAAAATAGCTTAAACAGAAGTCCAGAAAACTTAAAGGACCACTCTAGTGCCAGGAAAACATACTCATTTTCCTGGCACTATAGTGCCCTGAGGGTGCCCCCACCCTCAGGGTCCCCCTCCCGCCCAGCTCTGGAAAGGGGAAAAGGGGTAAAACTTACCTTTTTCCAGCGCTGGGCGGGGAGATCTCTGCCTCCGATCCTCCTCCGTTCTGCCCCGTCGGCTGAATGCGCACATGCGGCAAGAGCTGCGCACGCATTCAGCCGGTCGCATAGGAAAGCATTTACAATGCTTTCCTATGGACGCTTGCGTGCTCTCACTGTGATTTTCACAGTGAGAATCACGCAAGCGCCTCTAGCGGCTGTCAATGAGAGAGCCACTAGAGGATTTGGGGGAAGGCTTAACCCATTAATAAACATAGCAGTTTCTCTGAAACAGCTTTGTTTATAAAAAAAAATGGGTTAACCCTAGATGGACCTGGCACCCAGACCACTTCATTAAGCTGAAGTGGTCTGGGTACCTAGAGTGGTCCTTTAACACTAGTCCAAGTAAGGTAATCCAAAACGATAGGGAAGGTTCTTTGTGGAGCAGCAGACTAAATTGATAATAGTGGTGTCACAGAATAAAACTTGAAATCTAGTAGGACATGTGGAGAAGAAACAGAAAAGGGAACTCCAATGGTATGGTATATTAATACACTGGGTTACAGAAGGTATATAAATGAGATACTACTCACAATATCCAGAGCTAAAATCCAGCTCTGGTTTGGAAAGCGTGAAGTTGAATAATCCCCACTCAAGGATATACGTGGTTCTTTAAGCTTCCAATCTTGTGTAGTACTTTCCTATGGGAAAGCATTGTGATTGGCTTTGATCAACACTTCTGATGATGTCAGCCAAGCAGGCAGATCAGTGGCAGAGCCAGCAGCAGCACACCTTAATAAAGGTAATATTTTACTATATTTAGGGTGGCTTGATGGTGTTTTTAACACTATAGGGTCAGGAATACATATATGTGTTCCTGACCTTATAATGTGTCTTTAAGGATGATTTCTTTTCAGAGACGTCCCAATCAAACACAGAGAAATAAAACAACCAATGTGAACAAAATCAGCAATTAATCTGCTACCTATTGGGAAGCAGAGCATGATCTTCCTGTCTCTTTCATTGATTTATATGTCTTCCATAGTTGCCAACAGTCCCATTTATATATGGACAGTCCCACTGCCTTAGCTCATGCCTCAGTATAAATATCACATTTTCACATTTTTGCCTCATTATTCCATTTTAAACATGGATTCCTTGGAGTTTATATTTGCTGTGTACAACAGCTTTGAAACACAACTCTGGGAGAGATGCAAAGCCAGTGAACCACTCAAGGAATCCATGTTTAAAATTGAATAATTAGGTAAAAGTGTGATTCTTTGTTGAATAATTTGCATATGCCCACCCAGAATCCCTTGCAATAGTAACATCACTGCAAACTTGAGATTTCTGCGGGAAAAAGCAGGTCTTGACTGGTGTGTGCAGATCTGTGTTAAACAATGTACTGTATTGACAATCCACTGACGTCAGGTGGAAGAGGTTTTCAATCACTTTTTTTCCCCGCCATAACTTTCTTGGTTACATATATATACATATATATATTATATATTTATCCACATACATAAATTATTTTTAGAAATGCACCTATCAACATAAATTTTAAGCAACAAATCCTGCATGTTTTCTTTTTAGAAGCTATATTTAGTTTGTCCCCCAATTTGTTGTCATTTAACAGTACTGGGTTTTGTTTTTTTTAAGGAAAAATATATTTTTCTAACTTTTTGGCATCTTTCCTAGAATAAAGTGAATTTCTTCAAAGTCTCTTAGATCACAGATATTTAAAGGATTAAAGTACTAAATTAAAATATTTATGTTGGGAAGCAGCACCCCTCCGTTTTATTACATGACATTATTCTAGACAAAAAAGATTACACGATTACACAGTAAAATGAGTCATGTTAAGTAACAAACCAAGATCTGTACTTATTGGAAGCAAAGGAAATGTCTGTATTTAAAATGTATGTATTAAAAAAATAGCGAAAAGGTTAAAATGATGTAACAAGAAAGATTCTTTATAAACGTCTTACAAATCTATAAGGTTCTTGTGGATTAAATGTAGTGGATAAACTTGATTTCATTGTAATAGTTCAAATCAATCCTCTGCACAGGAGAACGTTTATTTTAAAATTGAATACATATACCAGCTGATTAACCATTAACCCTTTATCCTCCAAAATGTAAAATTTGGTCTATAAAGCTCCACTTGTATTTTCTTTTGCTCCATTGTTGGTTTTCACCAATAAGCTTTTGTCTCTCTGTGTCTCTGCAGAGAAACTTAAAATGGAGCTGCTGGTTTCCTTTCTGATGGAGCCACTTCTTCTTTCCACCCTGTAGCAACAATTGTATGTCATACTTGCCTACTTTAGTATGACCGCAGCGTCCTGGGAATGGGTTTGCAATGGCATCCAATTCGGCAGTCTCCCCGCAGTCTGGTCTGGTCCAGTGTTCTGCATCAGCGCCAGGCTCTGTGATGACAGCATTACTGCGGACACCCATGCAACGTGTGGAGCCTCTTTGGATGGGGCAGGGGGTGCTGGAGGAGCAGGTGGGAACAGTCCTGACGCAACCAATATGGCATCGGGTCCTGGCTCCTCCTTTATTGCCATTGGGGGCTTCACCTACTCGGAGGTGGGGGCCAGTCATGTGATCAGCTCTCCCTATAAATACGTAAGCACTGCACATGGTCAGTGCTTGGTTGTTCTGTTGCTTGCCCCATCCTCCTAGTTCCTGATCCCAGTTCCTGGTTCCTCCTCCAAATTCATGGATTTCTGACCTTTGGCTTGACTCTTGACTTTGCTTCATTGCTGCCAGTCCTGACTATTGGACTAAAACAAGAAAAAAAGAGTAAGCGCTAAATAACAAATAGGCAGCAACCCTATAAGGGAATCCCTCAAACACCCTTAAAGTATAACAAAAGAAGAAAAAATGGGAAATAAGGACTGCGCCAGAGAGACTTTATATAAAATAATAATAACAGATAGTCCAAATAAAAAGAGTCTTATCTAAAATGCTCTTATTGGAGTCACAGAGTCTATAGGTGCTTGGTCAGGAACAGTGTCCTCGCTGTCCTCCTCCGTGTAGATCCACTCATATGCAAGAGATAAAACAAATAGAGAACCAAATAGTGCAATAAGTCCAATAATAGAATAAATAAAATATAAAAGGCTGGTATAAAACTCACATTTGCAAGAGCTATAGCTAACTCTAGTGTAAAAGGCGTACAGCGGTACAATCTCCGCTTATGGCATATGGGGTAAGCTTCCTCCGTCAGTGGTATGCTCAACACTCAAATAAAAAGAGACAACCAATAGTGCTCACTGGGTAAAATAATGGAAATAAAATATATAAAATGGTACTCACAAGGAAGGAGCAGACCAACTGCTCCTTGAAGATAGCGCTGGTGGTATGATCCCCAGCTAGGATTACTTGGAGTCCAGGGTGATAAAAATGCCAGGTAAAAAAACAATCTAAAGTGTATCAAAAGATAAATGGCACAAGTAAAAAGTGACCAAATAATCTTTAATATATAAAAATACACAATAAAATATCCACAAACGCGTTTCGCCAATACAGTTTTATCAATATGGAATAAGCAGAATCTGTCCACAGCTGGAGAATTCAAAGTGCCTGCTTTCACAATGAATACATTTCCATATGTTTTCCTTGTTATATGCTTTCTCCCTTCTTTCTTCCTTCCTTCATTTTATAGGTATTTGCCATTGCCCTTTCTTTGTCCATTTCCCTATCTACCTTGTGACGTCCCTAACCAGGTATCTGGTCTTTCATTTCCAGACTGCAATTTTCATCCCTTTGCAAACATGGGGACCACATTAATTGTACCATCCTTTCCACAAGAAAACAGATAATTCTTGAAGGTTAAAGAGACACTATAAGCTCCACAACCACTACAGCTACCCTATCATGCCTCCACTCAGACATCTAGTGGGGATAGTTGATACGTGCGCATGCACACTCTGAATTTTCGCCAGCAGTGCCTTACATATCTATGCACTGTGTGTACAGCACTGTGAGAGTTAGCTAATTAAAAGACTTTTATAAGGTTATGGACAAAATCCACTGAAAGTTATTGAATTCCAATTTGCATTGGCAATCCTCAAATTTACGATAGCGGCCAGAATTCGGACTCCCTAATGATTGGGACGAAGTCTCTGGAGACTTGGTCAGGCTGAAGTCTGAATGAAATTCAGGCCCGTTTGAATTAAACATTTTTGATTTGATTGTTTGAATGATTTTGCAGTACAAATGGCCCTGTACGCACCTGCATGGTTGTGCTAAAATCAACCAAGTGACATTTCCTCTTTAAAGATTTAGTTAATGACATCATAATCCTGACAAGATAAAGCCAGGGCAAACTCTGTAAATGAGGAGGAAAAATAGTAACATTATTTCATTTTTTCCTCTATATAATTTCTCTGTGCTGACTGCCAGGTGCAAAGAACAATGCGTATAACAATGATTGACAGCGAGCTAAAAGGGAGGTACTCATTCACAGGTGAAAGAGGCTCGGATTTCTATATTTATATTTATTTTTCACACCTCACAAGTACCTATTTGTTAAATATAGGGATGAGTAAACATAATATTAAAAATATTGGAAAGTGACGGGTCCCCATAGATAAAATACATTTGCATGGTTCTGGGTAATCTGATCACTGCTGAGCCATACCATATCCATTAGCTGTCAGTCATTGGCAGCTAACGTCATAGATCATACCTGCCAAAAGAGATCTGGTAACACATAGTTGTAAATGTATCATGAGATGTGATTTCTCAGGATATTCCATAGAGTAGGAGAAGGCAACATTTGGCACTTCAGATACGGACTAGATCCTCCATATTGCTTGTAACAGCAATAATGCTGGCAAAGTATCACAGGAGATATAGTACACCACATATCTTGTCTGCCATGTCACATGGTTCTATCAATTTATTGTAATGCCTTAAAATCCAAGAGATTGGGGAGAATCGGAAGGGTGTGGAAGAGAAAATGAGGAAGATGGGGGAAGGCAACCTGACCTATCCAGGATATACTGAGGTCCTGCCACCATTCTGTTTAGAAGAGATTAAAGGAATACAGTTGAAGCCATCAGATATCTTGAAAAAATATGGAAAATTAAGATGTCTTAAGTGAAGCTGAAGTGGAGACAGCTCTAGCTATTATTGCAAGGTTTAGTTTACACTAATCAGCCACAACATTAAAACCACTGACAGGTGAAATAAATAACATTGCTAATATCATTATCATTACAATAGCATGTAAGCTCATTGAACAGGGCCCTCAACCCTTCTGTTTCTGTGCGTCCATTTGTCTGGTTACAATTATGTGTCTGTTAGTCCACCCATTGTTAGCAGCAGGGAAATGGGCAAGCGGAAAGATCTGAGTGACGGTGTCAAGAGCCAAAATAGTGATATCTAGATGACTGGGTCAGAGCATCTCCACAATGGCAAGTCTTGTGGTTAGTTCCAACATGGTGCAAGGAGGGACAACCAGTGAACCAGCATCAGGGTCATGGGTCTCAAGGCTCATTGATGCACGTGTAGTGGAAAAAGCTAGCCTGTCTGGTCTGATCACACAGAAGAGCTACTGTAGTTCTCATTGCTGACAAACGTAATGTTGGCCATAATAGAAAGGTGTCAATACACACAGTACATTGCAGTTTGCTGTGTATGGGACAGAGTGCTCATTATTACCCCTGCCCAGCGCCTTCAATGGATATGTGAGCATCACAACTGGACCATGGTGCAATGAAAAAAGGTTGCCTGGTCTGATGACTTATGTTTTCTTTTAGATCAGGTAAATGGCTGGGTGCGTGTGTGCCATCTACCTTGGGGAGAGATGGCAGCAGGATGACTATGGGAAGAAGGCAAGCCTGCAGAGGCAGTGTTATACTCAGAAGCTTTTGGCCCTGGCATTCATGTGGATGTTACTTTGACACGTACCAACTACCTACAGATTGCTGCAGACCATGTACACCCCTTCATGGCAATGGTGCTCCCTGATGGTAGTGGCCTCTTTCAGCAGGATAATGCACCCTGTCACACTGCAAATATTATTCAGAAATGATTTGAGGAAGAAGACAAAGAGCTCAAGGTGTTGCCTCCAAATTCCCCAGATATCAATCAAATTGTGGGATGTGCTGGGACAACAAATCCCGTAATGGAGGTCCCACCTTGCAACTGGCAGGACTTAAAAGATCTGCTGCTAATGCATCATAACAGTGTGGGCAGCACAAGAGGGACCTACACAATATTAGGCATCTGGTTTTAATGTTGTGGCTGATCAGTGTATTTCCTGAGACCACTAAGTAGTCCTCTTAAATGTAGCTTCTGTAATTCTATATTTTTATATGTACAGTATCTCACAAAAGTAAGTACACCCTTCACATTTTTGTAAATATTTTATTATATCTTTTCATGTGACAACACTGATGAAATGACACTCTGCTACAATGTAAAGTAGTAAGTGTACAGCCTGTATAACAGTGTAAATTTGCTGTCCCCTCAAAATAACTCAACACACAGCTATCATTGTCTAAACCGTTGGTAACAAAAGTGAGTACACCCCTAAGTGGAAACGTCCAAATTGGGCCCAAAGTGTCAATATTTTGTGTGGCCACCATTATTTTCCAGCACTGCTTTAACCCTCATGGGCATGGAGTTCACCAGAGCTTCACAGGTTGCCACTGGAGTCCTCTTCCACTCCTCCGTGACGACATCACTGAGCTAGTGGATGTTAGAGACCTTGCGCTCCCGCACAATCCATTTGAGGATACCCCACAGATGCTCAATAGGGTTTAGGTCTGGAGACATGCTTGGCCAGACCATCACCTTTACCTTCAGCTTCTTTAGCAAGGCAGCGGTCGTCTTGGAGGTGTGTTTGGGGTCGTTATTATGTTGGAATACTGCCCTGCAGCCCAGTCTCCAAAGGGAGGGGATCATGCTCTGCTTCAGTATGTCACAGCACATGTTGGCATTCATGGTTCCCTCAATGAACTGTAGCTCCCCAGTGCCGGCAGCAATCATGCAGGCCCAGACCATGACACTCCCACCACCATGCTTGACTGAAGGCAAGATACACTTGTCTTTGTACTCCTCACCTGGTTGCTGCCACACACTTTTGACACCAACTGAACCAAATAAGTTCATCTTGGTCTCATTGGACTACATGACATGGTTCCAGTAATCCATGTCCTTAGTCTGCTAGTCTTCAGCACACTGTTTGCGGGCTTACTTGTGCATCATCTTTAGAGGGGGCTTCCTTCTGGGACGACAGCCATGCAGACCAACTTGATGCAGTGTGCGGCGTATGGTCTGAGCACTGACAGGCTGCCCCCCCCCCCCCACTCCTGCAACCTCTGAAGCAATGCTGGCAGCACTCATAAGTCTATTTCCCAAATACAACCTCTGGATATGATGCTGAGCACGAGCACTTAACTTCTTTGGTCAACCATGGCGAGGCCTGTTCTGAGTGGAACCTGTCCTGTGAAACTGCTGTATGGTCTTGCCCATCGTGCTGCAGCTTAGTTTCAGGGTCTTGGCAATCTTCTTATAGCCTAGGCCATCTTTATGTAGAGCAGCAATTCTTTTTTTCAGATCCTCAGAGAGTTCTTTGCCATGAGGTGCATTGTAGCAGAGTGTCATTTCTTCAGTGTTGTCACATGAAAAAATATAATAATACATATATACTTTTTGTATTACATTACGTTATTTATGTAGTAAAATTTAAGTAATTTGTTGATTTTGAGAATCTTTTTGTATTCTGTTTAAAAATATTGGTTTTGATAATGTATTTTATTTGCAGCTTGTTTTCTTCGCATTTTTTTTTCTTCCTCAGTTTAGCGTTATAGTAGCTTCTCGAAGGCCTTCAGTTGTTAATTATTCGTAGCTGTTAATTAAACTAATTTTGTATTATAATGCATTACAAACAGATTGTTATGACCATGCTGTAGACCAGGGATGTCCAACCTGCGGCCCCCCAGATGTTGCTGAACTACAACTCCCATGCTTCCCTGGCTATCTGTTTCATTGAAGGAATCATGGGAGTTGTAGTTCAGCAACATCTGGGGGGCCGCAGGTTGGACAGCCCTGCTGTAGACTATCACTGACCTTAATTGGGTTAAGGTTGAATGGAATAGTTTAATTTCTAGTAACTTTGAGTGACCGTAACTTCACATTTTATCTTTTTAAGTCTTTCTAATTGGACATTGTTCAACGTGATTCTAAAGAAATCCATCTGACAGCAATTAGCAAGTAGCAAATACTTGCCATAATACGATATCGCTCTGCTTAAACCCCCACATAATCAGCCATTGCTTGGAGTACATGAAAGGAAGCATCTTGCAAAGATAGCACTCCTGACGCGTTCTGAATCTACATTTGGAACGTTTGCTTTGAAAATATATTGAAAATCTTATCAAAGTGCTACTAAGGTTTACAGAATGATTTCTGAAGTTTATTTTGGCAGCATATCCAAATCTTTACTTATAATTAAATGTTGGGGATTGAGTAAGTTATGTTATTCAAAACATTATCTTATCAAGTTATTTTTTTTTCTTATTCTGCCAACATTTTGGCTGTCTCTAGTTTTAGTGAGTGAGAATGTACAAATGATCTGCCTGCAAAATAAGTGCTCGCATTTTTTTATGCTGACTGCACAATTAAATAGAGACTATCCTGTAGAATATAATGAACACGATTTCTAAATCTTACAGTTTGCTAATATTTAAAGCAATTACACAGATCTGCGAATGGAATGGAAGATGTGATGGGATCTATTCGCTGATCAGCGAGTCATGGTGACTGACTTGCAACATTTAGACCAAAAGGGCCGAAATGAAATTGTTAGCCTAACTTGTTAAAGTCTCAGCTAACCAAAACATGGTGTTGTTGATAGATTCTTAATAGATCCTCAATAGTTTTCAAACACAGTAATAGGAGTGAATGGAGTGCATATACTTTTCAAAGCTCGAAAACCTCTAAGTGGAATTCCCAAAACCACTTCTAAAGTCCAATAGAAAAATACAGACAGTAGGTGGAGCAGCTGAAAGTACAACTCGACTTTTGGATCTGTGAATAAAACCATAAAAAAAAAAAAAAAATAGTGCGGAAAATAAAAAATAAAATATAAAAAATAATAATAAACGGGAAAAGTACTAAGAGCCCCAGAGACAAAACCTTCAGAACCACGAAAAAAGCATGGATACAGAGACCTAACTATCCATGACGAATACCAAGAAAAAATTGGTATTTGGTTATTACTCTTTAAAGTTAAAGGACCACTATAGGCACCAAGACCACTTCAGCTTAATGAAGTGGTCTGGGTGCCAGGTCCATTTAAGGTTAACCCTGCCTGATGTAAACATAGCTGTTTCAGAGAAACTGCTATGTTTACAAATACGTTAATCCAGCCTCTAGTGGCTGTCTCATTGACAGCTGCTAGAGGCGCTTCCGCGCTTCTCACTGTGATTTTTACAGTGAGAAGACGCCAGCGTCCATAGGAAAGCATTGAGAATGCTTTCCTATGGACTGGCTGAATGCGCGCACGGCTCTTGCCGCGCATGTGCATTCAGCCGATGGCGGCCAAAGGAGGATGAGAGTCCCCAGCGCCGAGGGAGCCCGCCGCTGAAGAAAGTTGAGTGTTTAACCCCCTCCCTTGCCATTCAGCCCTGCGGGTGTGGGACCCTGAGGGTGGGGGCACCCTCAGGGCACTATAGTGCCAGGAAAATGAGTTTGTTTTCCTGGCACTATAGTGGCCCTTTAAAGGGATAATACCTATGCGACTGAAATTCAATTTAAAAGTAGAATTAAAGAAGACCTACTAAATCTATATCTTGATTCAAACCAGTTTTGAGAGTTTTTAAGTTATATATCCTTTGTTCCATTTTGTGAACAATTACTTCTCTATGATGACCAATGAGTCTGACATACAATAAATGACATGTCCTACTGCCTTACAAGTGTACGCTGAAGCATGGTCGGTGAAGACTGCTCCAGCAAATTTAGCAAAAAATTAGCTTCGAAATCATAATTCACTCCTTGCATTTGCCAGAAAAGTATAAAAAGTGAACTGAAACACTAGACATATTGGACATTTTATCATTTTAAATTCTGGGATTTTCTAGTTGCAGATTGACACCCTTGTGCTATTGTGTCTTTAAGATGCTCACCCAGTAATAAAAATGCTTAATAATGTTCAACAACAGCTTTGATTTTAGTAAATTATGGACTACAGTTTGTAATTTGTTTTGGAATGAGATCAGGAATGCTTACCTTTATTTTATATTTTGGTTTAAATAATTCCTTTCTGCGTTACAGAAAGTCTTATGTTAGTTATTAAACGCGTACGTACTGTTTGCATAAAAGTCCTGATTTTCTTTAAAAATCCTGGAAGTATATTTTTAATAAAATGACTAAAGCAGAATAACAAGGCAACAATTTTAGGTTTGATCACTACAACCAAATTCATAGTGAATCTGCAAAATATAGAGGAAAAATGGGTGATTTGGAAAAATAATCTACCCCAGCGATAGTAACAGCTTCATTATTTTTGCCTGGGTCTAGTAATAGTGAATTTTGACAAAAACAGCTGAAATCTTGCAAAATCGTCTAGTAAAGTACTATTATTGAGGGTGGAACCGGACCATCTAGCTGAGCGGATGCATGCCGCGTGAGCTCCTGCACAGCTCAACAATTTTCAGGGGTATACTCTTGTCTCATGCCTGAATTTTGGGACCACCACACCCTACCAAAACTGGGGGTGCTGTGCTGACTCTATCTATCCTATTTGGTGTTATCCAGCTGTATAAGTAGAAAGGGATCCCATAGTATAATACTGCAAGATACAAACAAGAAGATATATTAAAGTGTAGGTGCACTCCGTGGTTCCAGATATTTAGCCTGTATTTCACAATGCAATTGTGATGTTCAGGAATCTTGTGTCATCCAATAAGTAAAATCCTTTATTGGAAACAAGAATAACAATAAAAAAATTTAAAAATATGCTACCAACCTATATGCCTAGAAAATTCTGTAACATTGTTATAATAATTTAGCTGCACCTACTCGCTCTAGACGTATGTCCCCAGCCTGATTGCCTTAACAACGTTATTTGCATGCACAACTTAATCATACAGTTAAAGTCTTACCACTCTGTCTTTTGCTATCGTTCCTCTCTAGTCTAGATATAATTTAATTATTATTTTTTTTTATGATCAAGCGTAGATTCTAGTCTAAGTCTAGACGAGCCTGCCTACTCATAATCACTCATAATTTTATTTATTTATTTTTTATCACCAACTGCCGGAAGGTATACCTCTTTATTTTACAAGCCTCCTGCGAGCATTATCTACCTACCCTAAACGCAGCTGGCTCGACCCCAGGGGTCAGTACAATAATCTTGTTCACCTTCTATGTTATCAACTAACACTTAAACGAGGCCAACTGCGCAATACCTAGCATGTAACGACACGAGTAATCGCAGTGGTGCCCTGTCCAGCATGTTACTCAATCTTAACTATTACCTAAGCAACCTTATTATTAGCAATGTTTTGCCTATTTTATTTGACCTATCTACGTTACGTTTATGCTCCACAAAAGTTAATTTGTGAATTATCTTGATCAACTGAATACTAAATATAAAAAATGTGCAAGCTCTAACATACTCCTGATTGTTATAAATGTTTTGAAAAAGCATGGGGAATGCCGTCGGGGTACCCCAGGCATGTTGTTCTCTTATTTGCACTACAAAAATAAAGAATTAAAAAAAAAAAAAAGATATGTTAAAAGTCTAAAAGTATTATAACCAAAAAGCGTTTCGCCCTTCTTGTTTGGCATTTTCAGTTGGTTTATTTACATATCCAAAGTCTCGCTTGTTGTAGGGCCCGCTTGTCTTCCGGAACGCTACATGCGTTCCACATTGTGTAGTTCCACCTTCGTCACTTCCTGTTGGAGTGGTGATGTAGTTTCTCCGTTGGGTAATGTAACGATCACAGGAACAGGACATCTACACCTAACACACAGACAGGACATCTACACTGCACTCAGTGCTTCAGCCCTTAGTCAGCTGCAGCTTGGCTGAGGTCGCTCTGTCGCTTCCCACCATGGAACAGGGTTCTGGGTACAGCTGTAAGTGATTATGCTCTCCTGCAGAGAGTATAGCTGATCCACCCAAACACTAGCCCAGACTGAGTGAATGGTGTAAAGGAACAGGTTTATTATGGACAAGTTGCCTGCCTTTATACACAGTCCCCAGCATGTGGTCTCCATTCAATGCAAGGCAAGCCCCTCCACTAAATCTCTGTGTCTGGGAGATAATTGCGTTAAAGACAGGTAAGCTAATTATCTCCCAGGAACAGAGGCAAACATTAAAATATAAAACATAAAAATACCCCCAAAACATCATAAAAATATATAATAACACCACAAATAATACATCCCCAAATAGCCCTGATCTGAGCACCCAAGTTCTCCAAATAGTGCTCAGATCCATGCAGTGTAGGTGAAACGCTACCATGTTAAATTTCTGACAGGCCACACACGTGAACCTATGCCCAATGGTGCTTTGTCCGGTCAACTTTCGTCTGCTCCTGCGTCCGAAATATAGGGTGTTCTGACTAGCTCTTAGGTAGTGTTTGTGCCGCTTAGTCTCAGGCCCCTTCCCTCCAAAAAGTCATTTTAAAACTCCGGACCAAATTGTTCAGGAACCGCACGGTCACCTCATGCCGAAAACAGTTCCATACATTCCATACATTTGCAGCTAAGTACCGCTGAGGTGACTGGGGTCCCACGAAGTCCTCATGTCATATTTTGTTCCATAACGATCGCGGTTAAGTACAGCTGAGGACAATTTGTGGGTTTCTTCATGCAAATGGCCGCCATGGAGCTAGCGTTTGGTTCCATTCGAATGAAAGGAAAGTGAAGAACCAGGGGCTTCCAGGGAAAGCTGCTAATGGCGGCTGGGGAGGTTTAACTTCCGAATAGGGTCTTTGTATATGGCTCATAGTCATTGGGCAGGAGGCTACCTAGCTGGCTCTCCCTGGAGCTTGTGGCATAGTCACGTTTGCCACAGTATTCTACAGTTTGTATTCTTTTAAATTATTAATCTGAAATCCCTGGATTTAAGAACAAGTAAGTTTCCTATAACATTCACATTTCTCTTGCTCACTAATGAGTGTACAAATAATAATTGCTGTAATCTCCTACTCACTGGAGCCTATGAGTCATTTTCTGAGCCCTACAAAAATGATATATAAACTAAAGCATTGTCTGCAGTTCTAAGCTTGCAGACAGAGCTAGGGAGATAAGAATTGGAAACTCCAGTACATGGAGTTCATCCAAAAACTGTCATAAACACAGAATTTCATGAAAGGTCATGACTAATTGAAACAGAAAGTTACACGGCATCGAAGAAACTTAGAACTAATTGTATTTATAATTAAGTGCTATGTGAATGCAGATTACATTCAAAAGCTCAGTGCACTTGTCTCAAGTCTCTCATATGAAGAATTACCCTTTAACAAACCATCAACATTTTTGACGACAGTGGAAATGTTATCTTGCGTTATAAATTTCCCGATCGAGTCCTTGAAAGCGAATAAAGTTTGCCCAGATGTTGTATACCTGAAAATCTTGCGGTGATTGGCTAGGAGATGATTAAACGTCTGCTTTTAATCGTGATTAATAAAACCAGATATAGAGCCATTATTGAAATAGGACATCTTTACCTGGGAACTAAAAACCCATAAGCGTGACATCACTATAGGAAAAGCCTGTTTAAGGCTTATTAAAGGACAGTTTCCGATTTTATTATTATAGATGCGAGGCAGTAAACGGTAGTCTGCGCGGTTTTACGAGTGATAGATCACGCCAAACAAACCAATTTTTTTTGTGTGCAAGTAAGACGGAACTTACACCATGTAAATGAGGTGGTATGTTTAGATTTTTCAAGTTTTTGATATCATGCCACGCAGACTGTTACTGTACAAATTAAGGAGTAGTTAAAACCATCTGTATTTGCTTTTAAAATTGGTTCAAGGACAGAAAGTTGTTATAAATGGAACCTTTTCAAATTGTGTGAGAGCTGCAAGTGGTTTATATGTGTATCAAAGTGTTTAGATATGTGTTAAGGTTTTAATTTGTTGATGGTACTTTGTGTCTTCTTTTTTTTCTGTACTTATAGGAGTGGGCAACGTAACTTTGACAAAAAGACAGAAAATAACTGAAATGTGACGAGCACTTTGGTACATTGTACTAATCAGCCACAACTGGAAAAAATGTCACAAAAATGATAATACTATTACTATAATACTATAAATACTATTATTTTTCTGATTTGCAATTTTACCATTAAAATTTAGAGACAAATGAGCTTCTATAAAAAATGGTTAGTACAAATATTTATCAAAAATGTATGTGCCAGGTTAAAAGAACTCATTGACAGTATTTTTTCACGAGTGGTTAAAAATATGAGGTTCTTTGGAACCCCAAAGTAATTAATTTAATTATTTTATTAACCCCTTATGTCTCGGATGAAGGTAAGGAGATGACCATTAAACAGATCATCAGCTTAGGTTTCCCAAAGTAATTCATCTAAACCCCTATTAAAGTATGATGTGTTGGGTGTAAACCAACTCTAAAGAGATTTCACAAGCTGTTAGACCTGCTTTACACAAAACCTATCTACCTGTAACATTTTCTGAGAATAATTTATATTTATTTGTGTACCAGTAGTAGGTAGTGGGTTTTCTTGCATAGTCCCAATGCCCTGAGCATAGTGCTAACACACCAGGGAACAAAGCTGGGACTGCAGAACAGGACAATGAAATTAGGACTGTCCCGCCTAAATCGGGACAGTTGGGAGGCCTGCTTTATAGATCAACTATTTGATTTAGAAAGCATGTTAAGGGATGTGTATTACATTGCACACAAAGATCATTGCTACTGGCATTGTTTTTTTATTAAAAAAAAATATAAATAGTGTGAAAAAAAATATTTATTTAATGTGAGCATGCTGATCACTGTGGCATTTTAACAGCAACTACGCTGATAATTTATTATTTTTTAATTCATAATTCAAATATCTCATTAAAATAACACTAAATTGGTCTTTATTTAACAACCTATTGTGTCTTCCACTCAAAATAGTTTCGTAATATTTTGTGATTTGTTTATGTATCCTGAAGTTTTGGAACAATATTAGAAAAAAATTATGAAAATGTAAATATGTAAAAAGAGTTTTTTTTTTTTTTTATTCGAGTGACGCTTGCTGGCAAGAAATTAAGGTAAAATCCACTTTTTAGATCCCACACCACACTTTGCAACTTTGCAAGGGGGAAAATCAGAACGGGGTAGGCTTTCCTAGAGAGTGTTCCCAGTGAGGCAACTTGTGTCACTGGCTAGGCCCATATTAGAGGGGTGTGTAAGCCTGTGAACCCCCCACATAGAGGACCATTCAGAGAATGCTGTCTGCAGGAACTCAAGGGAAACAAAATCAGGACAGGACCCTGAAAAACAGGACAGTTGGGAGGCATGTCCTACACCAAGGCCAAGTTCTACTGGCAACACAATCTTCCATGACACCACTCTCCATCTGTGTTGTGGGAAGGAAGTCATGGAAGCAAGACTAAAGGAGAACGTGGGCGGCATGGAGGGGGTGGCCGTGCTGCCATTAGACATCTGTTGCCGGCGTTCTGACGGCAGATGCATTCTATGCATAGATTTTATATTAGCAGGCAGGCTGGCTAATGATGCTACAGGAGGTGGGCATACACCTTCACAAGAAAAAAAATAACTCTGTCTGAGCAGTGTTTCTGAATAGTTGCATATACAGACTCAATGGTCCATAACCACTTCAAATTTCTGTTGTGGTCATGGTGCTTGGAGTAACCTTTTAATGTAAAAATAGGTACCATTCTGAGAAGATAAATCTCTCCCTACATTTGTTTTTTGTTTTTTTTTAAATGTGATTTTGCAGCTGCACAGCTAATTGTTTTATGAATATAACCATGGCCAGGGCCGGCGCTACCATAAGGCGGCACAAGCGGCCGCCTTAGGGCGCACCGGCCCGGGGGGCGCAATCCTGGGGTGACCGGCAGGAGGAGAGCACCCTGCATAGTGCTCCTCTCCTGCCGGTCATTGCGTGTAGAGTGGCCGAGCGGGCGGGCCGGCGGCGGTTTACCCGGTCTGACAGGAGATGCAACAAACTGCTTCCTGTCAGACCGGGACAGGAAATGGGATCCTCTACCACATACCGCCCGCTCAACCACGCTACATGGAGAGAGAAGGGGGCCCAATGAAAGGTAGGAGGGGAGTGGAGGACAATACAAGTTACAGGGTGGGGAGAAAAGTTACAGGAGGGGGGGCACAATAAAAGTAACAGGGGTGGGGAGAAAAGTTACAGGGGTGGGGAGAAAAGTTGAAGGGGGGACACAATAAAAGTAACAGGGGTGGGGAGAAAAGTTACAGGAGGGGGTACACAATAAAAGTTACAGGGGGAGAGAGAAGAGTTACAGGAGGGGGGACACAATAAAAGTTACAGGGGGGGAGAGAAGAGTTACAGTAGGGGGGGGCAAAATAAAAGTTACGGGGGGAGAGAAGAGTTACAGGAGGGGGGACACAATAAAAGTTACAGGGGGGGAGAGAAGAGTTACAGGAGGGGGGACACAATAAAAGTTACAGGGGGGAGAGAAGAGTTACAGGGGGGGACACAATAAAAGTTACAGGGGGAGAGAAGAGTTACAGGAGGGGGGGACAAGAAGAGTTACAGGTGGGGGGGGACAAGAAGAGTTACAGTAGGGGAGGGGCAAGAAGAGTTACAGTAGGGGAGGGGGACAAGAAGAGTTACAGGAGGGTAGGTGGGCAATAAGAATTACAGGAGGAAATGGAGGGGCAATAAAAGGTACAGGAGGGTATGGGGATAATAAAAGGTTCAGGGGAGGCAATAAAAGGTGGGGGACATTTAAAGGCACAGGAGGGGAGGTGGGACAATGAAAGGTATAGGGGAGGGGGACATTGAAAGACACAGGAATGCTGGGGGGGCACAAAGAAAGTAACAGAGGCTGAATGCACACGGGGGGCAAAGAGACACACAGAGGGGCTGAGGGAGGACACATAGACAGACAGAAGGGTTGTGGGGAGAAAGAGACATACAAAGGGACTCTGGGGGAGAAAGAGACACACAAAGGAGCTGGGGAGAAGAAAGAGACAGACAAAGAGGCTGGAGTAAGTAAAAAATACACAAATGGGTTGTAAGAGAAACACGAGGAGATAAAACACAGCAAAGCGGGTGTAAGACACATAAAGGAGAAAAGGGAGTAAGATATTCGAATGATAGGATATAAAACTCTGAAGGGGGTAAGAAATTCAAAAGGGGGGGGTTACTTGACACACAGGTGAAGACACATTTTTTGGGGGGGAGGAGGGGCGGCAAAACGCATCTTCGCCTGTGTAGTCAAAAATCCTTGCACCGGCCCTGACCATGGCACTCACTACTGTTTTGATTTAGACTGTTTATTTTATATTAGCAAGGCTGTGAAGACCATGAGATGTCGCCAGCCAGTCAGATTATGTGATTTGTGGAGTATTTCCCAGCATACCACTCTACAAGGACAACTCAATTCAATGCTAAATGCAATGCCGTTGATAATGAATACTCTCCGTGCCCACGGTAAACCGGAATTAAATACAAATATTTAATTTGTGTCCAAACTATGAATGACCATTTATCCAACAATGAAATGTAGATTAACTGTGAACATGAAAAACAAAAAGTAGAATGTAACTTCAGAGAACCATGAATCCTGAGTTGGACAAGCTGGACACCAATGAACAAACATTTAGACAGCACAGGAGATGCAAAACGCAGGACGGATTACATGATATTGTTATATTACACGCAGGATGGATTATATTACAATGCTAAGCGCTCGCTGGCAACTGAAAAGGCATAAGGTGAATTGTTCTAAATCAGCTGTTGAAGGAAATTCTTCAATAACTAATTTAAAGCAGACTTCAGAGTATGCAGAATTCTGATTCAAAGATTATACATCACTCTTTATAATTCCCAAAATGTCCAGTGAGCACCAGTGGGAGATATACAGTGCAAGTATGGTCTTTGTAGTCTTGGGAAAACAAGTTACACACATACACAAAGTCATACATATCTACAACTTGGCGCTTGAAATCCGTAGGGCTGTTTTAAAAACCTTTGATCATTTTACATGTCATCCGTACGATACATGTAAGCTGTTTACATTTCATGGCATTTATATTACAGAATAAAGATTTACCCGAGATGTACCAAAGATGTCATGACTAATTAATACAGATAACAGAAAGAGATATAACTACCAAAATATCAGACATGTATTGATTAGTGATGTCCCGAACTGTTCGCTGGCGAATAGTTCCTGGCGAACATCGCTTGTTCGCGTTCACCGCGGACGGCGAACACATGCGCTGTTCGGTCCGCCCCCTATTCGTCATCATTAAGTAAACTTTGACCCTGCCTGTACCTCACAGTCAGCAGACACATTCCAGCCAATCAGCAGCAGACCCTCCCTCCCAGACCCTCTCACCTCCTGGACAGCATCCATTTTACATTCATTGTGAAGCTGCATTCTTAGTGAGAGTAGGGACAGTGTAGCTGCTGCTGATTTGATAGGGAAATTGATAGCTAGGCTAGTGTATTCAGTGTCCACTACAGTCCTGAAGGACTCATCTGATCTCTGCTGTAAGGACAGCTTTTTAGGGCTGCTTTTTTTCTTTTTTTGTGTAATGTAATTGCAGTTGCCTGCCTGCCAGCCTGTGTGTCAGGCTCAAAGCATATACTGTGCCCACTTGCCCAGTGCCACCACTCACTCACTGGTGTCACAATAGCTTGCATTTAAAAAAAACAAAAAACTTTTTGGACTGTAATATAATAGCAGTCAGTTTCCTTCATGAGTGTGCGTTTCAGGGCCTGCCAGGGCACAGTGTCACACCAGTGCAACTCATATCTGGTGTAACAGTAGTGTACATTTTTAAAAAGAAAATACAATTTTGACTGTGATAGATTGAATAGCAGTTAGTTGTCTGCCAGCGTGTGTGTCAGGCTCACAGCGTATACTGTGCCCACTCACCCAGTGCCACCACTCATATCTGGTGTCACAATAGCTTGCATTTAACAAACAAAAAACTTTTTGGACTGTAATATTATAGCAGTCAGTTTCCTTCACTAGTGTGCGTTTCAGGGCCTGCCAGGGCACAGTGTCACACCAGTGCAACTCATATCTGGTGTAACAGTAGTGTACATTTAAAAAAAAAATACAATTTTGACAGCAATAGATTGAATAGCAGCTAGTTGTCTGCCAGCGTGTGTGTCAGGCTCACAGCGTATATTGTGCCCACTTGCCCAGTGCCACCACTCATATCTGGTGTCCCAATAGCTTGCATTTAAAAAAAACAAAAAACTTTTTGGACTGTAATATAATAGCAGTCAGTTTCCTTCACGAGTGTGCATTTCAGGGCCTGCCAGGGCACAGTGTCACACCAGTGCAACTCATATCTGGTGTAACAGTAGTGTACATTTTTAAAAGAAAATACAATTTTGACTGTAATAGATTGAATAGCAGTTAGTTGTCTGCCAGCGTGTGTGTCAGGCTCACAGCGTATACTGTGCCCAGTGCCACCACTCACTCACTGGTGTCCCAATAGCTTGCATTTAAAAAAAAAAACTAAACTTTTTTGACTGTAATATAATAGCAGTCAGTTTCCTTCACTAGTGTGCGTTTCAGGGCCTGCCCAGTGCTACCACTCACTCACTGGTGTCACAATAGCTTGCATTTAACAAAAAAACTAAACTTTTTGGACTGTAATATAATAGCAGTCAGTTTCCTTCACGAGTGTGTGTTTCAGGGCCTGCCCAGTGCCACCACTCACTCATATCTGGTGTCCCAATAGCTTGCATTAAAAAAAAACTAAACTTTTTGGACTGTAATATAATAGCAGTCAGTTTCCTTCACGAGTGTGTGTTTCAGGGCCTGCCCAGTGCCACCACTCACTCATATCTGGTGTCCCAATAGCTTGCATTTAAAAAAAACCTAAACTTTTTGGACTGTAATATAATAGGAGTCAGTTTCCTTCACGAGTGTGCGTTTCAGGGCCTGCCAGGGCACAGTGTCACACCAGTGCCACTCATATCTGTTGTCACAGTAGCTTGCACGCATAGTACCACTAATCGAAAAAAAAATGACAGGCAGAGGCAGGCCACCCCGCAGGGGCCGTCGTGGTCGTGGTGCTGTGATTCCCTTTGGCCCTAGAATAGTGCCCAGTGTTCAGAGGCCACGTACCCTGGACTCGAAAAGTTCTGAGGACATAGTTGACTGGCTAACACAGGACACCCAATCTTCTACAGCTTCCGCTCGGAACCTCGACGCACCATCCTCCTCCAGCTTAGCTTCGGGCACCTCTCAAGTTACCACTCGCCCGCCTGCCGCCACCACCAACACTAGCACCACAGCCGCTTCACTTGGTATGTCAGAGGAGTTATTTACACATCAGTTGGAAGAAATGAGTGATGCGCAACCACTATTGCCAGAGGATGTAGATAACAGGGATATGTCTCAGTCAGGCAGCATTACACACGTACGGTGTGATGATGATGATGTTGTACCCACTGCTGCTTCCTTTGCTGAGCTGTCAGATACAAGTGAAGCGGTTGAATATGACGATGCATCCGTGGATGTCACGTGGGTGCCCGCTAGAAGAGAAGAAGAACAGGGGGAAAGTTCAGATGGGGAGACAGAGAGGAGGAGGAGGAGACGAGTTGGAAGCAGGGGGAGGTCATCGCAAGGAGCTAGTGGCACAGTCAGACAGCATGCATCGGCACCCGGGGTCAGCCAGACAGCATGCCAATCAACGCATGCTGTTGCCACCACCAGAACGCCATCATTGCAGAGCTCAGCAGTGTGGCATTTTTTGTGTGTGTCTGCCTCTGACAACAGCGATGCCATTTGCAACCTGTGCCAAAAGAAACTGAGTCGTGGCAAGTCCAACACCCACCTAGGTACAACTGCTTTGCGAAGGCACATGATCGCACATCACAAACGCCTATGGGATCAACACATGAGTACAAGCAGCACACAAACTCAAAGCCGCAATCCTCTTCCTGGTCCAGCATCTTCAGCCACATTAACCACTGCTGTCCTCCTTGCCCCCTCTCAATCATCCGCCCCTCCGTTTCTCGCCTTGAGCAGTTCCTGCTCATCTGCCCACAGTCAGGTGTCTGTCAAGGACATGTTTGAGCGTAAGAAGCCAATGTCACAAAGTCACCCCCTTGCCAGGCGTCTGACAGCTGGCTTGACTGAACTCTTAGCCCGGCAGCTTTTACCATACAAGCTGGTGGAGTCTGAGGCATTCAAAAAATTTGTAGCTATTGGGACACCGCAGTGGAAGGTACCCGGACGAAATTTCTTTGCACAAAAGGCAATCCCCAACCTGTACTTGATTGTGCAAAAGGAAGTAATGGCATGTCTGGCACACAGTGTTGGGGCAAGGGTCCATCTGACCACTGATACCTGGTCTGAAAAGCATGGTCAGGGCAGGTATATCACCTACACTGCGCATTGGGTAAACCTGCTGACGGCTGCCAAGCATGGAATGCGTGGCTCTGCAGAGGAGTTGGTGACACCGCCACGACTTGCAGGCAGGCCTGCTGACACCTCCTCTACTCCTCCTACTCCATCCTCTTCCATAACCTCCTCGGCTGAGTCCTCTTCTGCTGCTGCATCTTGCTCCACATCAACGGCACCCCCCCAGCTCCCCAGGTACTGTTCCACATCCCGGATATGGCAGTGTCACGCCGTCTTGGGGTTGACTTGCCTGAAAGCAGAGAGTGACACCGGACCAGCACTCCTGTCCGCCCTGAACGCACAGGTGGATCAGTGGCTGACTCCGCACCAACTGGAGATAGGCAAAGTGGTTTGTGACAACGGAAGAAATTTGTTGGCGGCATTGCATTTGGGCAAGTTGACACATGTGCCGTGCATGGCACATGTGTGTAATCTGATCGTACAACGCTTTGTGCATAGGTACCCAGGCTTACAGGATGTCCTTAAGCAGGCCAGGAAGGTGTGTGGCCATTTCAGGCGTTCCTACACGGCCATGGAGCACTTTTCCGATATCCAGCGGCGAAACAACATGCCAGTGAGGCGCTTTATTTGCGACAGCCCGACACGTTGGAATTCAACACTCCTAATGTTCGACCGCCTGCTAAAACAAGAAAAAGCCGTTAACGAGTATTTGTATGACCGCGGTGCTAGGACAGCCTCTGGGGAGCTGGGAATTTTTTTGCCACATTACTGGACGCTCATGCGCAATGCCTGTAGGCTCAGGCGTCCTTTTGAGGAGGTGACAAACCTAGTCAGTCGCACCGAAGGCACCATCAGCGACATCATACCATTTGTTTTCTTCCTGGAGCGTGCCCTGCGAAGAGTGCTGGATCAGGCCGTAGATGAGCGTGAAGAGGAAGAGTCGTGGTCACCATCACCACCAGAAACAGCCTTATCAGCATCGCGTGCTGGACCTGCAGCAACGCTGGAAGAGGATTGTGAGGAAGAGGAGTCAGAGGAGGAATGTGGCTTTGAGGAGGAGGAGGAAGACCAACCACAACAGGCATCCCAGGGTGCTCGTTGTCACCTATCTGGTACCCGTGGTGTTGTACGTGGCTGGGGGGAAGAACATACCTTCAGAGAGATCACTGAGGACGAGGAACAGGACATGAGTAGCTCGGCATCCAACCTTGTGCAAATGGGGTCTTTCATGCTGCCGTGCCTGTTGAGGGACCCTCGTATAAAAAGGCTGAAGGAGAACGACCTGTACTGGGTGTCCACGCTACTAGACCCCCGGTATAAGCAGAAAGTGCCTGAAATGTTACCGAATTACGTCGTCGGAAAGGATGCAGCAGTTCCAAAATCAATTAAAAAGTATGCTTTACACAGCGTATAAGGGTGATGGGTGTGCAGGCTTGACCTGTGACCTGAGCTATCCCAATTTGCGATAGAACTTCTGGCCTGCCCCGCTTCAAGTGTCCTGTCAGAAAGGACCTTCAGTGCAGCAGGAGGTATTGTCACTGAGAAGAGAAGTCGCTTAGGTCAAAAAAGTCTAGATTACCTCACCTTTATTAAGATGAATGAGGGATGGATCCCGAAGGGACTGACAGTGGGCGATACATTCGACTAAAAAAGGCCTGATGAGGGGGACTACTTAACACACCACTCCTATCTGGTGGCACATTAGATTGCATGCGTAGTGCCCCAAATTTGAAGTAGGAGGACCGACCAAGCATCTTTTTCCATCTCACGCTTCCTAAAATCGATGCCTTATATACACGTCCTCTGATAGGGGACGTAACAGGGATTAAACTGATAAGAATAGTACTACTTAACACACTACTCCTATTTGGTGGCACATTAGATTGTATGCGCAGTGCCCCAAATTTGAAGTAGGAGGACCGATCAAGCATCTTTTTCCATCTCCCGCTTCCTAAAATCGATGCCTTATATACACGTCACCTGATAGGGGACGTAACAGGGATTAAACTGATAGGAGTGGTGTGTTAAGTAGTACTATTCCTATCAGTTTAATCCCTGTTACGTCCCCTATCAGGTGACGTGTATATAAGGCATCGATTTTAGGAAGCGGGAGATGGAAAAAGATGCTTGATCGGTCCTCCTACTTCAAATTTGGGGCACTGCGCATACAATCTAATGTGCCACCAAATAGGAGTAGTGTGTTAAGTAGTACTATTCTTATCAGTTTAATCCCTGTTACGTCCCCTATCAGGGGACGTGTATATAAGGCATCGATTTTAGGAAGCGTGAGATGGAAAAAGATGCTTGGTCGGTCCTCCTACTTCAAATTTGGGGCACTGCGCGTGCAATCTAATGTGCCACCAGATAGGAGTGGTGTGTTAAGTAGTACTGTTCCTATCTGGTGGCACATTAGATTGCACGCGCAGTGCCCCAAATTTGAAGTAGGAGGACCGACCAAGCATCTTTTTCCATCTCCCGCTTCCTAAAATCGATGCCTTATATACACGTCCCCTGATAGGGGACGTAACAGGGATTAAACTGATAGGAATAGTACTACTTAACACACCACTCCTATTTGGTGGCACATTAGATTGCACGCGCAGTGCCCCAAATTTGAAGTAGGATTCATGTAATGATAACAATCCAAAGATGGAATTTTGGTTAAGAAAAAAAAAGGTTTGTGTCATCAGTTGTTTTTTTTTTTTTTAAATACTGTACCCATAATCATATAGGGGTACTGGGTATATCATTCGTATCAAAATTAGGAATCATAGTCTTTGGAATAAGCATGTAATAAATATGATTTATGACCATAACTACTGACAAATGAATAACCAAACTAACCAATGATGAATCAAACAGACCATATAATATTGTAACTTAGTATCTTAGTATCTATATTTATAGATGTAAATTATGTTGTTGAAAAATCTCGATTTTATGGTCCTAGGAAACATATAGCTAAACATCTTCAAAGCCCGTACAACAGAGGACAGAAAAGAGCAATGAAATCATTGGACATTTTACGAGACACTGACATATACCTAATAAACGTTTTTTAAAACACTATAAACACTCGGCAAAAATCTTGCTAGAGGAAAAAAATACATTTATTGCTGGACACACAGATGTAAATAATCTGTGAGCTGTTTTAAAGGGACACTCTATGCACCATAATCACCATAATTTGTTACTGTAGTGGTATGGTACAATGAGGCTCTGGGTGCAATTATTTCCTTTTATTTTTTTGTCAAGTTGTTTTCAAGCAGTTTGCCAAAAACAAAGGATTCTCAGTGCCTAGAGCAATTTCCTTCTCCTAGGATTTGATAATAAGAAAATGGTATTGCCTAATTATTTGTCCAAAATCTTTATACAGAGTGAAATATGGCTCTGCCAATCACTTTGCTGCTTTTCTGCCCTGAAGTATTGTCATAGGCAGTTTGTACATAAAATATTTCTAGAATGAACCTGAAATATTTATTTAATAAAAATGAATCCATTGGTCTATTTTGATAACATTCCTCGATAAAACTCACCTGTTTCCTACATAAGACGCCTAGGTAAGTAATTGTCATTGGTGTGACATTGGTATAAAAGTTTTACTCTATCAGTGAAACATCCCTGGCATGGTGGCACTGCTTAGGCATGTTGCAGTTTGCCACTAAAAGACAAGACCAGAGTGTTTCAGACTTTTGGCCTATTATCTATGGAGGTGGCCATATCATGGATGGCTGCTTCCTCTACCTTTTACAAATCCTAAGGATCCTTAAAGGAACTCTATAGGCACCCAGACCACATTGTCTCAATGAAATGGTCTTGGTGCCATGTCCCCATCTGTTTAACCCAGCAACTGAATACATTGCTGTTCTGCAGGAACGTCAACATTTCCAATACAGGGTTACCACGCCTCGAGTGGCTGTAATAGCTCAAATGGCTCTCATTGACAGAATGTGACTGGTGCAGCGCAGCATTTTACTGCACATGCGCACTTGCCTCCCATTGCTTATGGGGAAATTTTGTATTAGCTGAGATCATCAGCCTTGATGATCTCAGCCAAGGAGGCAGCGCACCAGCACAGAGACCAGTGCACTGCGAAATGTAAGCTAAGTTAAATTTAACAATTAAACTCCTGCAAGGGGGATGAACACCAACATAGGCTAGAGGTCAGAGGAACACTGGAGCATTAGGCATATATGTTTTTATTTCTAACACTATAGTGTTCCTTTAATCAGCAAAGTAGAAAGCAAGGCAAAATCTAAGAACAAAAAAAGGGAGATATTTTTATTGAAAAACGTGTTCACCTGCACCACTCTCTGGGCTTGGAGCCTTGTCTTTGGTTGATATGGGACACAGGTGCATACCCACATAAAGAGATCTACACATTGCATACAAAACTACCAGGGAATGTCTGGAATAAGACTTACTCCCTGTAGCGGTACTTTCCCTTTCCAGGGGCCGGCCGGGGTCCTCTGTTCAAGCCGCGCGCGGTCCTGCTGCTGCACGAGCCGCGCGCGGCTCATCCGACGGCTGCATCAGGAAGGCGGGCAGTGACCGCAAGAAGCGGTCACGTGTCCCGCCTGACTCTAAGAGCGCGCCGCAGGTCTCGGGCGCGCTCTTAAAGGGACAGTGGGAGCCTAAATTGGCAAAGGCCTCCCATTGGTCCCTGTCATGCCACACTCCCCATACACTTACCTTTTGGGGGCGTGGATGTGATAGGGGCCAATCAAAATAGATGCTAAGGTATTTATACTCACCTTTTTCCCTTAGTTCCTTGCCCTATTGTGGTTTCTGTTTCAGTTCCCTTTAGCACTTGTTGTGTTCAGTTGTGTTCCTTCGTACTTGACCTTGGCTTTGTTTCTGACTATGTTTTCTCTTTATCCTTATCTGTTCTGTTTCCCGGCTTGCTGTTTACTGTGTACCAGACCCCGGCTAGTCCTAGTTTACGCTGTCTCTTTGTGCCCTTGACCTCGGATCGCTCCTGACTCTGTACTCCTCTCATATATGTTGAGTCCGGCCATTCTAAGGTCCGGTAGTTGTATCTCCCCTCTGTGTTGTCTTCTGTTGAGTTGAATCCTGCGTGTTGGGGTATATTTTCGTTACACTCCCTGGCAGCATGGGGATACATACAACTGTACAACAGCGACAAAAGGGCAAATTAAAGATCTAGGGTCAGGGAAAAGTGGTGTCTGAACCACCAAACGATCTAGCCGTCAGCCCAAGTTTGCTCTACCTGCCTGACTCAACTAACTCTGTTATTGCAATGTTATATAGCTTGGCTTGCTCCTAAAACAAAGGCACGTTATAACTGAATATTATTAGAATAATTCTCACTGATTATCGTTATTGTAAAATCATGCTGGTCAGGAAACAAATACCGAGGGCCCATTGTTCTTCCTACACGTAGCTGGATGTTTTTCTGTAGAGTTTGTTTGTTGCTTTTGCTTTGTTTGGGGGTTTTTTTGTACCTACTTTTCATCACAGTAGGCACTAGTTTTCCAGGTTCACTGTTGATGAATTAGTATTTAATACTAATCCCATGTAAATCCGCTACACAGGATTCCCGCACCCTTTCAGTGTGCAGCTCAGATTCTTTGGTATTTGTGTAACTCTGTTACTGATACATATTTTACAGTACCTTGTATTTACTGCAAGAATACGGTCATTATCATTTAACTACTAGGAGAATAGGGTCATTAAAGGGAAGTAAAACGATATGATGTTATGGTTCTCATTTCATAGTAGCAAATTATCTACTAAAGTGAGAATTCAAGGTGAATTGAAAGAGAATTTCAAATGTAAGGTCAAATTAGCCAACCTGGGAAAACTCTATAAGTCAGCTACTTTTTTCGTTACAGCCACTCTGGCCTTAAATCTGAAATTCTCTTTGAATTCTCTCTTTAGTAAATAGCTCTGTATATAGGAGTATGACATCATGCTAGGGTCATTTCTGCTTATATGACAAGTCCCGTAAAGGCTGACAGCACAAACACACAAAAGGAGAGATGGCCCTTATAATACTGAGGTTACTACTACTCATAGGTCACTAATTTGATGCAACGCACATCAGATGCTCACCCAACGAGGTCCCATTCACTATCCTGTCAATCACACCTATTAGTTGGGTCACTTCAGGACTCCAAAACAGTAACCTAGACCAACACTTCCAGGTAAGGGAACCTACTAAATGTACACATCATATAGCATAGAGTATTGGACCATTTTCTCTATCTATGCCATACATTCTCCGGCCAGGGTCAGGCTTATAGCCCATGGAAGGAGCCCTAGTAAGGGAGTGACCCCGCAAATGCTCCCTGAATAGGAGCCTGTAACAACCCACGACTCTAAACCAACTTCTACCTAATTACATGTTACTCGTATATGTAAAATATTATATCTGTATAAACAGACAGTGTTACTATGTCATGATTTCTCTTATTATGTTATGATTACTTTTATTCTTTCTGTACCTCCTATCATGTAAAAATAAAGAATTTTGTAAATTAAAAAAATTAAAACATAGGAGAGGTGGTCTCATCTTCTAAGTCAAATACCAATTTTAAGGAATATAGACCTCAATTTAATAAGCTTTTCAAATGATTCAATACTGATGCGAAGGTCATCTAATGTGCCACCAACTGCATGTCAAAATAAAAATTTACACAATTAATATAATTATCGGGAAGCGATGGTTCTCCTTCAAATAATTGTTTCAAATCAGCACTTTTTGCCTTTAATTTGCAGTTTTCAGTTGACTGACAATCTGGACTTAGTGAATAAACAATTCTCCAATTCTAAAACTGCATAAGTCTATTCGAGTACTGGTCACCAATGGTTATAGACGAGTTTGCATGTCCAAGTCTGATGTTCTGCACCACATGCCAAGTAGCACTTCAGAAGCTTTTGCCCTCCTAGGTAAATGCATTAAGAATGTCACAACACTGCTCCTGTAAAACAATAATTGGCAAACAGAGATCAGTGAAGAATTAACTTCAAAGCTTTTCCACTGTGGAGCTTTCAGCAACTAGAAGCAGACACACATCACAGGAATTCATTAAATGTGAACCTCCACGCATGCCAAGAATATTGCAGTAAAATATAATAACATTTTTGGGGAAAACAGATCTTTTCAACAAATAGGGAAAAATAAGAATTAAATCTAGTTCCATGCAAAATTCTTAACAAAAAAAGAAGAATTAAACTGCACAGAAACTTTATTATAGACAATATATTCTGTGTGTATTTGTGTGTGTATATAAATAAATAAATAAATATATATATTAAACTTGTGCATTCAGATACAGCAAAATTGAGACTTGGCTAAATTTTCGAGGATCCCTGTTCATAGAAACATAGAATGTGACGGCAGATAGGAACCATTTGGCCCATCTAGTCTGCCCAATTTTATAAATACTTTCATTACAGTGGCGTCACTATGGGGGGCCAGAGGGGGCCATGCCCCCCCCCCCCCACATTATGCTGTGCCCCCCCAAATGCCAGCAACCTGCTGGCTATGTGTTTTAATTATATTCCCTCGGGCTGTAACAGCCTGTTCCAGCCCGAGGGAATGCAGGGCAGAGCAGCTGTAGCTGGGTCAGGTGCAGTCTGGGGCTGGAGGGAGCACTGACAGGCTCCCCGGCACAGGCCCCGCCCCCAAACGAAGCCCCGCCCCCGCCGTTAAGCAGCAGCCCATGCTGCTGCTGGAAAGGATGCAAGATGGCTGCCTGACCTCCAGTGACAGGTAGGCTTAGTGAGTGTGAGTGTCTGTGTGTCTATGTGTCTGGACTCAGCCTCCCTACCACCCTCCCCACCACCCTCAGCCTCACCACCACCCCCTCAGCACCCCACACCACCCTCAGCCTCCCCACCCTTCCCAATAACCTCAGCCCCACCACCCTCAGCCTCAGCACCCCCCACCACCCTCAGCCTCCCCACCCTCCCCAATAACCTCAGCCTCCCCACCCTCCCCACCACCCTCAGCCTCAGCACCCCACACCACCCTCAGCCTCAGCACCCCCCACCACCCTCAGACTCCCCACCCTCCCCAATAACCTCAGCCTCCCCACCCTCCCCAATACCCTAAGCCCCACCACCCTCCCCACCACCCTCAGCCTCAGCACCCCCCACCACCCTCAGCCTCCCCACCCTCCCCAATACCCTCAGCCCCACCACCCTCCCCACCACCCTCAGCCTCAGCACCCCCCACCACCCTCAGCCTCCCCACCCTCCCCAATGCCCTCAGCCCCACCACCCTCCCCACCACCCTCGGCCTCAGCACCCCCCACCATCCTTAGCCTTCCCACCCTCCCCAATAACCTCAGCCTCCCCACCCTTCCCAATACCCTCAGCCCCACCACCCTCCCCACCACCCTCAGCCTCAGCACCACCCTCAGCCTCAGCACCCCCCACCACCCTCAGCCTCCCCACCCTCCCCAATAACCTCAGCCTCCCCACCCTCCCCAATACCCTCAGCCCCACCACCCTCCCCACCACCCTCAGCCTCAGCACTCCACATCACCCTCAGCCTCAGCACCCCCACCACCCTCAGCCTCCCCACCCTCCCCAATACCCTCAGCCCCACCACCCTCCCCACCACCCTCAGCCTCACCCCCTCACCACCCTCAGCCTCACCACCCCACCAGCCTCAGCACCCCCCACCACCCTCAGCCTCAGCACCCCCCACCACCCTCAGCCTCAGCACCCCCCACCACCCTAAGCCTCAGCACCCCCCACCACCCTAAGCCTCAGCACCTCACCACCCTCAGCATCACCACCTCACCACCCTCAGCATCACCACCTCACCACCCTCAGCATCACCACCTCACCATCCTCAGCATCACCAACCCCAACCACCCGCATCACCCCCTCACCATCCTCAGCATCACCCCCCACCCCCTCAGCCTCACGCCTCACCCCCCACCCCCTCACCCCCCTCAGCCTCACCCTCCTCAGCCTCACCCCCCTCACCATCAACCCCCCTCCTTCTCACATCACCCCCCCTCACTCTCACATCAACCCCCCCTCACTCTCACATCAACCCCCCTCACTCTCACATCACCCCCCTCCTTCTCACATCACCCCCCTCCTTCTCACATCACCCCCCTCCTTCTCACATCACCCCCCTCCTTCTCACATCACCCCCTCCTTCTCACATCACCCCCCTCCTTCTCACATCACCCCCCCTCCTTCTCACATCACCCCCCCCTCCTTCTCACATCACCCCCCTCCTTCTCACATCACCCCCCCTTCTCACCATCACCCCCCCTCCTTCTCACCATCACCCCCCCTCCTTCTCACCATCACCCCCGCTCACTCTCACCATCACCCCCGCTCACTCTCACCATCACCCCGCTCTCCCTCTCACCATCACCCCCCTTTCCCTCTCACCATCACCCCCTCACACCATCACCCGCGATACACACAACACACTTCAGTCTCAGACAAAAACGCAAACATGCTCACAGAGACATACATTCTCACACACAAGGATACTCTCTGTCAGACACACTCTCAGGCACATACACAGGTACTGTGCATCAATGTGTATATGTGACACTTTTTTGTTAGTGGGGCCTCATGTTTGAGTTACGCCTAAGGCCTCATAAAGTCTAGAGCCGCCGCTGCTCAGCAGTCTGTGTGTGTATGGACTCAGCAGTCTGTGTGTGTATGGACTCAGCAGTCTGTGTGTGTATGGACTCAGCAGTCTGTGTGTGTATGGACTCAGCAGTCTCTGTGTGTGTGTGTGTGTGTGTGTGTATGGACTCAGCAGTCTGTGTGTGTGTGTGTGTGTGTGTATATATGGACTCAGCAGTCTGTGTGTGTATGGACTCAGCCCACTGTGTGTGTGTATGGACTCAGCAGTCTGTGTGTTTGTGTGTGTATGGACTCGGCAGTCTGTGTGTATATGGACTCAGCAGTCTGTGTGTTTGTGTGTGTATGGACTCAGCAGTCTGTGTGTTTGTGTGTGTAAGGACTCAGCAGTCTGTGTGTATGTGTGTATGGACTCAGCAGTCTGTGTGTTTGTTTGTGTGTATATATGGACTCAGCAGTCTATGTGTGTGTATGACCTCAGCAGTCTGTCTGTGTGTGTGTGTGTGTGTGTGTGGGTGGACTCAGCAGTCTGTGTGTGTGTGTGTGTATGGACTCAGCAGTCTATGTGTGTGTATGACCTCAGCAGTCTGTGTGTGTGTGTGTGTGGACTCAGCAGTAAATGTGTGTGTATGGACTCAGCAGTCTGTGTGTGTGTATGGACTCAGCAGTCTGTGTGTGTGTATGGACTCAGCAATCTGTGTGTGTGTATGGACTCAGCAGTCTATGTATGTGTGTGTGTATGGACTTAGCAGTCTGTGTATCTGTGTGTGTGTATGGTCTCAGCAGTGTGTGTGTCTGTGTGTATGGACTCAGCAATCTGTATGTGTGTATGGACTCAGCAGTCTGTGTGTGTGTCTGTATCTAGGACTCAGCAGTCTGTGTGTGTATGGACTCAGCACTCTGTGTGTGTGTGTGTGTGTGTGTATGGACTCAGCAGTCTGTGTGTGTGTGTGTGTGTATGGACTCAGCAGTCTGTGTGTGTGTGTGTGTGTGTGTATGGACTCAGCAGTCTGTGTGTGTGTGTGTGTGTGTGTATGGACTCAGCAGTCTGTGTGTGTCTGTATCTAGGACTCAGCACTCTGTGTGTGTGTGTGTGTGTGTGTATGGACTCAGCACTCTATGTGTGTGTGTGTGTGTGGACTCAGCAGTCTGTGTGTCTGTCTGTGTGTATATGGACTCAGCAGTCTGTATGTCTGTGTGTGTGTGTGTTGGATTCAGCAGTCTGTGTGTAAGTGTAAAAATCAGCCTGTGTGCATTCAGCAACGTGTGTGTGTATTCAGAAGTTTCTCGGTGTTCGTATTTGTGTACTGTGTGTATGTACTCAGCAGTCTATCAATAATTAAAATTTTTATTCCTGTGAGTTGTTGTGTAGGAAGAGCCCCAGTGCACTGCTTTGCCCGGGGGCCCTTAACACTGTTAAGATGGTACTGCTTGTGTGTGTCAGTGAGCTTCTATTTATTGAGCATGTGTGTGTCCCTGAACTTCTTTGTTGTGAGCCTTGTGTTTATACAAGGGCTTCAAAATAAACAAAAGAGCGCCTTTATTTTAAGTAGCCGTACATTTGCATGTAATCAATGTTTCAGTACAACTACTTTGGCCTATTAAGGACATTTTAGTAATGATACTGAAATGCTGAATGTCTGCAGTTGCACAACTAAAAAAAATGAAGTGACCTGGTTAATTTTGAAGTTCTATGGGTGCGTTCTTCACTTTGAATATGTTATTGTGCATGAGTATGCATCTAGCAACAAGACAGGGCCAATACGTGCTCATTACACACATACACACATACACACATATATGACATTTATGTGTGTATTATGCATATATAAATGTATATTACTATATGTGTAAATATTATAGGCTTAATTATATGTTACTAATACACACATCAATATACATGCATATATATATATATGTGTGTGTGTGTGTGTATTACTGTCATGATCACATCAATTTACGTCTATTACCTTTACCTTGTTTAGTGTATCTTGTCTCCAATTGTCTCCTTTTTTTTTCTCTTACAGCGACCCTTGTGCATCTTTTACTTCATCCCAGTCCCTGTTTGTTTCTTTTTACCCTTCTCCAGCCTCTGTATTTCTCTTTCCCCCAGCCCCTTTTGTGTTGTTCTTAGCCCCAGCCACTTTGTCTCTTTCTCCCCTTCCAAATCTCATCTGTGTGTCTCTTTCTAACGCCAGACTCTGTGTGCCTCTTTCTCTTCTCCCAGCCCAGCGTTGCCTCCCACAAATCTTGTGTCACTTTGTTCCCCTTCCCTACTGTATGTCTCTTTGTCCCCCCAACAAACCTTCAGTGTGTCTCTCTTCCCCATCTCCTCCCTGTGTCTCTCTTCCCCATCTCCTCCCTGTGTCTCTCTATTACCCCATATGTATCTGTGTCCCCCCTTCTCCTGTGTCTCTCTAATACCCCTCTCTTTGTCCCCCCAACCCCTATGTCTCTCTATTACCCCTCTGTCTCTATTACCCCTCTTTGTCCCCCCCATCCCCTGTCTCTCTATTAACCCTCTGTCTCTTTGTCGTCGTCCCCCAACCTGATGTCTTTCGATTACCCCTCAGTCTCCGTGTCCCCCCTTCCCCTGTGTTTCTATTACCCCTCTATTTGTCTCTCCCCTTCCCCTCTATTTCTCTCCCCCTTCCCCTCTATTTGTCCCCCTCCTTCCCCTCTATTATTTGCCCCCCCTTCCCCTCTATTTGTCTCCCCCATCCCCTCTATTTGTCTCCCCCCTTCCCCTCTATTTGCCTCCCCCCTTCCCCTCTATTTGCCTCCCCCATTCCCCTTTATTTGCTCCCCCTTCCCCCTCTATTTGTCTCCCCCCTTCCCCTCTATTTGCCCCCCCTCCTCTCTATTTGTCCACCTCCTCTCTATTTGTCCCCCTCCTCTCTATTTGTCCCCCTCCTCTCTATTTGCCCCCCCTTCCCCTCTATTTGCCCCCCTTCCCCTCTATTTGCCTCTCCCCCTTCCCCTCTATTTGACTTCCCCCCTCCCCCCTATCTGCCCCCCTCTCCTCTATTTGCCCCCCCTTCCCCTCTATTTGCCTCCCCCCTTCCTCTCTATTTGCCTCCCCCCTCCCCTCTATTTGCCTCCCCCTTTCCCCTCTTTGTAGCCCCCCATTCCCCTCTTTGTCCCCCCCATTCCCCTCTATTTGCCCCCCCCTCTCTATTTGCCCCCCCTCCTCTCTATTTGTCCCCCCCCCTTCCCCTTCTGACCTTTTTACAGGAGGACTGAGGGAGGGGGCGGAGCTAACTACCAAGCTCCCTCGCGGTTCCCATAATTCCCAGCATCTACACATCATAGAGTAATCCCTACTCTATGATGTGTAGATGCTGGGAATTATGGGAACCGCGAGGGAGCTTGGTAGTTAGCTCCGCCCCCTCCCTCAGTCCTCCTGTGCTGACAGCTATGATGCTGTCAGTATCAGTGAGTGTGCTGCTGCATCGCTTAGGCGGCCGCCCGGCACACTCACTGATACTGATAGCATCATAGCTGTCAGCACAGGAGATGGGGCCGCCGGCCGCAAGGTGAGTAATCACCTCAGAGTGTGCAGCCGGACCGGCCACCCGGCGGCACTGACATGCGGCCGGCGGCCGCATTATTCTTGTGCAGCAGGGCTCCATCTCTCCCTCCACTCCAGCCCCCCAGGTGCTGCGGCCCACCGGGAAATTTCCCGGTATCCCGGTGGGCCAGTCCGGCCCTGTTGGGATAGTATACACAAACAGATCTGTATTTACAGAGAGCAGCACTATACAGGGAGCACTGACTGTCCCAGGATATTATACACACAGCCATGTATTATACAGATAGCAACACTGTACAGGGAGCGCTGACTGTCCCAGGATATTATACACACAGCCATGCATTATACAGAGAGCAACACTGTACAGGGAGCGCTGAATGTCCCAATTTCTCAAATGTTGGCAACTATGGCACTATATCAAGGGAAATGTTTGTTTTTTTAAAAATCCCTGGTGGAAAATAATGAATCCTCCACCAGGGATTATTAAAAAAAAAAAAAAAAAACATTGTGTCGGGGGCGGGGCTTAACATGCGGCAGGGGCGGGGTCAAACTGCGGCGAGGGCGGGGTTAAATGTGCCCCCCTACTTTTGTCCCTGGCCCACCATGTGCCCCCCCTAAAAATGAATCCTAGAGACGCCACTGTTTCATTAGTCTCTTATATCTAAGATAACCTTATGCTTATCCCACGCATGCTTAAACTCCTTCACTGTGTTAACCTCTACCACTTCAGCTGGAAGGCTGTTCCATGCATCTACTACCCTCTCAGTAAAGTAATACTCCCTGAAATTATTTTTAAACCTTTAGAAGATTGATCGGAAAAAAGATGATTGATGGCTAGAGGACAGCCAATAAATTAGAAGTGATCAACAGAGGGAAAAAAGAAGGACCAGTAAAAAAAGTAAACCATATTAATGTTATTTTTATATTGTATAATTAATCAATATATATAATATATAGATTTTCTTTTTTAACTCTATTTCTTGCTGGTTACTGGTAAATCGGTTGGTTATTGCTCAAAAGGATTTCTCTTATTTCCCAGATGGTGGGGAAGTGCACCTATCGGTGAACAAAGTTTTCTCAGGACCAGGGCCGGCGCGTCCATAAGGCGGCACAGGCGGCCGCCTTAGGGCGCACCGGCTCCGGGGGCGCAAGATTTCAGTGACCGGCAGGAGGGAAGCTCTCCCTCCTGCCGGCCACCATCTCCGCCCCCAGTGCGGCAGTGCTGCGATCTGGCGCTGCGAGGGAGCTCTAACCTCTCTGCTCTGCTCCCTCGCGCGCTGTCTAGTGATGCCGCGGGAGCCGGAATATGACGTCATATTCCGGCTCCCGCAGCATCAGCAGACAGCCCGCGAGGGAGCAGAGCAGAGAGGTTAGAGCTCCCTCGCAGCGCCAGATCGCAGCACTGCCGCACGCCGCCCAGCAGCCCCACTGGACCCCAGGGAATGATCCACACCAGCTCTCCAGGTAGGGAGGCTGGGTGGATATTATTTATTTATTAAAATAATTTGTGAATGTATGTGATGTGTCTGTGTGTGAGAGTGTCTGTGTGTGAGAGTGTCTGTGTGTGAGTGTCTGTGTGTGAGTGTCTGTGTGTGAGTGTCTGTGTGTGAGTGTGTGTGTGTGAGTGTGTGTGTGTGTGAGTGTGTGTGTGTGTGAGTGTCTGTGTGTGTGTGTGAGAGTGTCTGTGTGTGTGTGTGAGAGTGTGTGTCTGTGTGAGTGTCTGTGTGAGTGTCTGTGAGTGAGTGTGTGAGTGTCTGTGTGAGTGTCTGTGAGTGAGTGTGTGTGTGTCTGTGTGAGTGTCTGTGAGTGAGTGTGTGTGTGTCTGTGTGAGTGTCTGTGAGTGAGTGTGTGTGTGTCTGTGTGAGTGTCTGTGAGTGAGTATGTGTGTGTCTGTGAGTGAGTGTCTGTGAGTGAGTATGTGTCTCTGTGAGTGTGTGTCTGTGAGTGAGTGTGTGTCTGTGAGTGAGTGTGTGTCTGTGAGTGAGTGTGTGTCTGTGAGTGAGTGTGTGTCTGTGAGTGAGTGTGTGTGTGTGTGTGTGTGTGTGAGTGTCTGTGTTAGAGTGTGTGTGTGTGTCTGTGAGTGTGTGTCTGTGAGTGAGTGTGTGTGTGTCTGTGAGTGAGTGTGTGTGTGTGTCTGTGTCTGAGTGTGTGTGTCTGAGTGTGTGTGTCTGAGTGTGTGAGTGTCTGAGTGTCTGAGTGTGTGAGTGTGTGAGTGTGTGAGTGTGTGAGTGTCTGAGTGTGTGAGTGTCTGAGTGTGTGAGTGTCTGAGTGTCTGAGTGTCTGAGTGTCTGAGTGTCTGAGTGTCTGAGTGTCTGAGTGTCTGAGTGTCTGAGTGTCTGAGTGTCTGAGTGTGTGAGTGTCTGAGTGTGTGAGTGTCTGAGTGTGTGAGTGTCTGAGTGTGTGAGTGTCTGAGTGTGTGAGTGTCTGAGTGTGTGAGTGTCTGTGTGTGTGAGTGTCTGTGTGTGTGAGTGTCTGTGTGTGTCTGTGTCTGTGTGTGTCTGTGTCTGTGTGTGTCTGTGTGTGTGTGTGTCTGTGTGTGTGAGTGTCTGTGTGTGTGAGTGTCTGTGTGTGTCTGTGTTAGAGTGTGTGTGTGTGAGAGTGTCTGTGAGAGTGTCTGTGAGAGTGTCTGTGTGTGTCTGTGTGTGTGTCTGTGTGTGTGTCTGTGTGTGTGTCTGTGTGTGTGTGTCTGTGTGTGTGTGAGTGTCTGTGAGTATGTGTCTCTGTGTGTGTGCGTGAGTGAGTATGTGTTACTGTGAGTGACTGTGTGTCTGTGAGTGACTGTGTGAGTGTGTGAGTGAGTGTATGTGTGTCTGAGTGTGCGTGAGTGAGTGTATGTGTGTGCGTGAGTGAGTGTACGTGTGTCTGTGAGTGTGTGCGTGAGTGAGTGTATGTGTGTCTGTGAGTGTGTGAGTGAGTGTATGTGTGTCTGTGAGTGTGTGAGTGAGTGTATGTGTGTCTGTGAGTGATTGTATGAGTGTTGCATGTGAGTGTGTCAGTGTGTGTGTGTCTGTCAGTGTGTGTGAGTGTCTGTCAAATCAGTGAGAGTATCTTTGTCATTGAGTCTGTGTGTGACTATCAGTGTGTCTGTCAATGAGTGTCAATCAGTGTGTGTGTGTCAGATCAGTGAGTCTCTGTGTTTGTCATTGAATGTGTGTGACTGTCAGAAGAACACTAAGGGACAGGGAAGGGAGGGGACCAATAATGGACGGGGAGAGGGGCTGGTTAAGAGGCACATAGGTGAAGATGTTATTTTTGAATGGGGGGGGGGGGGCGGAAAAATACATCTTCGCCTATGTACCCAAAAATCCTTGCACCGGCCCTGCTCAGGACCTTTTGCAGGACTGCATTATATAGTAGGGTCAAAAAACATTTGCCGCAAACAATCCTGGGAGAAGAGGTTGAACACTCCAAATTCCCCTCTAGTGAAATCAGGCCACCCCTAACTGTACAGTAATCTCCAAGTATGAAACAGCAGTTTGTAGTTAAACACTCCAGAGACAATCAGAGCAGGATTAACCATAAGGGGACACTAGGCAGTGGCCCTTTTTACAATCCATATGTAAAGAATGAAGTGAGTCCCAAACTAGAAACCTGCCTAGTGCCCAATGGATTTCTAAACCTTCTCTGGAGACAATATATCGATCTTCTGCCAGAGGAACATGAGGAAGAAGATCACTTCCTTGAGGAGCCAACCTCATGTCCACATATTTTATTTATCAATATGGCTGTTTTTTGTGTCGCTCATCACTCCTTGCAGAATGAGGACTATAATCTTGAGATTGACCATACTTACCATGTCACGTCTGGTGATACGGCATCAGCCTAGGCCTATGCTGCACATGCGTGGTGAGACCTCTTATGGTGTTCTGTCAGAAGTCCAGAGTCCCGACCCCATCAGAAATTTTGACGTGCGTCTTGTCAGGTGCAGCCACAGACGTGACACAGATGCACTGGACACGATGTGGGTCAAGATTTCTGATGGGTTATGGTTTCTCATTTCAGAGTAGCAAAATACTATCAGGATTATTTACTAAAGTTAGAATTCAAAGTCAATTTCAAATTTAAGGTCAAATTAGCCGAACTGGAAAAAAAAACTCTATGCCAGCTAAGTTTTTCCTTTCAGCTACTCAGAACTCTGACATAACACTGGATGGAGGTAATGGCGGAGCTCAGCCATGTTACATGAATTGAAATCACTTGGACATTACACCCCTCGAGCCGGTGTACCCTAATGCAGCCATCTGTTCCACCTTATGGTAGCGCCGGCCCTGTGTCTCACCATGTCAGTTCATGTAGAGGGTGAGCTCCAGCCCACCGGCTCAAGTGCCACCCCCCAAAAAAGCTCCGCCCGGGGTGGACTGCTCTCCTGTTCCCACTAGCTACTCCACTGCCATCTAAATTACATATAAATAAGTATGTCATGGCAAATTATTACTAATACTGCAAAATATTCATGATGCATTGGGTTCCCCATAAGAATGGATACGAGACACCTGAGCATGTGCCGTGTGTCTATTTATCTGTCCATGCGTTGGCATCAGTGCAATTCAACGGCTGCACTTTGCATGGTCAAGTAGTTTACACATTTGTTTACAGGGAAAATGTAGGGGAAAAAAGATCTTCACTACAAGATTCTCTAGCGTTTGTATGTCAGTAAAAAGTCTGCCAGGAGAGCATAATTAAATACATAGGAAAATGAGATCTCTTTCTGTTGTATAGAAAATTTGGCTGAAAATATGACACATATTTATCCTGTTCAACTTTGTCAAATTATCTGTATTTTTTTTTTTTACTAACAATTGAGTAAAAAAAATTCCTTGACGACACAAATAAGAAAAGAATCACACAAACAGAACGGCAGTAACCCGGATAGTTTTGGACAAGACTAAGTCTAAAGGACAGCTTGACTTAGAGGAACACTTTTGTGTTAGGAATACAAAGATGGCTCTGTGAAATGACTTCATGAACTATTTCACTCAGTCTGAAGATATACTGAGACAAAGTAGGGACTACATTGTCTCAGTATTGATCCTATGCCTGACACGTCTTGAGCTGCCGCCGTCAAGAAGTGTCAATCCCCCATCCATCTGGCTCTGTCTGAGGAGGATCCCACAGTCTCCACCATAGACCTCAATGCTGTACTCTTGCACATTCCCTATTGGAGCTGAAGCGATCTAGTCAAAGCTTTGCTGCTATAGCCCCATTTGTACAGTTCAGATTTAATTAGCTAAGGTTCTGAAAATGTTTTCTTTTTTTTTTTTAAATCTTTTTTTATTTATTTTATTCTTTATTTTTGACGTGCAAGTTATAACAAACAAGCCCATGTTGCCACAACGACAGTCACAGGCGTAATATCCTCTTACAATTTCAAACATGGCAAGGATTAGGTCTGCACAATTTTATAATGTTAATACTCAAGTCAGTCTGTTAAGGTATGCGTGTCGGAATGGTATATGCTGTAGTCAGAGAGTAGGTATAGCACACCAGGATTATGAAAATAAGTACATTGAGAGGTCGTAATGCTGCGTACATTTAAATATAAGATACACGCTTATTTATCTGTTACATCGTTAATCTCAAGCTTGGTAATAGGGGCACCATGAAAAAACAAAACTCGTCTAACTATTAGGCATAAGATGAAAAGTATACAACAAAACTTGTCTAGCTATTGGGCATATGATGAAAAAGTACATGTATAATCTTAATTAAAGACTCCATTAAGCAAAAGAGATTTCACTTGGGGGGGGGGGGGTGTTAAAATGTCAGCGGCGCTTGCTCAGAGGGCATGCTCTGCATTAAAATACAGTGCCTCTATATGTGTGTAGGGGGGATAAGATAAAGCTGCCCAGTCGAGTGAGAGTAATATTATCATGCTCCAGCAGGGTGGTATACCGTATCACCCGTGCGGGTTACCCCCCTCCCCTCACATACGCTGCCACAGTTCACCCCACACCTGTACTAGCCACCAATGTCACATAGATGCACAGAGTCTTGTGATTCGGAGTTTGCTCATCTCTCAGGCCCCAGGCCATCCCAGGAGCCCATGTGGGATTCCCGCTACTCCAGTCAAGCTTGCGGATTCGGGCAGGGACTCGGGTGACTGTGTGTTTCTCTCTGATAGGGCTTTTGTTCTGCCGAATGTGTGCTCTGAGCCCCATGTTCCGTCTTCTTTGGGTTCTCCGTCCCGGTAAGCGGTAGCTAGCTCTGCACTTCTTGGGACCCGGACGTGCGTCGGATATGCCGGTTATCTGCTTCTCCTGCCGCACTGAGCTAGGAGCCATGTGCTGCGTCCGATGCTTGTCTGCTGAGGAGGAAGTAGGGTCCAGAGGCTTATTAGGGCGTTTGCTCATTCTCCTCTGCTCCCTCTTAGTCTGTGCCTCTCTGTTTTGCAGTCTCCGCCAGAAGCTGCTGAACAGCGCCTCAAGCCGCTCTTCTAATGTCACTGGTGGGCCTCGTGGTGAGGTTTCAAAGTCCTCCGCCGCCATCTTGGTTTCTGCGGTAAGGCTGGAGGCAGGCCACAGGGGATGAGCTGCCAGGGACCTTGGTGTGCCTGGATGTAGTGTCTGCTTGCTTGTGCCGGGATAACCCCCACCGGCTGAAGGGGGGGGAACGGGGATCCCAATGGTATCAGCGCTGTCTTGCATTGCCGCTCATAGGGAGTTCGGCCGCTTCTCCCGCGTTTGCAGCTGCTGACAGGCCGCGATTTGTAGCTGGTGTAAGGATTGTTCTCCAAGCATGGAAAGCCACCCAGGTGAGTCTCAGGATATCACTGAAGCTCTGTTGTCCCAGGAGATCGATTTTAGTGTAGTTTATCTTAATTATGTCGCTTGTTTGTTGATCTATGCTTGGAGCTCTCTCCATGTGCGACCAGCTTGGTCGATGGTTAGGCCCCGTCCCCTTAAATCTTTTTTTAATAGGCTGTATTGTCCAGATTAAATTGTTTATTATATAATTTCTATAGCATGTTCCTCTAACACAGGGGTCCTCAAACTCCGGCCCCCCAGATGTTGCTGAACTACAACTCTCATGTTTCTTTGAATTACATAGATAGCCAGAGAATCATGGGAGCTGTAGGTCAGCAACATCTGTGGGGCCGGAGTTTGAGGAAGCATGGTCTAACACAACTAGCAGGAAAATTCTTGAAAAAAGCCAAACTTGGCGGTGCAAGGTTTAATGAATGTGGTGATTGGCCAGCTCTCACTAGTCAGCTGCAACAGTCTCTAGCCCAGAACTGACCTAGCACATAGTTAATCTTTATATCCGCCTCCTGATTCTTTTAGTGAATATTCAAATTGCAAATTCTGGAATTAACCTGGAATTGTGAGCCTCAGAGACCCACCTGGAGAATAGTGAATAGCCCCTTATATATTGAAATAGTTTTTTTTTTGTCAAAATACTGTGTAATTGTTTAACATTCCCCCTAGACTAACTGACAGTCAGCTTTTGGTAGACCTCTCTGAGTGAAACATTTCCTTGTGTCAAGGAGCTATATCAATCTTGAAATGAATCTGGAGTTTGTCATTTTACATATAAAATTAATTAAACCAGTGTTACATTTGCATAACATGGAGTGGTTGATAAACTTACTTTGTGTCCATGGACTCAATTTAAAACACATTTACGCTATTTGAAGAACAATCAACTTGGAAACAAAATTCTACACATTCTAATGTTTACCGTATGATTGCCCAAAAAATTGAAATCTTAGTCCTTTGTGCTATTTTCTTAACTTAGAAACTGACAGAATATTTGCTGTGCTATTATTATTTAAAGGGACTCTCCAGTGACAGGAAAACAATCCGTTTTCCTGGCACTGCAGGTCCCCTCTCCCTCCCATCCCCCATCCCCGGTTGCTGAAGGGGTAAAAACCCCTTCAATCACTTACCTGAGACCCCCACCAATGTCCCTCGGCGGTGGTTTCTGCTCTCCTCTTCCTTACGTCAGCCAGTGGGTGAGACTGATCCCGCCCGCCGGCTTAGGAGACCTAATGCGCATGAGTGAGGACGTCCAGCGACGCTCTAGCACAGAAAATCTGTGCTAGAGACACGGAAGTAAACAACCACTAGAGGATGAGTTAACCCTGCAAGGTAATTATTGCAGTTTATTAAAAAAAAATCAATAATTACACTTGCAGGGTTAAGGGTAGTGGGAGTTGGAACCCAGACCCCTCCAATGGGCAGAAGTGGTCTGGGTGCCTGGAGTGTCCCTTTAAGCTCATTATTTTGATTTTAAAATATCAATAGTTTCCTTTTTAGTTTAACCCCTTAAGGACCAAACTTCTGGAATAAAAGGGAATCATGACATGTCACACATGTCATGTGTCCTTAAGGGGTTAAATTTTTTCCATAGCTCTAAATTAAAAAATACACGAGACATAGTATCAATGAAAATTCTTTTTAGAACATTAAAAGAACACAATAGTGTTGGGAATTCAAAAGTGCATTCCTGACACAATAGTTTTAAAAGCTCCGTTTAGGTGGCTGGGATCCCTTTCCTTACTTTAGTGTTAAACTAACCTTTTTTTCTAGTGCAGCACCGGTCTCATTGTGGCTGAGATCATCAAACAAAAAATAAGCATTAAAGTAAAAAAGATATATACCTTAAAGATTCCTAACGCAATCACTGTTTAGTGAATCTGTCTACAACTACAAGCAGATCCCTCCCACACAGTGCCGAAACATGAACTTTTTTGGGAGTCTCCAGTTGAGCGCCCCTTATTTTTCCTTTTAAATGCGATCCCAGCATGCACCTGCTTGCTGGCTTTCCCAGCAGCCACTGCGGCTTCAAATCACTGCAGAGGTGACTCAAGGTGCTCTTTACATCACCAGGAATGCTATAGTGCAAAGTTAGGATGAAGCTCAGGGTGAACCTTTAGCAACGTGTATATTTTTTTTAATTTAAATTTGTGAGTGCAGTTTGCATATTTTTATTGCAAAATCTAAATAATCCATTAGAAATTGAGGTCATTTTTATCCTGAATTTTCTCTTTAAGCACTGACAAACATGTAAAAAGGAAATCGACACTCGGACAACGTTTCAAGCCTCTGCAAGTGAACAAAGTAGAATTTTGCTCTTCACTTCTGTCCTTTTATACGGCTCTAATGCAGGGTCGAGAACCTTACACTATTGTCTGACTTTCTAACAAGCAAAGTGGCTGCTTAGCCAATCTGAACGGTACTGTAGTAATCCAATCCGTACCCCTGGGCAAATATTTACGAGTACATCTGGCTTTGCTTTTCCTACCATTTTCCAGCTACATTTGTTTTCTTTTTATTAAATTTCCCTTCTGCCTTTCTAATGTCAACAAATGCTTTTATCATAGATAATAACTTCCTTTCACAAAAAAGAAAAACATTGTACCATCCTACGTGCGTTTCAAAGTTACAATTATGAACAAACGCCACATATGAATATTTGAGCGTGTTAAAGACGGCGGAACCAAATATTGCTGTTCTAGGTTACAAAAAGTCGTTTTTGGCATTTTTATAAGCCTTATTGACCTGTTATAGTTAAGATTTTCCTATCATTTTATTTACCTCCGGAAATGGTTTTAGGTTTTATTTTTTCAAGGAGCATAATGTTGTTTTATGAAGTCAGGGATCTTGTTTAAGACACATCGGCCTGCATTGTATGTTCTTGTGCCTTGTGTAAATCTTGTTTTCACTTACGCATACTTACGGTCCTGACTTCATCTAAAGCTATCAACTTCCGTAATAAATTAATAGAGAATAATAACCTCACATATAAAGCCAAAATTGTCTGCACATGTCTCTGAAAGAATGGAGATCATGTAAAGATTACTTTCTACAAACATATATTAAGGCATCCAGATGCTGTGACTTTAAAGGGACACTCCAGACCTCTAGAGCACTTTAGGTTACTGAAAAGCTTTACGAGTGAAGAGTGTGTCCTGTCACGATACTGGGGAACCCAACACGCTAACACACACACAGACACACAGACAGAAAGTGTGCAGTACCGGTCCTTAGAGTAGCCGGGCTAAGCACACACAGAATAGTCCGGAAACAAGCCGAGTAAGGGGAACCAGAAAACAGAATAACGGGAAACAAGCCGAGGTCAAAGGGTAGGAGAAAGTCAACAAAGTCAGTATAACAAGCCAGAGAGTACGTAACCAGAAAGCACACGTTCAGAATCAATACTATAAAGCAAAGACCACAACAGGGCACAGATAGACAGGAAAGGTAAGTATTTAAATCCTAGCCTGAATCCTGATTGGCTAACCACCAATCAGTATTAACAAACACACGTGGGGGATATCTATACCCCCCACTGTGTTTGTTGCACTGTAGCTTTAACGCCGGGTCACGTGAGTGACCCCGGCGCTTAGATAATAGTGCCGACTCCCAGCGTGCAGCGTTAGACATGCTGCCGCTGGGAGGAGGAGAGGAGGACGCGAGCGGCGTGTCAAGAGGAGAGGACGCCGCTCGCTTATCGTTAAGGGGAGAGGGGACCGCGGGCGGCGACGGACCGAGGGTGAGTGCTGCGAGAGGATTGCAGCCTCCCCTCACCGCTGCCCGCGGAGCCCTGACATAACCCCCCCCTCGAAGACCGCCCAGAGGGCGGGAAGCCGAAGGCTTCAAAGGAAACCGCGCATGAAAGGAGCGGATCAAAGAGGGCGCGTCCAAGTCAGAGACAGAAACCCACGACCGCTCCTCCGGGCCGTAACCCTTCCAATCAACCAGATACTGCAACCGACCTCGAGAGAAACGAGAATCAAGGAGAGCAGCCACCTCATATACGTCACTAGAGACCGCGCGGGGGGCATCGGAACGCCTGAGAGACCCAGAGAACCGATTACAAAGCAAGGGCTTCAAAAGGGAGGTGTGAAAGGTGTTAGGTATGCGCATGGAAGGGGGCAAGGCCAGGGAGTAAGACACAGGATTCACCCTACGCAACACCTTATAGGGACCAAGGAACTTGGGCGCGAACTTCATCGAGGGAACCCTAAGGCGGAGATTCCTAGAGGACAACCAAACCCTATCACCCGGAGCATAAGAAGGAGCCGCACATCTGCGACGATCAGCAAATCTCTTTTGAGTAGCAGCAGCACGACAAAGAGCAGCATGGACCTGATCCCACATCTTCCATAAGGAGGCGAGGTGCTCGTCCAAAGCGGGCATTCCCTTGTCGGAGAACACACCGGGAAGGACAGCGGGTTGGAACCCATAAGCCACCATAAAAGGACTTACGCCAGTAGAAGAATGAGACACAGTGTTCCTGGCAAACTCAGCCCAGGGAAGGAGATGGGACCAGTTGTCCTGGTGTGCATTCGTGAAACAGCGTAAATACAACTCCACAGACTGATTTGCTCGTTCGGCAGCTCCATTAGATTGCGGATGATAGGAGGAAGCAAACGATAAGGAGACCCCCATCTCAGCACAAAAGCCTCTCCAAAACCGAGAGACAAACTGAGGGCCCCTGTCAGATACGATATCTTGTGGTATACCATGCAAGTGGAACACTTCTTTGGCAAACACCTGAGCCAACTGAACCGCAGAAGGTAGCTTCTTAAGCGGAATGAAGTGCGCCATTTTGGAGAACCTATCCGTTACAGTCAAAATTACTGTCTGCCCATCAGATGAAGGAAGATCCACAATAAAGTCCATGGATAAGTGTGTCCACGGTTTCTTGGGTACAGATAGGGGCATAAGGAGTCCCAGGGGTTTAACATTAGGGGACTTACACTGTGTACAGACACGGCAAGCCTGCACGTAATCTACCACGTCTTTTTTGAGTGAGGGCCACCAAAACTGTTGGAAAAGACCCTTGTAAGTCTTGGTAACCCCTGGATGACCGGCAGTTTTGGCTGTGTGAAATAAAGTTAACAACTTCTTTCTGTCTTTTACTTTCACGTACAGCTTACCAGTAGGAGTCTCAGAGGGTGCTTGGGATTGGTATGACTTGATACCATCAAGAAAAAGAGACGAGATAACCAAACGGGTAGTAGCTATTATATTAGTTGTGGGTACAATGGGCTCAGGAGTGGAGGTAATAGAATCTACAGGTTCGTACTGGCGGGAGATGGCATCAGCCTTGACATTACAACAGGGCCATAATGGAACCTGATGACATACTGGTATATTCTCCGGATTCCATTAGGGCCCTGTTGTAATGTCACGATACTGGGGAACCCAACACGCTAACACACACACAGACACACAGACAGAAAGTGTGCAGTACCAGTCCTTAGAGTGGCCGGGCTAAGCACACACAGAATAGTCAGGAAACAAGCCGAGTAAGGGGAACCAGAAAACAGAATAACGGGAAACAAGCCGAGGTCAAAGGGTAGGAGAAAGTCAACAAAGTCAGTATAACAAGCCAGAGAGTACGTAACCAGAAAGCACACGTTCAGAATCAATACTATAAAGCAAAGACCACAACAGGGCACAGATAGACAGGAAAGGTAAGTATTTAAATCCTAGCCTGAATCCTGATTGGCTAACCACCAATCAGTATTAACAAACACACGTGGGGGATATCTATACCCCCCACTGTGTTTGTTGCACTGTAGCTTTAACACCGGGTCACGTGAGGGACCCCGGCGCTTAGATAATAGTGCCGGCTCCCAGCGTGCAGCGTTAGACATGCTGCCGCTGGGAGGAGGAGAGGAGGACGCGAGCAGCGTGTCAAGAGGAGAGGACGCCGCTCGCTTATCGGTAAGGGGAGAGGGGACCGCGGGCGGCGACGGACCGAGGGTGAGTGCTGCGAGAGGATTGCAGCCTCCCCTCACCGCTGCCCGCGGAGCCCTGACATGTCCTCTTTATTTCATTTTGGAAAAAGTGCAGATGTCAATAGAAATTGACACTTTTAAAAATTAACCCGGTAACATTCCCCCTGGATTTCAATCAGACAACTGAGCCTTTTACTTCCTGGTTTGGTTAGCTCAGTGGAACTAAACTCAAGTGGCAGCAACTGCTCGGATCACGTGCCATGCAAAGACTTCTCATTGAGCTGCATTGGGAAGTCTGTGATTGGACAGCCACAGAAAGTCTGGGTGGGGAAAGAATTTAGCAAATACTTCAAACAAGAGAACTGCAGATTTTGCAAGCTAAACTAGTCAAATTCCTGCCCAGCTCTGGCCATTTTGCTATCCCGTATTGGTTCACTTTTTGCTGGTTTCAATAAAATATGTGCATGTTGCACCGGTTGTCATTGTGTTCCTAATTGGCTGTGGGCAATAACGTCATTTTTTGGACTTTGACGACCAAATTAGGACTGTTGGCATTCATAGGAAAATGTAAAAATTTTAAAATAATGTATTACTTTTTCTTAGTGGAATGTTCATATGCTGCAATTATGAGCCCTTTCTTTCTTTTCCAATCACTTGGAAGTCAATTTAAAAAAAAAAAAAAAAAAAAAATACCATATATTTTATTTAAAGATCAATAAAGCCTTAGAATAATAGAACCATCTATTAATTTATACTGGAACTTTATTAAATCCATTGTTAGGACATTTTTGTATTGTATATAATATATAATAGGTTTCTGTGGTTCAACATATGGGCAACATTACAGTAAAGTTCCAAGACCAAGTGTTAAAATTCAACGAAGTATACGGGACCAAAATTTATTTCAATGTGTATACATTTATTTGTAGAGGCAACTCCTAGATTGTAAGCTAATTTGAACAGGGCCTTTTTCAGTTCTTTTCAACATTATTGTTGTTTGTTGTTCACTTGCTTTCAAATACCTCCTGATTAATTGTAATGTAGAAGTTACATTTCAGAAATGTGTTTGCTTGAATAACTATTTTGAATATTGGAAATCGCAATGATATCTGATCTCCATACATCATAACGAGCACCCAGAGCAGATGTGTAATATTTGTTTTTAATTTAAACTCTACACCCTTCTCGAGAGCCAATATTGTGGATTCTTCCTGATTGGAATATATATTTTATGGAATCCATCAACAGACCCAGTTATCGAAGATCTCCACTGTTATTTGAACTTGTGCTATATTGTAGTAAGACATTATTACACAATTATGTTTACTATTATCCAAGATGTACATATATATCTTTCTTTTTTTACCCTTACATATGCAAAAACTCAATAAACTACGACTTTGAGAAGATCAGCCGCTTGAGAGTTCTGCCCGTTGTTTCCAGGGCGTCAACAGTGGTTTTACTGTCTCTTTAACTTGGATAATGACTCATTGCACCTGACACTTGATGAATAACGTATCATTTACATGTAACTAGAATTGTCTAGGTAAAGTGCCAAGGTCATTAGAAAAATCAAACCTTCAATCCCAAATACTAAGTAGAAGATGACATCATTTTAAATTGGCTGAAATCCTTTGAAAATTATTTATTTTCTACGCTTCATGTACTTTTTGCTCAACAAAACAGCATAATTCCTCCGCATATGTCATATTTTCTCCAAAATGTCATATTTGTCTCATCTGTGAAATACAGTTTCCTGATTGTCTGGTTTTTACTAGTGTGCCAGTGATGACCGCTTGTTGACATGGACAATCATTGGATCCCGGCTTAAATCCAGGCAATCAGATTTTTCATGTGGTTAAGAGGATGGGATTTGATTGGAAGGAGGATTCTACTTAACATCTGTATCCTTTCAGTATCCTGCTTTAGCTAAACCTAAAGGAAATAATAATGCTTAATGTGAATGGTATGTAAAGTTCCCCTACTTTATTATTTTAGGTATTCAATCATTCTGAATTGCTCCAGTTAATGAAGTCAAGTATTTGCCGTTGTTAAAGAGGTAAACATCAAAATGGGTTAAGACCATTCCATCTGTCCATCCCTTCTGTTATGAAGAGTATCATACAAGGTGTCTAATGAACTAGCAGTTGGCATCCCTTTACGTGCCAACACTTTCTCTGACATCGGAAAGGTGTTCCTTGCAGCACCAGTATCAAACTATGCAGGATGTATCTTTAAAGAAAATACCTTAACAAAGAGGGTTTGAAAAAAAAAACACTATTTGGAGTTCAGATTTGAAAAATGGAGTTTGATCGGAACACCACTAAAAGTACATTAAAATGCCACCTATCGAGATATGGTAATTGTGTAACAAACTTTAATTTTCTCCTCTTGTTCCTGTCTCCTTAACTAGAACCCACCATTCTCCTGTCCCTATCTCTCTTTTCTTCTCTACCATTTTAGCTGTTCTTCACAGACCACTCAGCTCCTAGTTACTCACACTCACTCCTCCAATCACTCACAGTGTGAGAATTCGAAGTGGATTCAAAGTGAATTGAAAATGTAAGGCCAGAGTAGCTGGATGGAAAGCATAGCTGACTAAGATAATTTCTTTCCATTTGGCTATTTTGAGCTTACATTTGAAATCCACCGTCAATTTTCAATTTATTAAATAATACCGTCAGGCTCATTTGGTTGTGCATTCCCTACCATCACACTCGCTAACTCATTCACACATTCACTCTGTTGGAAAAAATAGATAAACATAAAATGTTTGTTGGTAAACTTGTATTTGGGTTAATTTGTGATGTCCTCTTAGCGCCTTTACTATACCTAAAAAATGTGCCCTTTCCTTCTCTACTCTCTTTCCAATAAGCTACGTTCCTAGGTTCTATGATTAAACAATAACCCTCAGAAGCAATGTGTAACTGCCGAACCCGCATTTTCATACATTCTTTCAGTGTTTGCTGGTGATATATGATTGAATTGATTGTTGCTCTTTAATATGAAACAAGTGCTTTGTGCAGGGCCGGATTAAGAGCCGGTGGGCCTGCTGCTGACAATTATGATGAGCCTAATTACAGAATTTTATCTACAGAAAACACTAAAACAATTATACACCCCCCAAGTTTCATGTATCTGGTGGAGGTGGCGCCGGAGGGAAACTCACAGGATATATTTATAAGAATATACATATTCTATGCTAATCTCTTTCTTTAATTTCTCAACCAAATCCATACCTCCCTCCACTAACATCAGTGTCTTGTGAAGTGGGACATCAGTGGGCAGGTAAAATGGACCAGTGACATGAATAACGTCACTGGCAATTTCGAAAGAGATAGACACAGTACACGCTCACACAGGCCAGCCAACAAGGGCAGACTATGTAGACAGAGCTGCTTCAGTACTTGAGCTTGGTGTGAACGCATCTAAAGAAGAGCTCGCTCTACACTTTCTGGGGACAGTTCCCTGGTGTCCCCCAGCACGCACATGTCTATTCCTCTCCTTCCCTTCTTACTAGCAGACAGGAGATCCAGGAATGCAGTCTGAGACAGAGAAAAAGGTAGTAAATGTAGCAGAAAAAAATGTAATCAATGGTTCTATTCCAGGGCCTGGAGCTACAGCTCCGTCAGCCCTTATGTTAATCCGGCCGTAGCTGTGTGACTGTTTTCCCTTCATGTCACCAGTTCACATGCCAAGTATCATTTATGCTACAGGTGACTAGATACATTAGTTTAACAAACCACAGGCCATGCTAGTAAATTGTATAAAATATTTTTTGTTTTTTGTTTTTTCTGGAAACTAGTAAAATGATTGCTTTATTTTCAGCGTGATTTTATTTCTTCAAACTTTTTAAGATGTTTTGTCAACCCACCAAACTTCACTCTTTAGAGAACATGTCCAAAAGAGTTAATGACCCTTAAATTACAAGTATATCTGGATAGTTACATTCCCTCATGGCAGTTAATAGATGTAACAATTCTTTTTCGAGCAATTTCACATGCACCGTTCTGTCAAGAGAATGCAGTTATGAAGTGGTACAAAGTATTTATACACACACTTGGAATGAATTTGGAGGATTATTTAAGCAACAGAATGTTAGTACTGATCCAGCCCAAAACTAATAAAGGATGATGAAATTCTCTTCTTTAGCTATCCGTAAGCTCCAGTTTCAATAGCTTTTAATGACATCATGCATCATGCCATGCCATCAATTGGTCCAACTTTCTAGGCCACGGCTGATGAGAGAGCTACTATTTGGCAAGCGGTATTGGAGAAAGATTGGTGCTGGCACAGTTAAGCAGTGTGTGTTCAGTAGACAGCCTGACTTCAGCCCATAGTGACAGGCAAGCCTCTGTACAGATATGATGTCATCCAATTCTATGAGTCACTTGGGCAATGAATTAGGGAGGCGTTGTCGCTTAAATCTGTTCTGTCACTTTTCACGCACACATACTAATAATAACTTTCTTATGAGGAATGCCATCTCTGCTCATCAAAACTCCACCGCGTGAGTAATTTCGGTCTGTCTAACCAGGCTGATGGCAGCCCCTCGGGTTCTCAATGCTAAATCTTGTTTCTCTAAAATGTTTTAAGATTCTTAATGCATGTGTTATTATTAATTATTAAAAAAAAAATTGTACTGAAATATTATGTTAAGTTTTTTAAAATAAACTATTGTAAAGATTGATATTTTGGAATTAAACTTTGGATGCGTTGTACAAAGGTGTATAGCGTTATATTCTATCAACGCCTTCAAAAGAAAAGAATCGGGGCAGTACTAGAAAACTCTCCATAATGCGACACGTCACGCTAAAGTGCGACTCTAATTTCTATGTATTATTTAGATTAAATAAATAAATAAAATAAGTTTACTGCACAAATGGACGACTAGGAAGTAGTTGACAGTCAATAATTTCCTATCCATTTTCAGTTACAATGATGGCTACATCCAAAAGAAATCTCTGTTCAGTGAAGGTTTATGGGATACATATGTGAAGCAGCTCCCCTGATCAGAAAATCTGCTTGCCCATAAATCTATTCATACTGGAATGTTGAGATATATTCCGATACTGCTCTCAATAGTGTTCATGTCCATGAAACGATAAAGCCGTTCCCCCGCAACTTCCTCTCTAGTGTTAAGCAAATGAAGCACTAAACATGTTTGTGGATTTGTTCCTCTGTTACTATGTGCACTTACCCTGTTATCCAACCCTCATTATATAGCTTGCAACAGGTTATGGGCCCAGAATAGATGCTGTAAGCCGATGGAGCAGGCTTTGCTGTGACGTAGATGATCCTTGTAAGATCTCCAGTTGATTAATTCCAAAGAAACCATTCCAAATAAAGAAGAGAAGAGGGATTGTACTTATTCAAAAAACAACAGGGTGCTTAACTGAGCAAGGGTCTGCACATCCCAAAATTACGTGCCTTTAGCATATGTTTATATTGCCAGCGTCTTGCGCCTGGATGCTGTGTGAGGGTGGGTCTTCTCCTGGGTCTTCTGCAGTGTCTAAGATTTAGAAACTCGTGTTGCGAGTACTTGTTGTGGGTGATCATTTTTATCTAGTGTATTATCATTACATTGAGCATAAAATTGTATCTATACATTGTGCTAGCAGTTTTACTAGCAAATTTATAGATTAGGAGAAAACATATTTAAAATGGCATTATCTCCCAGCTGTCCATCATTGCCTCGGCGTCCATATACACCAAACAGTATTAAGGTGGAAAAGTGATACTGATAGTGTTGGTAGATATGCTCATAGGTTCCAGTAGTGAAACAATACAAGGATATAAAAGGAATGCTTACAGCTAACAATTCCTATTCCTTGACTTAGAACAAAGTTTACTGAGCTGGGCAATCAGTAAACTATCACAATGCTTGTCAGAACCAACAGAACATACAGAACATACAACAGGGATACTTAAAACATACAACAAACTGTTGTCCCAACTTTTCCCCTTGAGTGTGGAGCTGTGAAGTGCAAAACACGTGTGCGGTGTTATTCCTCTGTTACTGTGTGAGTTTGACCGGTTATCCTGCCATCAGTATGCAGATTGCAACATGGGAAATCACATAGAGGCCACTGGTTCTTTGGGCATACTCTAAACTCGTTTTTGAACCGACAGGACTGATTTTTAGGTCGAATAAAGATAATTCTTTTTGAGACTTTTCCAAATGTGTTCATAAGCATATGTCTGTAGCAAATATATCGCCTGGGAGCTCCTAGCAGCTTAACTTCATCATAGAAGGTAGATTGTTATGGTACTTTAGGAAACCTTTAAAGAAGTGACTGCTCTAGTACGTGGGGCAGGATAAACTAAATAATGGGATATTCTGTTATAAGCTGCACAACCACCGAGTAAACTATTATATTAGCATTAGTTGGACTAGTGCGATAGGTTTCATCCCCCAATATAAGGTTTATAAGGTAGTTAGTGTAAGTTAGTGGTTGCATGGCAGCTAGATTTATTTATTATGATAAGGAGTCTTACGCAAATGGTGGCAAAATAAGTACATTCAAAATTGTGAAATGAACCACAGGAATCACCATGATTTCATTTACAACAATTTTGGGTCATATTGTAGACTCTTATGTTCTTTGGTTGAATAGCAAGCATGTCAAACTCAAAGGCTATCACGGGTCGAATGAACAAGGTTTAACTCATTGTGGGCCGCAAAAAAATCAAACAGTTTTTATAGAAACTTAGATTTATTTAGAAATGTACAGCATACAAAATGTTGCCTAAGTGACACTGGATGTCCTCACGCTTGTAGGACTTCAAAATAAACCAAAGAGCAAATTTATTTTAAGGAGACGTGCATTTGCATATCTCCAATGTTTCAGTCCAACTACCTTGACGTATTAAGAAAAGTTTGGTAATGGGACTGAAATGGTGAATGTATAGTGTTGCACAGCTGCCCACAAATCCAATACATTGCCTCTAAATCCAATACACTGCCCCCCTCCATCCACTCTAATACACTGCCCCTCCACTCTAATTAAATACACTGCCCTCCCTCCCCCAATTTTATACACTGCCCCCTCCCCCAATGTAATACACTCCCCCTTTCTCTCCCCCAATTTAATACACTACCTTCCACCCAAATTAATACACTGCCCCCCTCTCTCCCACAATTGAATACACTGCCTCCTCCCACAATTTATCACACTACCCCCTCCCACCACTCCAATACACTGCCCCACTCCTTCCCCCAATTGAATACACTGCCCCACTCCTTCCCCCAATTTAATACACTGGCCCCCTCCCACCGTCAAATGAATACACTACCCCACTCCCCAATTTAACACACTACAGAGGAAGGTCCCCCAAGCCCCTCCTCTTCTACCTTAAGATGAGCCGTCCGTCCTCCAGTTCCAGTCCAACTTTTCTCTGCTCAAGCAGGCCAGATGTCCTCTGCCACTGTGAGCAGGAGAGAACGGGGAGTGGCTGGCTTGTCCTGCAAACAGCCAGACACTCTCTAGCGCCACGGGAGCTTGCGTCAGCCGTTTGAGGGAACACAGGAATCAGACAGGAAATTTATTTCCTTATCTTGCGGCTAGTCGCAGCCACAGCACAAAGCGGCCCCAGGGCAGGCGGGCCGCAAAGATATCCATTTTGACATGCTTGTTGTACAGGGAGGGATATTAGCAGAAGAAAAAGGAAGTGCTCATGCCAGGTATAACTTGGAGGAAAGGCGACCCCTGCGACCGCGGTATGTACACCAGTGCATGCAGATGCACACACACTTAAAGGACCACTACAGACACCCAGATCACATCAGCTCAATGAAGTGGTCTGGGTGTCAGGTCCCTCTAGTTTTAACCCTGCAGCTGAAAGCATAGCAGTTTCAGAGAAACTGTTATGTTTCACTGAGGGTTAATCAAGCCTCTAGTGGCTGTCTCACTGACAGCCGCTAGAGGAGCTTCCGCGATTCTAAGACACTGAACGTCCATAGGAAAGCATTGAGTAATGCTTCCTATGGGCGGTTTGAATGCGCGCACGGCTCTTGCCGTGCATGCGCATTCGGAGCTGAACGGCAGAGGGATCCCCAGCGCCAAGGGAATCCGGCGCTGGAGAAAGGTAAGTGCTGAAGACACACACACACTCTCACGAACAGACGCATACACACTAGCTAACAGACACACACATTTACTGACAGAGACACACACTTACTTACAAAACATACACTCTCACTGACAAACACACACTCACTAACAGACACACACAGTAACACACTCACTGACACTCACTAGCAGACACACACTCACTGACACTAACACTAACACTCACAGTAACACTCACAGTAACACTAACACTCACAGTAACACTAACACACACAGTAACACTCACAGTAACACTCAGTAACACACACACAGTAACACTAACACACACACTCACAGTAACACTAACACACACACTCACAGTAACACTAACACACACTCACACTAACACACACTCACACTAACACTCACAGTAACACTAACACACTAACACTCACAGTAACACTCACAGTAACACTAACACACACACTAACACTCACAGTAACATTAACACACACTAACACACACACTAACACTAACACACATACACACTCACAGTAACACTAACACACACACTAACACTCACAGTAACACTAACACACACACTAACACTCACAGTAACACTAACACTCACACTAACACACACACACACATTTTTTTTTAATTTAATCCCCCCAGCCTCCTTACCTTTTGGAGTGCTGAGGGGATTCCCTGGGGTCCAGTGGTGCTGCTGGGCTCCTGGGCGGGCGGGCGAGCGGGCGGGCGGTCACTGGGTGGGCGGTCACTAGGCGGGCGGGCGCAGACTGGCCGGTGCGCGAGGGAGCACTCTCCCCTGAGTGCTTCCTCTTCAGCTCCCTCGCGCGCCGCGTACTGATACCGGCGCCGGAAGATGACGTCATCTTCCGGCTCCGGTATCAGTGCGGTGCGCGAGGGAGCTGAAGAGGAAGCACTCAGGGGAGAGTGCTCCCTCGCGCACCGGCCAGCCTGCCTGCCCGCCGGGTGTAAGCAGGGCCAGCCTCGGGGGGCCCAGAGGTGGCCGGCTCCTGGGCCCCCCAGGAGAAGAGGCTGGCCCAGTGCGTACATACCGGGTCGTATGTACCCTGGTATGTACGCCACTGCTGAGAGGGTAGTGGATGCATGGAATAGCCTTCCAGCTGAAGTGGTAAAGGTTAACACAGTAAAGGAGTTTAAGCATGCGTGGGATAGGCATAAGGCTATCCTAGCTATAAGATAAGGCCAGGGACTAATGAAAGTATTTAGAATGTTGGGCAGACTAGATGGGCCGAATGGTTCTTATCTGCCGTCACATTCTATGTTTCTATGATTCAGTAAAGTTTGGAAAGAGGACCAAAACTTGTCCCTGTAATTTCCATAAAAGAAATGTATACATGTGGGGCATTGCTGCTGCTTGGGGATATAGCAGAATTCAAATGTATTTATATCGGCAAACAGTCTACAGTCGCAGCTTAATGTGGGAGTGAAAAATACTGGAAAACCATATTACCATAAAATACGGCAGAAGGTGGCAAAACAGATGCACAAGGTTTGCCAAAAATCATTAAGGGTAGTGCCATTTTGAGTATAACTTTTTAAAAGACATTTAAAAAAGGTGAGCTGCTAAATAATCTATTAAAGTGCGCATTGAACAGTGTAGAAACTGTAATCGAAGTCCAAAAATATGTTTTTTTTTTACCAGAGGTTGTCTCAGAACAGTTGCATATTCTTCGAATTCTCAGAAATGGCACTGTTTTCATTTACCTGGCAGCAAGGGCGGCATCTATACCCCAAAAAACGGTTCATTAAGTTGAAGTTATTTCGGTGCTTAGAGTATCTCTTTAATTATATGTTTTGTTAAATGAGTCATTTTAATTGTTTTCAGGAATCCTACTGGGTTATTCAATAAACTCTGAATTTCAGCGTATTAAATCTGAATTGTAACTAAAGCTGACTTGGACATTTTTTTTCCAGAACAACTATTTTTGCCAATTAATTTTTTTATATTTTCTGAAATTCCGAGTTTAGTGAATAACCCTGATTGCTCTCAAGGCCTGGAGCAAAATATCAATGTTTTACAGCAGAAAAAACAACAGATCACTCTCTAGCTGTGTAGAACTTATTTTCTTAAGATGCTTTAACAGAACATGATGGGTACTGCAGTTCCAAAAGACATGTCGAGCATCTTTTGCCTCTTTATTAAAGGGACACAATAGGCACCATAACAACTTTAGCTTCATGAAGCAGTTCTGGTGTAATGATTATGCCCCATGCAGTCTCACTGCTCAATTCTCTGTACTTTAGGAGTTAAATCACTTTGTTTATACAACCTAGTCACACTTCCCTGCCTTGCACAGCCTTCCTAAACACTTCCTGAAAAGGAACCCAGATATTCTAATCTAAATGTTACTGTTTAATCTCAAATCTCCTGCTCTGTTGGTAGCCTTTTAGAGCCTACAGGAGCCTCCTCGTTCAACTTACAGTTCAATTTACAGAGCAGTAGATAAAAACTTCTAAAGCAAGTTAACACCTGGTTAATAATGACGAGAGAAAAAATCATGCAGGTTGTGTCAGTAACTCCTAAATGGAAGCAAATTGAGCAGTGAGACTGCAGGAATGTGATCAATACACAGAACTGTTTTGATGCCAGTAGTATCCCTTTAAACAATGTTTTGCAATAAAATGGCAATTTTAGTGCCTGTTTCCCATGTGCTAATGTGTTTCATAAAGTGGAAAAATTAAAGCAGCACGAAAAGAGCTCTCAAAGGAAAAAAAAAAAAAACATGTTATCTGTTAGGATGATTTACATAGAATCACACGGTCAAACATATTGGCAGACATTAAAAAAGTAGCCGTCTTCTGCGGACAGTATCTCTGTAATAGAGTCAGCCAGATCTGATAATAAAATCCTTGAAGCATTCATAATAGACAAACAAGCTTTTTGTCACACACATATCTGTGTCAGTCTGAGAAAGTCTGCTGAATGCTCTGTTCATGAGAAAAATGAACAAATACCAGATGGATGCGTTCAGCCCCCAGAAAAAAAATATAAGTGTAAGAATTTAATATAAATAATTTGCAATGCAAACGATCAAAAGACGGGAAATTATAAATCTCTGAGGAGGAAATAGTTAATTCTATAATGTTTGTGCTCTCTCTTATTCCCATGTAATGTGCATGGGTTATTCCAATAACTCATTAATTATGTAGTTTTAAAAGGTTTGGAACAGTAGGTGAGATTTTTTTTTTTTTTTGCCCGATTTGTCCTAAAATTAGTAATTAAGCCCACCAATGTGATCACTTAAACTAATGTTGACACGGAAAGGTTTATGAACTACATATATTTAAACAGTGGTTTGCAAAGTCTTCCGGCAGAGACCTAATGTCTGTACAAAGTATTATATTGCCGAACCACTGAAATCATTGATTATTAGGAATTCCAACTTCTGCTAAGCAAATGTTTTGCATTTTTTTAGCTTAACTTTTTTTTTTAATTTCACTGGGTTTTGTTTTCTCTTTGTGTCTGTCTGAAAGTGCTTGGATTTATACTCCTGCACAGCCGCTGCTATTTCCGTGTCGTCTGCCCCGATCCCCCAATATCATTGTCTATCATAGGGTGAAACTGAAATTGAGGCAGCTGAAAAAAAAACTCTGCTGCATTGGAGCATAACTCCCACTAATCTCTGCAAGACCAGGACATGTATGTCCGGCCCTTAGATTAAGGGCCCCACACTGCCCAATATTAAAGGGACACTATATTCACCAGAACAACTACAGCTTATTGTAGTTGTTCTGATGAGTATAGTCAGTGCCTTCAGGCTTTTTGCAGTAAACACTGTCTTTTCAGAGAAAATGCAGTGTTTACATTACAGCTTAAAGCGGCACTGTCATGCCGACTCCCGTTTTTTTTTAACCCCCCTCCCGCCTCCACTACATCCAATTGACCCCCTAGTCACCCCCAAATGCCCCTAAGCCCCCCAGATTACCTATTTTTAAATCTGTATTTTCTGCCCTGATCTTTATTCAGGGCGCCGCCATCTTTGTGTGGGTAGGTTAAGTCCCTGTGGGACACGTCATCTACCCACACTACACAGACTGTGAGATTCCCGCACATGCCCAGTGAAACACCTGGACATGCGAACGGGAATTTCATCTATTCATTCATTCATCAGACAGACGAATGAATGAATAGAAAAAATCAGATGAACAAACTAACACTGTGTATCAGTGTGCGTTTGTTCGTTCAGTTTATTACAAGGAGGGAGCTACCGGCGTGCAGCTCCCTCCTTGTAATATGTAAAGACAGAAGCGGTCACTTCATAAGCCCCCCAGATCCCCCCTCACTCTATGGGGGTCAATATGACCCCCATAATAGCACAAGGGAGATTAAAATCTCCCCAATGCCCCTACTCGCTATACCGCGAGTAGGGGCATGTCCACTAAACAGTGAGCAGCCTGTGGCTGCTCACTGTAAAAAAATACATCCAATCACAGTGCTCTGTGTCATTTTACAAGCTTGGGAAAGTTCTTTGGAATTTTCCCACGCTTGTAAAATGACACAGAGCACTGTGATTGGATGGCTTGAAAACCATCCAATCACAGTGATCTGTCATTTTACACAGCGTGGGAAAGTTCTTTTGAATTTTCCCACGCTGTGTAAAATGACACAGAGCACTCTGATTGGCTTAAACCAACCAATCAGTGTGTTCTAAGCCTAATTGCAGGGCGGGGCAAGGCTATATAAGCCTTGACCCGTCCTGCGGAGCTCAGTACGCGGCGTGCCCTCCATGGGTGAACATGGATTAATTTTTTTTTGCGCTCGTTTTTTTTTTTTTTTTTTTTTTTAAAGTGCGACGGGTATGATGGATTTTTGTTTGGCTTTTTTGGGGGCTGAAGAAAGAAGAATTTAGAAAAAAGAAGACGTCAAATGGTAAGTTTAATTTTTTTTTTTACAGGTTAGTTATTTTATTCCCCCCTCACTATTTTTATGGGGAGGGGGGTAGGTAGGGGATAGAATGTTTTGGGTGGGGGGGGGGTGACTAGGGGCTTGGGACCCCTAGTCACCTTGATGGGGGGGGGTCATTTAGGGCCCCCACCCACCGCGCAGGGGTGGGGGCCAGGGGGGGAGGACAGTAGGTCCCCCCCCTTATTATTTTATTAGGGCCCCCACCCACAGCGCAGGGGTGGGGGCCAGGGGGGAGGACAGTAGGTCCCCCCCCTTATTATTTTATTAGGGCCCCCACCCACCGCGCAGGGGTGGGGGCCAGGGGGGGGAGGACAGTAAGTCCCCCCCTTATTATTTTATTAGGGCCCCCACCCACCGCGCAGGGGTGGGGGCCAGGGGGGGAGGACAGTAGGTCCCCCCCCTTATTATTTTATTAGGGCCCCCACCCACCGCGCAGGGGTGGGGGCCAGGGGGGGGAGGACAGTAAGTCCCCCCCTTATTATTTTATTAGGGCCCCCACCCACCGCGCAGGGGTGGGGGCCAGGGGGGGGAGGACAGTAGGTCCCCCCCTTATTATTTTATTAGGGCCCCCACCCACCGCGCAGGGGTGGGGGCCAGGGGGGGAGGACAGTAGGTCCCCCCCCTTATTATTTTATTAGGGCCCCCACCCACCGCGCAGGGGTGGGGGCCAGGGGGGAGGACAGTAGGTCCCCCCCCTTATTATTTTATTAGGGCCCCCACCCACCGCGCAGGGGTGGGGGCCAGGGGGGGAGGACAGTAGGTCCCCCCCCTTATTATTTTATTAGGGCCCCCACCCACCGCGCAGGGGTGGGGGCCAGGGGGGGAGGACAGTAGGTCCCCCCCCTTATTATTTTATTAGGGCCCCCACCCACCGCGCAGGGGTGGGGGCCAGGGGGGGAGGACAGTAGGTCCCCCCCTTATTATTTTATTAGGGCCCCCACCCACCGCGCAGGAGTGGGGGCCAGGGGGGGAGGACAGTAGGTCCCCCCCCTTATTATTTTATTAGGGCCCCCACCCACCGCGCAGGGGTGGGGGCCAGGGGGGGAGGACAGTAGGTCCCCCCCTTATTATTTTATTAGGGCCCCCACTCACCACGCAGGGGTGGGGGCCGGGGGGAGGACAGTAGGTGTCCCCCCCACCTTATTGTTTTATTAGGGCCCCCACCCACCGCGCAGGGGTGGGGGCCATGGGGGAGGACAGTAGGTCCCAATTCAGGTCTTTCAGCCTTTTAGTAAAAAGCTCCCTGATACCGTGGGAATTAGGGAGTTATCTACTAAGCGGCTGCAAGATGCAGCCACAGCAATGAATAGAATCGGAGTTTCATTCATTAGAATGAAATTCCGATACGAACAAAGTACCGAATTGCATCCTAACACCAATGGAGAAACTCTTCTCATTCTGTTAGGATGCAATTCGGCAGTTTTGCCGGCGTTCTGTCTAAGTGACAGGACTTTCGGCAATACTGACAGGAAGTATTGTGGGAACAGGGAGGAAAGCTAGGGATCATGGGAAAATTGCTCTGACCAGCGGAAATGAAGCACACTTTGCTCCTCCGCTGGTCAGAGCTGGTCAAACGGAGGAATCCTCCATAAGGCAAAGAGTCCCTACTTTGTCTTATAATTTTAAAGAAAACTAAAGAAGACTGGAAGAAAAGAATAACAGATCCCGAGAGAGGGGGAGAAGAGGAAGAGATTAAGGAAAGGTAAGTTCGGCATGACAGTGCCGCTTTAATGATAACTCCACAGACCATTCCTCAGATGGCTGCTAGAGGTGCTTTCTGGGGCAGTGATGCACACTACGCAGCATTGAAATTCAGTGTCTCCACTCTCTGTATGGAGACACTGAACTTCCTTGTAACGGATCGCCTGGCACCCCGACTGAGTACCTCCGTTAATGGATGCTCCTAGTGCTTCCGGAGGACTCCAAGCACTCTGGCAGACACCATAATCACCGAATCCGAGAAACCTTTAAATTCTCCCAAGCGTATGAATGCTGTAGACCATTGAATAGGAACCATACGAATAGGCCTGTACTCCTAGCAGTCAACTGGAACAGCATACAATCAATCCTTCCCCCAATAATGAGACGACACATCACTTTGAGGTTAAAACAGGAACTCTGGACTGGCTCATCCAGCCTGGCTTTTATTACACTAATCCACATACAGGCCACACCCAGGGGGAGGCATAAAATAACCAATCACATACATGGTTCAGCCCACACATCCCCTCCCCTCAGATAACATTAAACTCAATTATCCGGTACACTTTTTCAGCCAAGTTATGGATGTACCCCAAAACCCGGGGGTACACCTTTAAATCCAGCATCGCTGGATAGCCCTTATTCAGGGGGACAACATATTCAAAATTCAAGTAATTCGGATGAATGGTTCGTGAGATATGGGGTTCCAAAGATTTGACCGACCGCATGGGTAAAGTATCCGAAAACAGTTCCATGCATTTTGGCCCTGCGGTCGGTCACAAACAAGGGAATGAAAACAGGCGAATTGCCTGTGTTATAGAGCCTGGAGAGGGTTTGAATGAATTCCCTTGTTTATGGGGCTCTTTCTACCGAACGGCGGGTCATTCGGTAGTTTCCATACGAATTTCTGGAAGTATGGAGGTCTCAGCGGTGTTTGCCTAGTCAAGTGTCCGATTTTAGTTCCAGACACTCGACGGCAAAACACCGCTGTTCGGTAGTTTAAGATGGCCGCCGCCACGTGTTTGTTTCCCGAATGGCGGCCACCCAGAGGACAAAGACCACACTGCACTGATTGCCAATTACCTGTTTGCAACATTGTTGCAAACGGTAATTGGAGGCACACTCATTCCTGGGTGGTCTGGTTGTTCGGTAGTTTCACTCAATATACTGAATGGAGTGATTCTACCGAACAATCAGAATGCTGCATACAAATCACCCAGGATAAACTTAACACATCTATAAATACATATATAATATTACAGGCATTACACTTGAATATGCTTCACAATCTTAAAGGGACAGTAGTCCCAAAAGTCCCAATATGTCCATAGATGCTGTTAAAAGGGCCAGTAGCAGCAATATACAGTACAATATGCCCCAAATAACCCAGGGGCCATAGTCAGTAGGTAGGAGGCTAGCAAACAGGCTTCTCCAGGGCCCAGTGGCGAGGTTGGTTTCGCCACATTTCTCCCCTTTTCCAAACAGACTAACAGGGTACCTGACCTCTTGCCGGTCAGTGCCCTTGTTAGTCCAGCAGCCCACCCACAAAACAGAAACAGCAGTACAGCCCACCCACAATAAATGGTTACTACACCTGAGTAATGGAAAAACTTGTCCAGGTCCAGGTGCCTCACCCCGGCTGTGTGGGGGACTGGTAGGCTGTTTTGGTGGGTTGCTGAGTGGGCAGAGACCAGCGGTACTCTGCCCTGGTGCCAGCACTACTACAGGAGTAGTCTGGTTGGAGCCTGGTTGCTGGAGACCGACTGTCTCCCCTTTGGCTAAACAGCCCTGTTGTGGGGGAGCAGGACCGACCGTCCCTACCCCCTGTGCTGGAAGTGCAGAGACCACGGTCCCATCTGCACAGGTGTGGGGCTTACAGTCTCCCCCTGGTACATTAAGCTGCCGCTGGGGAGAGGTGGTAACCAGCTCCTCTCCCATTAGAACACTCTGCCCATTGATGATCTGCCGCTGGGGAGAGGTGGTAACAATCTCCTCTCCCATTCACACTTTCTGCCGCTGGGGAGCAGGGCTGACCCTCTGTACTCCCTGTAGGCAGGGCGCAGAGACCACGGTCCCATCTGCGCTGGTGAGGGGCTTACTGTCTCCCCTTGGTGAGCTGTGCTGCCGCTGGGGAGAGGGAATAACCAACTCCTCTCCCTTACACACCTTCAGCCGCTGGGGAGAGGGGATAACAGGCTCCTGTCCCTGCAGCCTTGAATGCAGCTGGATAGCAAGAACGGCACCGTCAGCTCCCTGTAACGCACATTGCCGCTGGGGATCTGGGCCGACTGCCCAGCATCCCTGTAGGGCCGGTAGAGAGACCGCAGTCCCATCTCCACCTGCCATCTGTGGGTCTTCCCAGGACCAATCCGTGAGGCCCCTCAACATTTGTGAGTAAGGGCCACCTGCTTCCCCACCTGGCAACTCTGGCTGCTGCTGGGGATCTGGGCCGGCTGCCCAGCATCCCGGTGGGCCCGGTGGAGAGACCTTGGTCCCATCTCTACCTGCCTGTTGTGGTTCCTCACAGGACCAGTCTATGAGGACCCCCACTTCGGGTTCCTCCCGCCGCCTCAGGGAAAGACGGCTAACCTCCTCGGATGCAGCCTCTACCCGGCTGCTGTAACGCTCCTGCTGCTGAGCATACTTCCTCTCTTTTGCCAACCGGTATTCTCGGTCCAGCCTTGTGTTTCGCTCGGCCATGACCTGGTTCCAGATCACCCGGCGTGTCTCCATGGGTATATCATCCCCATACTCGGCCACTCGCTGCCTCACCTCGGCCAGCCAATCATCTCCAGAGCCAGAACCTTCCATACTTGTCTGCTCCCAGGGGCACTGCACGACTGCTAGCGTTGCCCTCAATTTGTAAATCCAAACGTACTGTGTCTCCGAGCTGCTTTACCTCGCACTAGGACGCCATCCCACCGCTGCCACCAATGTAACGGATCGCCTGGCACCCCGACTGAGTACCTCCGTTAATGGATGCTCCTAGTGCTTCCGGAGGACTCCAAGCACTCTGGCAGACACCATAATCACCGAATCCGAGAAACCTTTAAATTCTCCCAAGCGTATGAATGCTGTAGACCATTGAATAGGAACCATACGAATAGGCCTGTACTCCTAGCAGTCAACTGGAACAGCATACAATCAATCCTTCCCCCAATAATGAGACGACACATCACTTTGAGGTTAAAACAGGAACTCTGGACTGGCTCATCCAGCCTGGCTTTTATTACACTAATCCACATACAGGCCACACCCAGGGGGAGGCATAAAATAACCAATCACATACATGGTTCAGCCCACACATCCCCTCCCCTCAGATAACATTAAACTCAATTATCCGGTACACTTTTTCAGCCAAGTTATGGATGTACCCCAAAACCCGGGGGTACACCTTTAAATCCAGCATCGCTGGATAGCCCTTATTCAGGGGGACAACATATTCAAAATTCAAGTAATTCGGATGAATGGTTCGTGAGATATGGGGTTCCAAAGATTTGACCGACCGCATGGGTAAAGTATCCGAAAACAGTTCCATGCATTTTGGCCCTGCGGTCGGTCACAAACAAGGGAATGAAAACAGGCGAATTGCCTGTGTTATAGAGCCTGGAGAGGGTTTGAATGAATTCCCTTGTTTATGGGGCTCTTTCTACCGAACGGCGGGTCATTCGGTAGTTTCCATACGAATTTCTGGAAGTATGGAGGTCTCAGCGGTGTTTGCCTAGTCAAGTGTCCGATTTTAGTTCCAGACACTCGACGGCAAAACACCGCTGTTCGGTAGTTTAAGATGGCCGCCGCCACGTGTTTGTTTCCCGAATGGCGGCCACCCAGAGGACAAAGACCACACTGCACTGATTGCCAATTACCTGTTTGCAACATTGTTGCAAACGGTAATTGGAGGCACACTCATTCCTGGGTGGTCTGGTTGTTCGGTAGTTTCACTCAATATACTGAATGGAGTGATTCTACCGAACAATCAGAATGCTGCATACAAATCACCCAGGATAAACTTAACACATCTATAAATACATATATAATATTACAGGCATTACACTTGAATATGCTTCACAATCTTAAAGGGACAGTAGTCCCAAAAGTCCCAATATGTCCATAGATGCTGTTAAAAGGGCCAGTAGCAGCAATATACAGTACAATATGCCCCAAATAACCCAGGGGCCATAGTCAGTAGGTAGGAGGCTAGCAAACAGGCTTCTCCAGGGCCCAGTGGCGAGGTTGGTTTCGCCACATTCCTTCATAGAGATGCACTGATTAAATTCAACTCTATGGGGAGATGCTGATTGGCCAGGGCTGTGTTTGGCTTGTGCTGGCTCTGCCTCTGTTCTGCCTCCTTTACACGCTTAGCCAATCGAATGCTTTCCTATGAGAAAGCATTGTGATTGGATTTGATAAACACTACTGATGATGTCAGCCAAGCAGGCAGATCAGGGCAGAGCCAGCAGCAGACTGGAATAAAGGTAAGATTTTACTATATTTACAGGGGCAAAGGGGGGCCAGAGGGGCTAGATGGTGGTTTTAACACTAAATGGTCAGGAATACATGTTTGTGTCTCTGACCCTATAGTGTTCCTTTAAGGAATGAGTGCAGTGTCTGAGAATTCTCATCTGAGAATTCTGACATTTTCCATTTTATTTACTCACATTGTTGAGCACTTTTCACATCTGAAAGTGAGCTCTTTTGTATTGATTTATAAGAAAATTGATCTATTAATATGTAATAACACATCACATATAATGAATGTAAAATGAGCACTGTCAGTAAGTGTTCTGACAGGTCATTGCTCTAAAAAGCTGAACTCAGAAAAGTCTGGGTACTGATCCAAATGCCACTCAGAACTAAAAGACCACAGGCACTTGTACATGATACATCACTGAGTGCACAAGGTGTGCAAGGGGAACGCGATAGGAATGTGATTTAATTCTGCTTTCAAGCCAAATAAAAGTTATATTTCCGTTTTAGTCATGTTCTCGTTACAGACTTATTCAAAGGAGATGGACCCCATTCCTCCAATGGTTATTAACATTAGAGAGATCTGTAAGTGCCTTATTTATAATCTAAAGGAACTCACGTATTTCAGAGCAAGTTAATGACTCAGGGTTCAAGATAAATGGACAGCTCCTCTTTAGGCTTAGAAGATTGCTGGCTCCAAAATAATCTTGAACAAGTTGCTGTGAATGCCTCTAAAATATGCCGCTATGTTTTCAATCCAAGCAAATGCTTTGGCAGGAGTGAACTAAAGTGGGCCCATTTAAGATGATCTAAGGAAACAGACTGACAGTGAGCTGATTATAAGGCTCTTACATGCTTCGAGCCTGAGAAATAAACGTTCTAAAAGAAGCACCCAGGAGCATTCTTACTTTGACTGAACACTTCTGGTCTGCATTGGTGAGGGGGAATCATATTCAGGAATAGGTTAAACAAAAGTTTGCCAGATACTTGCTACCACCTTCCTGTCCCTGACAGCGTTGTGATTTCACGGGAATGTTCCCAGATAACGAGGAAGGAAATCAGGAAATGATATGATGCAATTAGACTGAAGCAGCCCACAGTACAACTGCCATCCTTTTTCAGGCCTCAATCTTATCTGGAGTGTAGAAAAATAACCCAATATCAGCAGTCTAAAAAAAGAAAAGTTAACCAGAGTTTAAAGAAATTATTGCACTCAGGGGTTACATTTTGAAGTGGAGCATGAGAATGATAGGGCGGAATAGAGTCGTCTGTTAAAGGTTTTGCTTGTGTTTTACTATGTAACTTTAATTTTGTTTTCTATCAATCACATTAGCATTGATCGTTCACGAGACGCTAAAAGATGTGCTGTCGAATTGTTAAAAAAAAAAATAGATTATTAGTGTGTGTAATCTCTCTAATCCCCCCAAAAAGAAAAACAAAAAATTTAGTAAATGCAGTTGCTGTTTTAGTAATTTGTGCATATAGAGCAGGCTTCCCCAAACTCCGGCCCTTCAGATGTTGCTGAACTACAACTCCCATGATCCTCAGCCTATCTATTTCAATAATAGAATCATGGGAGTTATAGTTCAGCAACATCTGGGGGGCTGGAGTTTGGGGAAGCCTGATATAGAGGGATAGATGAGCAGAATTAGGAAAGTCTTTATTATCATATGTATATAAAGCCCATTGGATACCCAGGAGCAAAGTCGTGTCCCTTTAAATTATTCCTGGGCCATTCCCCCTTAAGTGCTTGTTATTTAAGTTAGTTTCCCCCAGTTAGTCTATTATTTAGTCTCTCCTACAGAGAGTATATAAGGTCCCTGTGCAGCACAGAATGGGTAAATTTGAATGGGGGTAAATGTAGGATGGTGCAGAACAAACCCTCCACCCCAGTGAGTTGTGAGTTTGAGGTTAACAGAAAAGTATTGAGGTCCCCTTGTACCCCCAATGAGTGAGGAGCAATTAGTAAAAGTTCCATCAATTTCCTTGCATTTCGCACACTCAAAACATGCAGCGTGCAGCCCCATTCCTGTAGATATCCCAGTGTGGTGAGATGGAGGAACTTAGATTATGGACTAGGAGACCCTGATCCGAAAGCCCTTAAATGTGCCTCTGTCCCCTCCAAAATGTAGTGTCTAGTCAGTCTACCATCTAGTTATTATGTTTTAATATTAGAGAAGCGTTCAGTTGAAACCTTGTAGTTTATCCACTAAATAGCAAATTTTAATGACTTAGCATTGTAAAAAATATCTACTTTGCTAAAGTGGAGATGCTTCCAATAACTATTTTGACATAAATGTTGCAAGTTGGTCATTACTATACTTTCCAATAATTCAAATTCGACAACGAGGAACACTTTTGTTTTAGGTGTGTGAATAGGGGTGTAGCCTGGCGCAGATCAGCTCTGAGAAATTTTAGTTTACTTTTTAACTTACTAATAATGATTTATGCAACTAAAATGGAATTTTAGTACAAGAAAAATGTATCTTATTTACACAAACTGATTTCTATACACATTTATTGTCATTTAAAGACACATTACTGGGAGTATTATTGCTGTGGAACTCTGTTAGAGGGACAGAGGCATTTTAACCCAAAATAGGGACTGTCCTTCCTAAATAGGGACTCTTGGCAGGTATACACTACTTAGCAAAAAAAAAAAACAACAACTTAGGTTGTGCTTGGGAGAAACTGTTGAAAAAGCAACATTGATGGCTGTGTCAAAGAAATACTTAACAGCCAAACCAATCATTTATGGCATAGTAGAATCCAAACAGAAGTGGCACTATGTCTATTTTCCATCGTTTTATTATTTTTAAAGACAGGAAGTCTTTTAATGTTGACATCAATATTTATAGTAAAAGCACAAATGAAAAAGCATTATCATAAAGTAGCAAATACATATCACTGGCGGAAAAAAAATATCAGCCGCTAAAGTATTCTAATGTTTACATAAATATTAAACAGGGTTCAAAGGTTCTGTTGGCTCGACATCAGTTGTGTAAAGTAAGAGCTTTCAAAAATAAACATTGACTTCGCAAAGTTCAGCAAATTATCATGATATGTTCCTACCATGCTAACAACGAACGTCTCGAACAGTCTCGAATAGGCTCTATTCTTAGAATTTATTTTTGGAATTTTATGAGCAAAACAATTTGCTATATATTTTGAAAGGAGTAGAAATAGATATAATTTTCAGTTGCTGAAACTTGTGTCGAGATTAATACGTACTACTTTTTATTTTATTTCATTTTATTCTATTATTTTATTTTATTTAATTTTTATACTCTGACCATTTTTCTTTGTAGGAAAGATAGTTTTGATTATTTTCTGCTGTTCAAATATAGCTTTCTGCTATTTTAAAATGTTTTAATATTATTTTTTGTTTTCCAAATTAGTAGAATTGTATGTCAGGGCTCAAAATTTCAAATCCTATGCTTCGGGAAAAACTTACAACTAATTTGCCAGTTCTATAGTGGAGGATCTGTGGCACATCAGGACTGAACGTTCACTCCCCAGTGACTAATGGGCGCGTAGTTATTTTGAGCCATGTTTCTTTTTTTCAGTTCTCTATTAGAGTTATGTTGGTTTTTTTTTGTCACTTTTTAAGTGTGAGAGTTTGACTACAATTGATTAAATAGCAAAAGTGGTAATAGTAACCGAACTCAATCCCAGCAGCCACCGGTGCTCCGGAACAGGACCAGCAATCCCAACACATCAAGGCAGCGAAAAAGATTCCCAGGCAAGTGTGAAAAGCTGCAGGCAGATTTATCGAAACAAAAAAGACAGCAATGTTTCAACCTTCGGAGAGTTCTTTTTCAAAACAGTGCCTGGGAATCTTTTTGCTGCCTACAATTGATTAGAGGCGTACTTGAATAACTGTCATCCAGGGTAGAAATGTACATTGGCTTACCCCCTGAACTGTAGAATATTTCTTTGTCTCTCTTTTTTTAGGGAAATTATAAAACCACACAGTGACATTCATATATACGCACTCACAAACATTAAGACATAGATGCTTGCATTCATACACAAAGGCATGCTCACATTCATACACCAGATTGAGAAAGATCCCTTGTGGGATCGAAACGTTGCACTCTGTTCCAATAAACCCGCTGAATTGATCCTTGAGTGCCTGGACTACAATTTTTGTTCAACTTTATTTATTAATAGAACTGATACTCTGTAGAACAACTCTTTTTTTTAATTTACCTTACAGATAGAAATCACTTCCACTCAAATGACTTGGTTTGGTACGCTACAGTATTTTACTTGTTTTGCGCGTAAATGATATATTTTATATATTATTATAAAAATAAAAGCTTTGGCTTTGATACAAATTAGGAGACGGAATAATAAATCGCTAAATCTGTAATATTAATTTCAAAAGATAATGAAGCATCAAATGAAAAAAGATTAATATAAGTTATTTGAGCTTTTCAGTGTTTCATTGAATGGATTGTACTTCCAGAAAAATGATTTTTCCACATTAAGGCGAAATAACCTATCAATCTCCAGTCCTTCAGCTGTACCCCTGTTGGTTCCCAGTGCGATGGTTTCTGTGAAAAGGAATTATTATTTGTAAAATAAAATAATTGAATTAAGTACTAATATGTGTTTCCACAACATTGCTATAGATCAGTGGTGAACTTCCTGCCTGGCTCAGAATGTCTAGTTTAAAATAGAACCTTTGCTCATACCAATAGAGCCCACTTGGGGGAAATGTTAAAAAATAGGTAATAATAGGATACATCCTTACTTATATAATATTTTTTACATTTGATTTTCTATTTAATTGTCCTGGTGTCGATTATTACTTTATAACAGTAAATTAGTTTAAAATCATTGGTGCTATAAACTTACATGGACACTAACTGTGAATAATATGTTCTCCGCTTTCACCTACATAGAAGATATTTTTCCCTAGAGATCTAATCAGTCTCCTCTATTTTCAAGGCCAGGAAGTGGCTAAAACCTCTCAGCCAGTTCCTGGTCTCTAATATAATACTAGCGAGGTTAATTGAATAAGCACATGCATGATCACTAAATTCCCAGTGAAATTCTGTTTGCCAGTTGGACGCTCACTATAAACTCATGAAATGCCTTTTGCAGTCATTACAATAATGGCTTTGTGTGTGAAACGTGTGTCCTCTTTTTTCATTTTGCAAAGAGTGCAAATTTCAATAGAAATAAACACGTTTATAAATTACCCTTGTTACACCCTGCTGGCTGTATTAGACAACACATCTGTAACTTCTTGGCTTGGTTAGCTCAATGGAGCTAAACTCAAGAGGCAGCAATAGCTCAGAGCACCTGCCTTGCAAAGACTTCTCATTGAGCTGCATTGGAATGACTGTGATTGGACAGACACAGAAAGTCTGGGTGAGGTTAGAAAAGGAGGACTTGCAAAGGCTGCAGACAATAGATCTGCATTTTTTTGCAAACTGTTTTTAGATATACTCCCAATTTTAAAAAAATGCATAATTAAATGCATGCATGTTTTCACTTGGGTATATCTACTAAACAGTATATGTTTATTTTTATTTGGACAGTGGAGTGTCCCTTTAACTTGCTCATTAGCTGACTACAGTTCAATGTAAAATGTACTGATGTTTATCCATCACATGTGAACATATTACAAATATCATATATGTGAACATAGAATAGGTTTATGCATGCATTCTGCCTATAGCATTGTTCTATAAATTCTCCTAGAGATAAGATGGTTTGTGAGCTTGTTTGGGAAGAGCCTTCTTCATCTACTGTCCCCAAATGCCGTAAATCTTTTTTTTAGAATGAACTGTTTGTCTTATTTCCTATTGTACAGTGTTGTGGAATATGTTGGGGATATACAAATAATTGGAATTGGAAGCCCAACGAGCAGTCGTTTCGAAATGATCAATAGAAGCTCTAAGGGTCTGTTCAGAACTTCTTATTTTTATTAGCAACAATCAAACCGTTTCGACTCATTCACAAAACTAGGAACTGTGTAAAATTGACAAGGGGATACTACACATCAGGCCAAACTAACTGAGCCAGTCAAATAGCAAAGATGGAATTTATTGTCCAATTAGGGTATTTTAGAATAATGTTTGCAATCACTTTGTCATTTCTCCATAAATCCTGTTTTTGTGAATATGTCTTTGAACGTGTGGTTATAATAAATAATGTAATTTTCTTACGATTAGGAGTTCTTTAACATTTCAATATAAGGGATGACAATTAGCTTCTATAACAGGGATAAATACACACCCATGATGGATAAGTAATGTTGCAGGGCTACTCCAAACACCATGACCACTTGACTGATATGAAGTGGTCACGGTGGCTAGATTGTGTATGTGCGCTGTGAAACACTGCAGATACAACGTTTAACTCTTCTGAGGTGTATGGTGTCATTGCGCTGTCATTATCCATCCCAGAACAAAAGTTACGGCATACTGGGTACTTTGTTGTTGCTTGTTTTTTAAATTTATTTTGGGAGGGGGGTAAATCAGCACTGCAATGGTTACTGTAACAAAAAACAGTGTTTCATTAAAACACTGTTTGTTTGTTTGTTTGTTTTTGCTTGGAGTAACCCTTTAATGACTTTTAACACATAAAGACAGTATTTGTTGAAACATGATTTAGTACATCCAGTTGTTACGTAAAGAAAAATAATCTTTATTTGACCAGGTACATAATCTGTGTTGTATCGGTTTGTTGTGTGTGTGTGCGCGTGTTTCTGTTTGTGGTTTTTTTGTCTGTGTTTGTCGTTGTGTTTGTCAGCGTTATTCACAAAAGTGTGTATTGTTGGGAATTCAAATTGAATTTAAAATCTTAAGTCAAAATAGCCAAACTAAAAAAAATAAAAACAAATGACTTATTGAATTTTTCCAACACAGTAAATACTAAGTAAAACTATAGTAAACAACCTTGAAGGTTATTAGTGCATTTCCTCAATTATCTCTTCACACCATCTCACCTCATCACAAAAAAAGACACATCATAACAAAGAAAGGCAGCTTTGACAGGAGAAATGCTACAACCATATGAAAGTGGAACGCCAACTGTAGATGATAGTTAGAAAGATAACACCCCATGTATTAACGTGACACATTATATTTGTTAAAGAAAGCCGTAAAAAAAAAAGGACAAAGGTAGAGCTGGAATCTGTAACAAAAACATATGCCGTTTTTCAATAAATTTAGAGGATCTACATTAAAAAGTCTACATTTTCTTCCTTTTTTCCCAAATATATAATTAAAATGTGCTTGTAAACGTTCATTAATGATGTGTTTTTGCCTTCAGCTTTTTTCAGTATTTGTCTCAGTGCAGCAGAGCCCCTGTAAAAGTGTCTGTAAAACGTTGTGTTATGTACTGGGTGAGCGTAGACAAACTGTGGAGGTGTTTAAAGGGATTCTAGGCTCAACAAAACTATCTCCATATATATATATACACATGTTTAATGTTGTTCTATACCTGTAAAAAAAACTCTACTACACTACATTTTTTATTTTTGTTTCTCTGGTTTTGTTGGGTGATTTACAAGTTAAACATTTTATATTTTTATTTTTAAAAAAATTCATACTACCAGAGTTATAAAAAGAATTGTAAAATTAAGTCCAAAACAGCTACACTGGAAACATTTACCCAGATTGCCATGTATCTAGCACGAATTTGCAATCTCTGTTCATATTTCAACAATTCACAGTTTCGTGTAGAACACTTAAAGGTTACTCCAACCAGAAATCAGTTTTTAATAATAGATCATTTTTAGTGAAAGCAACCTTTCCTATCCTATTTCCGCTACCCCCCTCCCCCCACCCTCATCCACTAAAAGAAAGGAAAATGGGTAAATCGTACCTTTGCTCCAGCTCTGTGTGCACTGAGGCCAAGTTCTCCCTAAGTTCAAATGTCAGGAGATGTATGTATGGGCTGACAGAAAGGAGGACATGGTGGAACAGTGGTGAGGGGCTTGCTGCAATTGGCTGTCTGTTGCCAACACTAAACAAATACAAGACTAACGTTAGCCAACCCAGAACTCTTGGTCCAGGCTGGTTACTGACACCCAAATTATACTGCCAGAAGGGAGTTATTAAAACTTTCATAGCAAAATACTACATATACAGACTCCGAGCACCATGACCACATCAAATCAACGAAGTGGTTATGGTTCCTGGAGTTACTCTTTAAAGGCATTGGTACAGTGATGGAAAAAAGTATTGATCCCCTGCTGATTTTGAATGTTTGCCCACTGACAAAGAAATGATCAGTCTATAATTTTAATGCTGGGTGTATTTTAACAGTGAGAGACAAAATAAAAAAAAGCATGTCAAAAAAGGTATACATTGATTTGCATGTCAATGAGTGAAATAAGTATTTGACCCCTTCAACTTATTACTTGCTGGCAAAACCCTTGTTGGCAATCAGAGAGCTCAGACGTTTCTTGCAGTTGGCCACCAGGTTTGCACACATCTCAGGAGGGATTTTTGTCCCACTCCTATTTGCGGATCCTTTCCAGGTCATTAAGGTTTCGAGGCTGATGTTTAGCAACTCGAACCTTCAGCTCCCCCCACAGATTTTCTGTGGGATAAAGGTCTGGAGACTGGCTAGGCCACTCTAGGACCTTAATGTGCTTCTTCTTGAGCCACTCCTTTGTTGCCTTGGCTGTGTGTTTTGGGTCATTGTCATGCTGGAATACCCATCCACGACCCATTTTCAATACCCTGGCTGAGGGAAGGAGGTTTTCACCCAATATTTGATGGCGAGTTGAGTTAATGCCTAAGAACTCGATTTTGGTCTCATCTGACCACAACACTTTCACACAGTTCTCCTCTGAATCATCCAGACGTTAATTGGCAAACTTCAGACGGGCCTGTACATGTGCTTTCTTGAGCAGGAGGACCTTGCGAGCACTGCAGGATTTTAGTCCTTTACAGCGTAGTGTGTTACCAATTGTTTTCTTGGTGACTATGGTCTCAGCTGCCTTGAGATCATTAATAAGATTCTCCCATGTAGTTCTGGGCTGATTCCTCACCGTTCTCATAATCATTGAAACTCCACGAGCTGAGATCTTGCATGGAGCACCAGACCGAGGGAGACTGACAGTTATTTTGTGTTTTTTCCATTTGCGAATAATCGCACCAACTGTTGTCACCTTCTCACCAAGCGGCTTGCCGATAGTTTTGTAGCCTATTCCAGCCTTGTGTAGGTCTACAACCTTGTCCCTGACATCCTTGGACAGGTCTTAAGCCATGGTGGAGAGTTTGGAATCTGATTGATTGCTTCTTTAAGAAAGTGCTCCTAATCTCAGCTCGTTACCTGTATAAAAGACACCTGGGAGCCAGAAATCTTACGATTACTAGGGGATCAAATACCTATTTCACTCATTGACAGGCAAATCAATTTATAACTTTTTTGACATGCGTTTTTCTGATTTTTTTATTTTTTGTTATTCTGTCTCTCACTGTTAAAATACACCTACCATTAAAATTATAGACTGATCATTTCTTTGTCATTGGGCAAACGTTCAAAATTAGCAGGGGATCAAATACTTTTTTCCCTCGTATTTTCAACCATAACCTTTGCAAAGACAGGTTTTATAGTGATTTCTTTCTTTAGAATTGATAAACCTATTCAACAAGTAGTACACGTCATGAGCCAACAAATGTTTCTGCAATGTTAATTACATTTTTTAGCTTTCTACTACTGGCCTGGTACTGTTTCAGTAGCATTTATAGAGCAAAAGGTCAGACACTTCCAGTTTGTATAATGGGACAGAGAGGGTGGGTTTATGGAGCAAAACGAGCTATTATTTAAAAACAATACTAATTAATTAAAAAAAAATTTATAACATAAAACACCTTATCTTTAACCTGACCTACCTATTGTACCTTGTGTGCACTTATATTAGAGCATACGAGTGTATCACGGAGCTCGGCAGCAATAAAACTCAAAATAATGTGTGTTTAAACTGGCATCAATGTGTTTATAAATTAGTTTGTGTGAATGAAATAATTTGTTTTTGTTCAGAATGACGTAATGAATTATACAAATAGCACGTAATGAGTCACAATGTCAACTAAAATTTCTCGTCAATACCTCACTTTCTCGCCAGTCAGACAAGTGAGCCTATTTGGCTATTTCATTCCAGGGCCCAATCTATCAAAAAAAATAAAAAAATTTTAAATAATAATAAAATACCACGTATTTTTTTATTCAGTTTTGAGTGTAAATTGCAGGGCATGTAAAAGGATTATTTATCATTTTTAATACAGATTAGGTCATGTGAACCACAATTATTCAAAAACAGTAAAGTGAATATAGATAAAGCAATATCACATAAGACTAGTGAGAAAACAAGAAGATGTATTCACTAAAATGTGAATTCTAGCAAATTATAATCAAACTGAAAAAATTCAATTTCCAGTGTTCTGGAAAAAACTCGACTCTAGTCCCAACTAATCTATTACAATTTAAATGTTAATTCCCTACAATTCTGAGTTCAATGAGAAAACTACACAAGGATTATTCAGTAAGCAAGAAATTATAATGAACTAAAAAACACACTGCAGAATTTAGGCCAAAAATTATTATTTTGGGGGGAAATCTCCAGCACAGCTTAAGTCATTATTTGGTGTTTAATTCACTATATTTCGCATTGAGAAATTAAACCCTTAGAGAAATGATTCACTTATCCAAAGTGAAAAGAGTCATACGACTGAACAGATGGTAGGATCGGGACAGGGATCCAACACGCAGAGTACAAACAGGACAGGATACGTATACCGGACCTTAGAATGGCCGGACTAACGTACGGAGAATATAGAGAATGGTCAGAGACAAGCCGAGGTCGAGGGAACGAGAGGACAGGTAAGCGAGGAACAAGCCGGGTCAAGGATAAAAGAGGTAAACAGAGTAAGTCAAACAAGCCGGGTCGGAACCAAAGGGATAACTGAAAATACCAGAGCACTGTGTGACTAGGCAGGCTAGAACCACGACAGGGCAATGAGCAAATGAGAGAAGCACTGTTAAATACCCTGGCTCAGAAGGGTAGACACGCCTCCGACGAGTCCTGATTAGTCTCCAAACAATTGAGTGACAGGTCGTTCCGGGTTGGCGTCATGACGTCGACTTCCGGACGTCATGCTACAAAAGGAAGTGACTCCCTCGCGGCCGGCGTTTATGTGACCGGGTGGACCGCGAGGAACATGGGAAACAGACCGTCCGGATGGATAGACGTCTAAGTCTCTACCTCTCCCAGAGGTAGAGACCTCAGGTACCCTGACAGTACCCCCCCTCTCAGATTCGCCCACCGGGCGGAATGAACCGGGACGAGATGGGAAGCGGAAGTGAAACGCCCTGCGGAGACGAGGAGCATGAACATCCTCTTGAGACACCCAACTCCTCTCCTCAGGACCATATCCCTTCCAATCGACCAGATATTGCACTTTCCCCCGGGAGATTCGAGAATCGATGATAGCGTTAACCTCATACTCCTCCTGACCCTCCACCTGAACAGAGCGAGGGGAGGAGACTGTGGAGGAAAATCTGTTACAGACTAGTGGTTTCAGCAATGAAACATGAAATGAGTTAGGGATGCGTAAGGCAGATGGAAGAGCTAGACGATACGCAACTGGGTTAATTCGAGTCAGCACCCTGTAAGGTCCAATATAACGAGGAGCGAACTTCATGGAAGGCACTTTTAAACGAATGTTTCTTGTACTCAACCATACTCTATCACCTGGAACAAACACCGGAGCCGCCCTTCTACGTTTATCAGCGTGTTTCTTAACCAGCATAGAATTGTGCAGAAGAATTTGTCGAGTCTGATCCCACAACTTCCTCAAATTGGCAACATGAACATCAACCGACGGTAACCCTTGGGAAGGAGAAGCCGAGGGAAGAATAGATGGGTGAAAGCCATAATTCATGAAGAAGGGGCTTGAATGAGTAGAATCACAAACGAGATTGTTGTGTGCAAACTCCGCCCAAGGAATCAAACCAACCCAATCGTCCTGGTGTTCAGAAACAAAACAACGTAAATATTGTTCAATCTTTTGGTTGGTGCGTTCAGCAACTCCGTTAGACTGAGGATGATAGGCAGAAGAGAAATTCAATTTGATACCCAGTTGAGAGCAGAAGGACCTCCAAAAACGGGAAACAAATTGGGAACCCCTGTCAGACACAATTTGGGAGGGTATCCCATGTAAACGAAAAATCTCCCTAGCGAATATCTCTGCCAATTCGGGGGAAGACGGGAGTTTAGGCAGAGGAATGAAGTGAGCCATCTTGGTGAATCTGTCAACCACGGTGAGGATAACAGTCTGTTTTTTAGAGATAGGTAAATCGACAATGAAGTCCATAGCTAAACAGGACCATGGCTTCTCTGGAACCTCTAAGGGATGCAGAAATCCACATGGGAGCGTATGAGGTTGCTTAGTCTTAGTACAGACCTCACACGTACCGATGAAATCCTTAACATCCTTACGTACAGCAGGCCACCAGAAATCTTTGGAGATTAAAGCATACGTCTTGCGAATGCCAGGATGCCCAGCTACCTTGCTGTTGTGGAAACACCTTAACACTTCCAGTTGGAGAGCAGGAGGAATGAAGTGTCTATCCCCAGGAGTCTGTTTAGGAGCTAGATGTTGTAACTTCATGATCTCAGCAAGCAACGGAGAATGAATCCTGAGATTCGTGTTAGCGATGATATTACATTTAGGAACTATCGAGGAAAGAACTGGCTCAGCTATAGTGGACGGTTCATATTGGCGAGATAAAGCATCGGCTTTAGAGTTCTTAGAACCAGGTCTATAAGTAAGCACATAATTGAAGTGAGTCAGGAATAAGGACCAACGAGCTTGCCTGGCGGATAGGCGCTTAGCCTCCCCAATATAGGACAAGTTCTTGTGGTCCGTTAGAATCGTAACAGGATGTAAGGTCCCTTCTAATAAATGTCTCCACTCCTTTAGGGCCATAATGACCGCTAACAGTTCCCTGTCACCGATGTCATATCTGCTTTCAGGACCAGATAGTTTCTTAGAGAAAAAACCACAAGGGTGTAACGGTTTGTCCACCCCTAACCTTTGTGACAGAACAGCACCTACTCCCGTCTCAGAGGCATCGACCTCGAGTAGGAACGGCAGAGTCGTATCAGGATGGACTAAAATTGGAGCAGAAGCAAAAAGTTCCTTGAGAGTCTTGAAAGCAACAAGGGCCTCAGTAGACCAGGTCTTAGTATCAGCCCCTTGTTTGGTCATATTGGTAATAGGCGCAATAATAGAAGAGTATCCCTTAATAAAGCGCCTATAATAATTAGAGAAACCAATAAACCTCTGAATCGCCTTGAGTCCCTTAGGCAATGGCCAATCTAAAATAGATTGGAGTTTGTCAGGGTCCATCTTAAAGCCCTCCCCAGAAATCACGTAACCAAGAAAGTCTATCTGAGACTGGTCAAAACTGCATTTCTCCAATTTACAGTATAAGCCATGTTGCAGAAGTTTGTGCAATACCTTTCTGACTTGTCTGTGGTGGGTCTCAATGTCCCTAGAGTGTATAAGTATGTCATCCAGGTATACAATAACACAATCATGTTGAAACTCCCTAAGAACTTCATTAATCAAATCCTGAAATACTGCCGGAGCATTACAAAGACCAAATGGCATAACCGTGTATTCATAGTGACCATAACGGGTATTGAACGCTGTCATCCACTCGTGTCCATGCTGGATTCTCACCAAGTTATACGCCCCTCTGAGATCTAACTTGGTGAAAATTTTAGAGCCCTTTAAACGATCAAACAGCTCGGTAATCAAAGGAATCGGATAGGCATTTCTGATGGTTATCTTATTCAAACCTCGGTAATCAATACAAGGTCTCAGAGTGCCATCCTTCTTTTTAACGAAAAAAAAAACAGCCCCGGCGGGAGAAGAGGATCTCCTAATGAATCCTTTTTCTAGATTCTCACGAATATATTCCTCTAGAACTGAGTTCTCTTGAGTGGATAGAGGATATACATTGCCCCTCGGAGGCATAGTACCAGGTAGAAGCTTAATTTTACAATCAAATTACCTGTGTGGAGGTAAGGTATCAGCCTTTTTCTTGTCGAATACTGCTTTTAAGTCCTGGTAGAGAGACGGTTTCTGTCTCTCTGTAGACTGAGTGGAAGTACCTGGTGTGTTTATTACAGCCAATGGAGAAACCCTGCGTAAACACCTCTCCTGGCAGCCCTGACCCCATGAGAGTATCTCCCCTAACTCCCAATCGATAATAGGGTTATGTCTTTTTAACCAAGGGTACCCCAGGACTATGGGAACAGAAAGGGACGAAATGAGCATAAGTGATAACTCTTCCTCGTGTAAGATACCAACAGTTAAGTTAACGGGTATGGTCTCACGGGAGATAACAGGCTCAAGTAAAGGTCTACCATCTATGGCCTCAACGGCCAAGGGTGTATCCCTTAACTGGGATGGGATAGTGCGTTTAGTAGCAAAGGCTTGGTCGATAAAATTCTCAGCAGCTCCGGAATCTATCAAAGCCATAGTCTTTAGTACTCCCTTCTCCCAAGTTAAAGAAACTGGTAGCAGAAGCCTGTGATCTTTATAATTATGAGTAGAGAACAAAATAGAAACACCCAAGGCCTGTCCTCTAGAGAAACTTAGGTGCGAGCGTTTCCCGAGCGATTAGGACAATTCAGGCGTAAGTGACCTCTGACTCCACAATATATGCATAATCCTTCTCTTCTCCTGTACTGTCTCTCTTCTTCTGAGAGGCGAGTATTGCCTATCTGCATAGGTTCAGGAAACAGTGAGGTAGTGGAATCAGGACTTTGAAATGCGGGAGCTAATTTAAAGGAAGGTCTAAGGTTCTTCTCTCGAGTGTTTTGTCTCTCTCTTAAACGCTCATCAATACGAGAAATGAACTAAATTAAATCCTCCAAATTTTCAGGGAGTTCTCTAGTAGCAACCTCATCAAGGATTACGTCTGATAGCCCGTTCAAAAATACATCTATATAAGCCTGCTCATTCCACTTAACTTCTGACGCCAGAGACCTGAACTCTAGTGCATAATCCACAAGTGTTCGGTTCTCCTGTCTCAGGCGCAACAATAATCTGGCTGCATTGACCTTTCTACCAGGGGGGTCAAAAGTTCTTCTAAAGGCAGTTACAAAGGCATTATAATTATATACTAACGGGTTATCATTCTCCCATAGTGGGTTGGCCCATCTCAGGGCTTTCTCAATGAGTAAGGTGATAATAAATCCAACCTTTGCCCTATCTGTAGGATAGGAACGAGGTTGCAATTCAAAGTGGATACTAATCTGGTTTAAAAAACCACGACACTTCTCAGGTGAACCACCATAACGTACTGGTGGGGTAATGCGGGAGGAGGCACCTACAGTGGCTACCTCTAGGCCAGAACTTACAGGGGAGATAGAAGTAGTACCTGTCTCCTCTGGTGGATTATTGGCACGAGATAATAACGCCTGTAGCGCTAGTGCCATTTGATCCATTCTGTGTTCCATGGCTTCGAACCTAGGATCAGAGAGACCAAGCTGACTGTTTGTACTTGCAGGATCCATTGGCCCTGTCATAATGTCAGGATCGGGACAGGGATCCAACACGCAGAGTACAAACAGGACAGGATACGTATACCGGACCTTAGAATGGCCGGACTAACGTACGGAGAATATAGAGAATGGTCAGAGACAAGCCGAGGTCGAGGGAACGAGAGGACAGGTAAGCGAGGAACAAGCCGGGTCAAGGATAACAGAGGTAAACAGAGTAAGTCAAACAAGCCGGGTCGGAACCAAAGGGATAACTGAAAATACCAGAGCACTGTGTGACTAGGCAGGCTAGAACCACGACAGGGCAATGAGCAAATGAGAGAAGCACTGTTAAATACCCTGGCTCAGAAGGGTAGACACGCCTCCGACGAGTCCTGATTAGTCTCCAAACAATTGAGTGACAGGTCGTTCCGGGTTGGCGTCATGACGTCGACTTCCGGACGTCATGCTACAAAAGGAAGTGACTCCCTCGCGGCCGGCGTTTATGTGACCAGGTGGACCGCGAGGAACATGGGAAACAGACCGTCCGGATGGATAGACGTCTAAGTCTCTACCTCTCCCAGAGGTAGAGACCTCAGGTACCCTGACAACAGAGTATTTTTAAAATCCTTTAAAATGCTTATAGCATAATTTTAACATCTTATTATGTAATTAAATGTATAGACATGTACAGAAGAAGAGCGCTCATGGGAATTATAGCAGGAAAAACAGCTGTCAACGTTTCAGTCCTATATTTGAACTTGCATCAACATTGTGATGAAACCTCGATCTTTAAAATCTTTATTAGCATTCAAATTGTAAAACCAATCTGTGTCACGAGTTCTAGGATCTCCCCCGTATCGTTCTAGAATTGTCCACCCGTATCGTCTTCGGGGATTACTCCTGTAGATACTATTTTGTTCATTTCAGCTGTAGCTTGCTTCCAGGTAGGCTAGTGACGCAACGCATTTCGCCGCACCTCTCTGGGCTTCATCAAGCGTATCGGAAGTCCCTCTTCTCTCACACATTATACATAGCAACGTGCTTTGAAAGTTTAAATTGTTGCAAATAAAAGCAGTCACTCATTTGCTGCAAATAGTAATAGTCTTACATTGGTATACACTGCAAATCCAATGGGAATAATAGTATAAATACAATCCGAAACAATTATATTTTGTATATATGAAAGCTCCAATGGAAATAATAGCATAAAGCGCAATGTAGAGCATTTATCTAGAGAGAATTATACCGACCAATATATATGAAAAGGAAAAAATACCAATTAAACCAAATAAAACCATATGTCATACAAGGAAAATCATCATCATCATCGTTTACATCAATCATCTTAATTTATTTGGATATATACATTAGAAACACTATCTCTATTATTTTCCTTGTATTTATGCCATATGGTTTTATTTGGTTTAATTGGTCCATATAACTTTTCCAAGGTAGGCAATGTTCAAATCCAGATAGAATGTCAATTTTCTCATTCTCAAATCTATTTGAAGCATCTCGTGAAAAAAAAGGGATAGCACAAGTAATAGGGATTTTCACTATTGTATTGAATTGTGGAGTTTTCCAGTAAAGTGACAATTTTCCTTTAAGTACAGAATTGTACACAAATTGTTGTCCAGCTAATACTTGTCATATATTTACAGTCACAATTAATGTAACGGAGGGCACTCAAATCAAAACAAAGAGGATTGTAACTCACAGGTGCTTGCTGTAAATACAGTATATAAAAGATATATAAAACTAAAGAGGTAATCACCATACCTGTCATTATACCAACTTAAAGGACAATAAAAATAATAAATAGAAAAAAAACAAGTGGACGACGGGATTACATACAAGAAAAATGGACAAAAAATTGTACAATTAGAGAGGATACCAAAAAAATAACAATACTCCCAAGGTTTCTGCTTTCTCAAGGCAGGATATATATATTTGCGCTCGAAACCAGGGATGTAAATGCATATGATTTCACACAGGAAGTGATTTTCCCTTTGTGTGCAAGGAAGTCGCAAATACCAAGTCAAAATGAGAAAGGAAAGAGCACAGGATATTAGGTACCGTGTATAATCGAGTATAAGCCAACCCGAATATAAGCCGCGGCCCCTAATTTTACCCCCAAAAACTGGGAAAACGTATTGACTCGAGTATAAGACGGGGAAGGTGGGAAATGCAGCAGCTACTGGTAAATTTCTAAATAAAATTAGATTCTAAAAAAAAATTATATTAATTGAATATTTATTTACAGTGTGTGTATATAATGAATGCACGGTGTGTGTATGAATGCAGTGTGTGTATGAATGCAGTGTGTGTGTGTATGAATGCAGTGTGTGTGTGTATGAATGCAGTGTGTGTGTGTGTATGAGTGCAGCGTGTGTATATGAGTGCAGCGTGTGTTTGAGTGCAGCGTGTGTGTGTGTGTATGAGTGCAGTGTGTGTATGAGTGCAGTGTGTGTGTGTGTGTGTGTGTGTGTGTTGCAGAGCCTTGGTGGGAGGTGGGCAATTTTATTATTATTTTTTTATTATTATTTTAATATTTTTTTTATTATTATTTATTATTATTATTTTTTATTTCATTTAATTATTATTTTTTATTATTATTTTTTATTATTTAAATGTTTTTCGTCCCCCCTCCCTGCTTGATACATGGCAGGGAGGGGGGCTCTCACTCCCTGGTGGTCCAGTGGATGGGCACTGTGTAGGAGGGGGGCTGGCAAAGAGCTCTTACTTACCTCTCCTGCAGCTCCTGTCAGCTCCCTCTCCCTCCGTGCCGGTCCGTTCAGCACCTCTGTCAGCTCACAGTGTAAGTCTCGCGAAAGCCGCACTATGACCCCGCGGCTCTCGCGAGATTTACACTGGGAGCTGGCAGAGGTGCTGAACGGACGGCGCGGAGGAGGAGGGAGCTGACAGGAGCTGCAGGAGAGGTAAGTAAATGCTCTGCAGCCGCCACAGCCCCCAGTCTGTATTATGGCAATGTAAGTTGCCATAATACAGACAATTGTATAAGCCGAGTTGGGGTTTTTCAGCAGAAAAAATGTGCTGAAAAACTTGACTTATACTCGAGTATATACGGTAATAGAAAAATATAAGAAAAATGAACATTAAAGAAAACATAAATTAAGACATATCTAGTATTTCTCAAAAACCCTGGCCTGAAACATTCCGTTCACTGCTAAAACTGTATAATTATAACACTGGCACAATGAAAGTAGCCAAAATATCGAGTTACGTTTTTTTGGGTTTTTTTATGCTACTAGCAGCAAAACAGTTTCTGCCACCAGAGTGTTTCTTGACAAAAACCTTGTGTATAATCCGTGTTGTAACTTCTGAGGTAAATGGCTTTAATCAAGCTACTCAGTAAATGGTACGCGTTTGTGGTTACGTCTCGAATTTCATAGTTTTGAAGAATGTGGCAAAGGGGGTTGAAAGTTTAAATAAAGTCTTTGGTTTAATTTTGTTTTCAATACCCCATGTTTCGCTGATTATTTCCTAATGTGTCCTCGTTAAGAGCACTATATAATAACACAGTTGTAGGCATTCATTGCTCTGTAGGTTATGGCAGTAAAAAAAAAATGACCTAAGCAGTTTGGGCTTAAAAAATACAAAAGAGAAGAAAAGTGAAGGAAGGCAGAGCTCACATGTGTACGTTTATCATAAAACTATGACAGGAAAACGTAAAAGGATTCAGAAACCTACGTAAACTCCAGGAGAGAGAGAGAGAGAGAGAGAGAGAGAGAGAGAGAGAGAGAGAGATTCATTTTTATAATGCACAGCATTCACGGGCGGATGGGAATGAAAAGCAGCCCTGGAAAAAAATTATATACCAGTCCCATAATGCATCGCGCCAGCAGAGTGTGCAGATATGAAAGCGGGGGAAAAAAACCTGAAAACTATCACTTAAACGTGAAAGCACTCACGGGGCTTCGAAATAAACAAAAGAGTGGATTTGTTGTAAGCTGCGCTTCACCGCACCAATCAGCATCTCCTCATAGAGATACATTGCATCAATACATCTCTATAGAGAGTGTTCAGTGCTTCCATGCAGAGCGTGGATGTATGGGTTTAGGAAGCTCAACATAGGTTTAGGTTTAGGAAGCAGCCCTAGTGGCCGTCTGAGTGACTGTCACTAGATATGTTCCTAGGCAGCAATCTAAACACTGCCTTTTCTCTGAAATGGTAGCATTTACAGTGCTCAGCACACAGGGACAGGCTATAGACACCAGAACCACTACATTAGATTTTAGAAGTTCTGGTGACTATAGTGTCCCTTTAATACAAAGTCTTTCTCTCACCGGTCGACTCTAAATTATAGGGAGAGCAGGAGACACAAGTGAAGATGCATTTTGTTTGTGTCTTTCTCCCCCAAGCCCCTTTCATGTGTCTCTTAGCCCCATCCACTTTCTCTCTTTCTCCCATTCCCCAGCCCTTCTGTTAGTCTCTTTCCCAGGCTGCAGCACTTCTGTGTGTCTCTTTCCCCACTGCTTCTCTGTTTGTCTCATTCTTACCTTTCCCCAGCCGCTCTGTGTGTCTCCTGTTCCCTTTCCCAGCCCCTCTGTCTCTTTCTCCCCAGAAGGTGTCTTTTTTTCTCCACAGCCTCTCTGTGTGTCTTTTTACTCCCCTGCCCCTCTATGTGTCTCATTCCACCCTCTCCAGCCTTACATGTGTATTGTTACCCCCGCCACCCCTCCATGCTTCTAAATCCATCCCCTCAGTCATCCATGTGTCACAAGCCAACCCCCAGACCTCTATGCTTCTCATTAGCTCCCTCAGCCCTCCATGTATCTTATTAGCCCCTCCATATGTCTTATTAGACCCCCAGCCCTCCATGTGTCTCATTCCACCCCCTCCAGCCTTCCATTTGTCTCATTAACCCCCCACCCCTTCATGTTTCTCAATCCATACCCCCAGTCTTATATGTGTGTCAATCCTTTCCCCCCATCCCTCCATGTGTCTCATTAACCCCCAAGACCTTCCTTCATGTTCCTTATTATCTCCCTTAGTCCCTCCATAGGTACCTATATCCCCTCCCAGCCCTCAATGCGTTCCTATACCCCCTCAGAGCCCTTCATGTTTGCCTATACCCCCTCCTAGCCGTTCATGTGTCCCTGTACCCCACCCCAGCCCTTCATGTGTCCCTATACCCCCTCCCAGCCCTTTATGTGTCCCTATTGCCCTTTATGTGTCCCTATAGGGGTCTCAGCCCTTCATGTGTCCCTATAGCCCCCCCCCCAGCCCACTGTGTCCCATTAGTTCCCCCCAGCCCCATGTGTCCCATTAGTTCCCCCCCAGCCCCCATGTGTCCCATTAGTTCCCCCCAGCCCCATGTGTCCCATTAGTTCCCCCCCAGCCCCCATGTGTCTATTAGTTCCCCCCAGGTGTCCCATTAGTTTCCCCCAGCCCCAAGGTGTCCCATTAGTCCCCCCCACCCAGCCCCCATGTGTCCCTTTAGTCATCCCCAGCTCTCCCTGTACCTTGCTGTAGCCCAAGCAGGCAGACCGCATGGAGGAGCTCCTGCTCACTGTACCCGGTCTGACAGGAAGCAGTCATGTGCTCTCTGTGAGCACTTCCTGTCAGACCGGTTAGGGGAATAGGAGCTCCTCTACCCATGGCCTGCCTGTTCGGCCATGCTACATTCTGTATAGTATGCAAATAATGGTTCAGGCACTCCAAGATCCAGAAATGGCAAATGTATTGAAGCCCAAAGTAACAAAACGTTTCAAGCTTGATAAAGACCGCAAGGTCGAAACGTAGTGTTACTTTGGGCTTCAATAATTTGCCATTTCTGGATCTTGGAGTGCCTGAACCATTATTTGCATTCTATACTATTGTCACTGGAACCTGGTGCTTGGTCCTGGTTTGGTTGCACCCTGGCTCAGATTGATGGGATTGAGTGCAGTTCCTATTGTCTGTTGAAAACGCTACATTCTGTGACTGGCAGGAGGGAAGCACATGCCCTCCTGCCAGTCACTCTGTAATTGCACCGTGCGGCCCATGGGCCGGTGCACCCCAAGTGGACGCGCACCAGCCCGATAGTGTGGTTGCCCACCTGTAAATTTCCGGGTATCCCGGTGGGCCAGTCCGGGCCTACAGCATTCATATATGACGATGCGTCAGATACCCCTGCACAGACATAGTAATACACCATTCGCACGTAGCTCTAGTGTGTAGAGCTTTCCCAAGTCAAGCCTTACAACCAATATGGTGGTTCCATGACTAAAGGCCAGGACCTATAGTTTATCTGGAAACGTTCAAATTACACAAGGATCAGAGCCTAGTTTACTTAAAAATTAAATCAGGATGCACTCATTTTCATCAGGACCACTTACAGACTGCTTCTGTAGGTCATACCCATATATACCCTATAGGGTAAGATGCAAAAATACCAGAGTATTGCAGTATACAATTTCATTGCATACTGCAATACTCTGTTATTTTGGCATCTTGTCTACTGGACTAATATGGCTAATCCAATCAATACCCCTATAGGACATTTAATATGGTGCCAACAGCTTCCTGGTCTGACAAACTGTAACATAATTGGCTGTTCTCTTAAACAAAAAAATATATTGAAATACCTAAAGAGACACTGCTTTAACAAGCCTCATTATTGTCATTTCAATGAGTTTATATGTGACTAAACATTCATACTGATATTATTTATATCTAGAATCTGGAAACACACTCCCCGAGGTTAACGACAATCTCCAAAGCCGGCATTGTGCGTCATTCGATGTAACGTGTATCAGTTATTGATTTGAAAAACTCTAGACTGCCATGTGTTTTGCTTCCCAAGTGTCAGTACTGTGGGAAATTACAATGCTGATACATATGTATCCAGCACTCCATAGAGCTTAATCTTAATTAGTGCACACTGTGAGAACTGAGCCATTCATGGCTGTGTAAACACAAAGAGACTAATCACAACGAAATATGTTGAAGCAGCATATGTGTAAGCCTTACTCAATGGGAAGAGACATAAGGCAATAGTGTAGGATTCAGCTAACGGCAGGTGTTTGTCTGATAAAAAAACATCTCCTAATCAGAATATAATGGCTTCTGAGTCCTAGTAACACGTTCATGTGATGTGCAATCCAGGAACCGTTTTACATTACCTTTGTGTTCACAAACGCATGTGCTACTGATTACTCTTATCTAATGGTTTAGGCGTAAATGTGTCTGTGTTTATATTAAATATCCCCTTGGATAGAGTTATAGAGAAACAGAAAGCAGCACGAGCCAGGAGACTGCACCCATAAATATCAGGGATCATATTAAAACGTCTGAAAGCAATACTATACAAAATAAAGGACTATCTAAGCACAAAACCACCTCTTCTTAATATAGTGATTTGGGGGTATTAATGCTGTCCCAGCACTAAAATAAAAGTAAATTTTTATTTAAAAAGGGGAGATCCAGGATTTTAATATATTAAAGGAACACATCTAACTAATTTAGTTTTTTAATTAGAGTGCCTCTTTAAATGTGCATGTTTTTGGAATTATTTGAAAAGAACATATTGAGTCTAGTTCAGGGGTAGTCAACTTTCTGATACCTAGAAATACCTAGTATACCTTTCTAATACCTAGTGTGTGGTTATGGAAGTGGTTATGGTGTCAGGAGTGTCCTGGCACCCCTCCCCCTATAGTTATAACATTTGTTATCGGTTTGACTTATTTCCTGGGATCATTTATGTCAGTGAAAGCTGGAAGCTCCTTCTAAGACCTGCCATTAGCTCTCCTGATCAAAGCCCTTTAGCAAACAGTTTTTCTAAACTGGGGGGGTCCATGCAGTGGTTATGGTGCTTGAAGTGTTCTTTTAAACAGGAGATCCACAAACTCAGCAATCATGAAAGATATGCAAATGACATCTTAGGGAAATGATTATTGGTTCTACTTAAAATAAATATATTTGGCTGGATTTATACATTTAACTGACATAAAGATAGCTAGATAGGTAGTTATTTTGAGCGATGTCAGCATTTCATGTTTCTTTTTTTAATCATTTCCGTTTTTAAAAGAGTTTCGGGTTTTGTTTCCTAGGGCTGCTGTGTACTTGATTTTGCACTTTGTTGAAAAATCACTAGATAGCAAATTGTAGAGTTATGTAGAACTTTAAGAGAAGTGTCACTTTTATTATTATTATTATTATTTTTCTTGATACTTTATGTTAAATAACCTGAACTTTACCACTTTCTCCAGTGTACTGTTGAAAAAAAAATGTATTTTTAAGCAATATATTTATAACAAATCAATATGTTTTGTGAATGTTTACTAAAATTATACACTATCAGTGATTTCTTTCTTACTAAAGACCAGTAACTAGGAAAATAGCTCATTTCATTAAAGTGTAAGAATTTACTCTACGAAGGAGTTGTCTCATTTTCAGCTGTAAGATTTCGGTAAGGTCATAAATTAAAAACCAAGGGACACAGAATGTTTGCTCTTTAAATGACAAAATTCTAAAGCAGGTCTAGCAGCTGGGCAGAAAAATAAATCGCACCAATTATGGACTATTGCTGTATTTTGTTGTTTTTTCTTGGTTACTACTCCAAAATTTTCCTTAAATTAAGCAGAGTGTCGCTTTACTTTTCGCAAGGGGCTTTGATGACTTAGTTTTCTATTTGAGAAAGGGACAAAAACATCTTTGTATGAAAGCTCTCATAATAATTCTTTACCGTGTTCCAAAAGCCTTCACGCAATGCAGATTATACCAGATTCTGCTAGCCAGAAAAAGATAATATTCGTGTCGCTAAGAGGAAAATTAGCTTTCCAGCCATTCACATCAAATTTAATACCATCTTAAAGGAATACTATAAGCACCAAAACAACGTTAGCTTTTTTAAGTAGTTTTGGTGTTTTGATCATGCCCCTGCAGTCTCACTGCTCAATTTTCTACCATTTAGGTGATAAATCACTTTTGCTTTTGTTTATGCAGTCCTAACCACATCTCCCCTGTCTGAGACTCGTACAACCAGCATTAAAAAAAAAGTACTTTAATTGCACACATACACGGCGCCGGCAGGATCTAGCAGGCTATTAACAGAGCAGGAGATAAGAAATTCTAAATGAAACAGAATATGCAATAAAGGAAGTTTAAATATTACACCTCTCTTTACAGGAAATGTGTAGGGAGACTGTGTTAGTCACATGTGACTAGGGCTGCATAAGTAAAAGTTATTTAACTCTTAAATGGCAAAAATGAGCAGTTGGACTGCAAAGGCAAAATATATACATCATAACCACTCCATTAAGCTAAAGTTGTTTTGGCGCGTATAGTGTCCCTTTAAAGTGTATCTCAGCCAGAATCTAGAATTCCAAATTCACAGTTTAATCAAGTGTGTAGCATGGTTTAAGGGAAATCCACTTTGGATTTTATGAATACAGGTATATCCCACATAGCAGACAGTGGCATCCTTTGTGCCAGCAAAGTGTGGGCCACGTGTGTCCAGGGCCGGCGCGTCCATAAGGCGGCACAGGCGGCCGCCTTAGGGCGCACCGGCTCTGGGGGCGCAAAATTCCAGTGACCGGCAGGAGGGAAGTGCTCCCTCCTGCCTGGTCACCTCCTGGATCCCCGGAGCGGCGCGGCGTGCGGCTGAACTGAATTAGGAGGCGGCGAGGGAGCTCTGATCTCTCTGACCGGCTCCCTCGCGCGCCTTTTGCTGATGCTGCGGGAGCCGGAATATGATGTCATATTCCGGCTCCCGCGGCATCAGAAAACAGCCTGCGAGGGAGCCGGTCAGAGAGATCAGAGCTCCCTCGCCACCTCCTAATTCAGTTCAGCCGCACGCCTCCCAGCAGCCCCACTGGACCACCAATGAGAGACCCACGCCAGCTCTCCAGGTAGGGAGGCTGGGTGGGACATTTAAATTTAATTTAGATTATTAATTACTGTGTGTGTATGTGTGTGTGCATGTGAGTGTGAGTGTGTATGTGTATCTGTGAGTTTGTGTGTGTCTGTCAGTGTGTGTGTGTGTGTGAGTGAGTGTGTGTGTGTGTGTGTGTCTGTCAGTGTGTGTGTGCATGTGAGTATGTGTGTCTGTCAGTGTGTGTGTAAGTGTGTCTATGAGTTTGTGTGTGAGTGAGTGTGTCTGTCGGTGTGTGTGAGTGTGTATGTCAGTGTGTGTGTGCGCATGTGAGTATGTGTGTCTGTCAGTGTGTGTGTGTTCGAGTATGTGTCTGTGAGTTTGTGTGTGTGTGTGAGTATGTATTTTTCTGTATGCCTGTCTGTATGTATGTATCTGTATGACGGTATGCCTCTGTATGTATGTATGTGTCCGTATGCCTGTATGTCTTGTACGTATGTTTCTGTATGTCTCTGTATGCATGTATGTAACTGGATGTATGTTTGTCTCTGAATGTCTGTATATATGTCTCTGTATGCATGTATGTAACTGTATGCCTTTATGTCTGTATGTACGTATGTGTGTGTCTGTGTGTCTCTGTATGCCTGTATGTCTTTGTATGCATGTTTCTGTATGTATGTATGTGTCTGTATGACGGTATGCCTCTGTATGTATGTATGTGTCTGTATGACGGTATGCCTCTGTATGTATGTAGGTGTCTGTATGCCTGTCTATATGTATGTGTCTGTATGACGTTATGTCTCTGTATGCATGCATGTATCTGTATGTGTGTATGTCTTTGTATGCCTGTATGTATGTATGTATGTGTCTGCATGCCTGTATGTCTTTGTATGTATGTTTCTTTATGCCTGTATGTCTGCATGTATGTGCCTGAATGTCTTTGTATGTATGTTTCTGTATGCCTGTCTGTATGTATGTGTCTGTATGACGGTATGCCTCTGTATGCATGTATGTCTTTATATGCCTGCATGTCTCTGTATGCATGTATATCTCTGCTTGTATGTCTCTGACTGTATGTGTCTGTATGTCTCTGTATGATTATTGCTGTCTTTGTATGACAGTGTACCTGTATGGCTTTGACTGTGTGACTGAAAAATTATGCCTGTGTGCCTGTGGCTTGGGAGGAAAGACACACAGGTGAAGATGCATTTTTTTTTATTTTTTTTTATGAGGGTTGGGGGTGCCAAAATGCGTCTTCGCCTGTGTAACTAAAAATCCTAGCACCGGCCCTGTGTGTGTCAGTGATGGAACTGCAAATGTGACGGCGGATGACTCTTGGGCCAATTGTGAATGGGTGGCTTGTGGCCCAGATCATATTCTAGTGATTTTGGGCCCCATGGATAAAATATAATAAATAATCTTTCTCTCTCCACACATTTTTTTTTTTCTAATATGCCAAAGAGAGGGTTTTTTTTCTTAGGTTTTTTTTTTTTTTTAAACTAGCGGTTATTGTGCATTGACCATTAGATCATATTTATTGCAAAAAGGTTGTGTTGCTGAGCAAACAGACATGTTTTATAAATAATGCAAATAAATGCAAAAGATAATAATACAGGATTAGGGAAACTTATATTGAATTATATTTACATTTAATATTCAGCCTACTTTGGTAGAAATTCACCTTTTATCCACTTTCTTCTGTCTCCCGAGTGTTTTTTTTTCTTGCTTTCTCACACTGTCTTGTCAGTTTGATTGTATTTGCTGTAAGGCTTTCCTGTCAGTCATCTTGCTTTACCCAGTGTTTTATTAGTATTTGGCTGACAGCCATCTTGATACACCCAGCACCTTATTAGTATCTGGCTGGGAGCCATCTTGGTGCACCCATGATCGCAATATGATGGGAAATTAATACTTTTTATTTTACTGATATTGACAGGGCATCATCATCTCCGTGTCTCTGCCTCCCTATCATGACATGCTCCTCTTGGACTCTTCTCCTGGTTTATACCTTTAAAGTGGCCGCCATTTTGACACGCTTTCCCGTCCTTTATCTGCGCCATGTGTAGAGATTCACATGAGTTGCTGCATGGAAAAGAGCTTTCTCTCAAATTATTGGTTTATTTTCTCTGGCTGAGGCCCAGCTGTTTTTTGGTATCTGTGCCTTTGCTATAGATTGGTGAGCTCCATTATATTCACATACCTCTCCTGTTATCTGACCTCCACTATTAGTACTATTTCTAGGGTTAGAATAATAATTGAATGAGCTTAAATTAGTTCCTAAGCCTAATTTTTTTTTAGAATTTGATTTTTTTTAAATGTACCGGTTTTAAAACCATTTAACCCTTAGGTTCGCTAATTTATTATTCTAACCTTAACCCTAAGAAATAAAAGAAACAGTTGGAGGCAGATAACAGGAAATAACCTTAGAAATAAGATAGGTATGACTGGGAATGATGGGGAAATGGAGAGAGTTAGGGAGGAATAGTCCCTACCTTTGTCCTTTTAGACTAAAAAGTTAAATTATATAGGAAGTATATGCAGATGCACGCACAAGCAAACTCGTTGGCAGACACACACACAGATTATCTCAGTTGCTCAAACACAATCCTAGGGATACACACAGGCTCACTACAGACTACTGTAATATACACTCTATTCTCACTGACATACATACACCAGCTCACTAATCCCTCCTAATCCCCCTTTTCAACTTTCTGTGTCTCTTAATGAATAATCGCATACAGTCACACACAGTAACAGACATACAGTCACACACGGTCACAGACATACAGTCACACAGTGACTTGACAAAGACTCATGGGAGCCGAAACGTTGTTGTATTTTATTCTGCACTCCCAAAAAAAACTGCCTATAAAAGAAAGCTCCAGATTTCCCCAGACCACTTTTTCATTACAACACACAGTCACAGACACACAGTCATTGCCTTGATTCACTACTATTGTGTTTTCCCTTATGCTGTGTGCATCACACTCCTTTCGGTTTTTACAGGTACCAGCTAGGCGAGCCCCAACATTCCTACAACTTCGAATCCTTCCTCTCAACCTTAATCTGCCCTCCAGATTGACTACTCGGTAAAAAACCTTGGCTACTGAACTTCAACCACGCTCTTTCTCTTCACTTGGGCAATGCTATTCTTCACAGCTATCATTTTCATATCAGGACTGACTTATGGTACCTTGACCTCTGTATAAGGATATTCTTATGACTCACTAACTAGATTATTATATGACTGATTTACCTTCAAGACTCCGGACCGGATTCAGGACACCCGTATTTCGTTTTCCACTGATGGATTACCTAGCTCTCCTTTAACTAAACTTTGGATTACAAAGTACTTTGCTTAAATTACCTGATAATTTCCATTCCCTTTACCTGATGGGATCATTTCTTATAAAAATAAAATAAAATCACAAAGTGAGTTCATGACTATTGTCTCACCTATTTCTGTCCTTTTTGTGTTATTGCCCTATTGGTTATTTTAAAAATAATAATTGCAGGAGCTGTCTGTGGTGTTTTGTGTGCTTCTTATAACCTTCTCCAGAGAAGTGATGTTTGCAATGTATCACATGGACTCATAAGGAGATCACAAGATTCTCTTGATATGTGTGAGTGTTGATTAAATATTTTAAAATGTGATCTACCATCTTGTAATTTTACTTATTGGGCGCAACATGGTTTTTGAAGTAAGTTTTACTTAAACCTGCCCCTTGAGGGTGCCACAATCTTGATTCTCCACATCCTCTCAAGCACCTGGAGCTTCAGTTGCCAGGAAATGACGTCAGTGATGTACTCATGCAAAGTAGTCCCTAGTTTATCTTGTCACAGTGCAATATTTTGCTACGTATGGACACCAGCCTCGCAACACTGGCAGTGTTGGCCCGGTCACCAAAACAGTGACTAGGGCACTAAAGCGTTAGAAATGCATATTCAAAATTAAATTGTTACGGAGCCCGGAGGACCTGGTATATTATTACCCAAAGGAGTTAAACCATTTACCAATGGTTTAATCCCTCAGAATGCGGCTCTCCAGCGGTACATTTTTCTCTCACTAGCATCCGGTTTATCCAATTCAGTTTGAGGAAGCACGTCCTGCAGCAGTGCATGGGCACCGTTGAATGACTTAGAGTGGTCATCTGAAACTATTAGCCAATCAGTAGATCTCCATTCATAAAAATAGGTATTGTTAATGGTTTAGCCCCTTTGGGTAAGAAAAACCACATATCACAAAAAAAAAACACATATCTTCTAGCGCCATAACAACTTAATGTCAGTGAAGTTACTATGTTGACGAGAGTGCTCCTAAGGACTGGGATTCCAGTATTGAAACTTATTCTGGTCCAGTGCAAGGCCATTTTATAGGGTTTAAATGAGCTGACATTTGGCCCAGATATGGCCCATGTGTGGCCCATGTTGTCTGGCTGTCACTGGGCCGTCATTCATTGTAGTAAGCTGAAAATTGGTTGTGTGCACCGGAGCTGAGCCAGAACAAAATTGCTATGTGGGATAAAAATGACTCCATAGCAGATATCACATTCTGGCTAGTACATGGGGGGTAGGACTGATGGATGTGCTCTGCCAAAGCAGTAATTTTATCACTAGCAGTAGTCTTCTATAAATGAAAAACATTGTCTGGATTATTCACGAAACTGCCAAATGTCAGATATTTAGAGTGAAGTCAAGGGAATATTATATCAGAAGCCAAAACAAATTCTCCAAGTTGCTCAGTTTGACTATTGTGACCGAGAGTTTCAAATGTACTTTGAATTCACTTTGCGCTCTTGACAATTCACACTTTATAACTCAGTAATTGCGTACATTGATTTAACATACTTACGTCAAAGAAATACAGGCTCGATTGACCTCGATCTGTACTGATGTGGGGGAACATATGAATATCTCCTATTTTAACTCACTGCACACGCAGCAAGGAACTGACTGTGAACAGAACAAAAAAAAACATAATGCATTTATTTTAAAAACGTTTTTTTATTTACTTTTCTGTTCTGTTTAAAAAATATTGTTTTACATTTTTTTTAAAAAAGCAAAATGTATTTTGGTTCTTTATTGGCACATTCAGTGAGTGTTTGGTTCATGAATGCAGATCAGTTACACAATTTTACACAAAGGAAGCTGTGTAGTTTTTTGTTTACATTATGTTTTCAACTTACATAAATAAACCCTTTTTTCTTTTTAACTATAAAATGTTCACTGGGAGCTCCTATCTGCCGATATGCGTAACTCAAATATTTCTCCAGGGTTTAAATAAACAATCTTTGGTGACAGCCAAAGTAAAGCTAAAGCAGTCTAAGGTTAAATCTTCCCTTTTAACCCACATTCACTTTTTAACTCTTCAGGTTCCAAAAACATGAACAGCGCCCCCCTCCAGCAATCAAATGGTTAGAATACAAATGAAAACATATACTGTACTTATATTTGGAAACTTTTCTGTTGTTTGAATAAGCAAAATAGGTTGAAATCATAGGGTTTTATCACACTATATTTTATAAGATAACTATTTCAAAGGTATTTCATAATTGATGAGACTGTATTTATATGTGAGTTTTTGCGCTCAAAATTTCGCCAGTAATGCGCAAACGAGCTATTCGTACACATTTGAGCGAGTTTAGAAGTGCTAAAAAAGTGACAGTTCCTTTTTGAAAGAGATCAGCATTTGCGGCTTACAAGAAGAAGAAAGTTCAAATTTTCACAATTTTATTTTAAATTCTCTTTCTCCAAGATTCCTGAAGATAATCAATACATATGCAGTTTTTCAAAATAAATTTTTAAGAAGGAAATCAATTTTATTTTTAAATCCTAGAATTTTGTTTTATGGCTATTCAATGATAAAAATAATAATAATATATAGTAGCGGTATATATGGGGAGAGTATTAGATATTTGTGATAAGCCTTTCTATATTATTATAGATATATTTACCACTTAGGTGCTCTAATGGGGCATGTCAGTTTCATTGTTTATCAAGGTAAATTAAATCGTTCGGCCCATTTGCTACCACTGAATCGCAAATATACGATTTTAGCTTTCAAACAAATCAACAAACTTATTTTGCATAAATGTGAACTTTGAGTTAAAGTAGAAATGAAAATACATTTTATGCTCCAAAAACCGCAAGTCCAATCCATGCGTTTACATCTATGGAAACCAGATATCACTGTCAAAGTTCACATGCTGTTTGTTCTCAAAGAAATATACTAACATTCTAAAACGAGTCCCACACATTTAACACAAATTGGATCTGACATTAATGATCATGAGATAGCAAGAAAGACATAGAAAATGCTTTGAATGTTCATACTCAAAAGCCCATTTACATCTCAATAGCTTTACGTTAGCATTTTAAAGGATCAGTTACATGACACTGAAATATTTCTTCTGGGACATATTCATATTGAACCTAGAAACAGGTTTATGTCTCTTTAAGTAGATCTGTTTTGTTATGATTTTTTTTTGTTTTTGTTTTTTTCTGACATAGTAGATGCATTTTATTCATACGAGGTTCTTGCTGGTCCAAAATATTGACAACTTTTCTCCTGAATGGACTCAGTGAAGGTTATAAAAAAAAGGGTTATATCTGTTTTATAAAACATGTTTGTGGAGCATTTCTCCATTGCCCTTATTTATTAGTTCTTTATCATTTTCCTCTTTGTGCTTTTTACATCTTTTTTTTTATGTCTTTTTTTTTTAAATGTTTGGTCATTAATGTTTGCTCCCAATGTGTAAATAAAAGGGTCCAAAAATATGAAAGACAGTCATTATTTTTTTAGCACAACAGAAATCACGCACAAAGGAGGCACACATATATAAAGGGTGGGGTAGTAATTAAATATGTAAGAAAATTGCCATATTCGTACAAAATTTAAGTGATCTTGAAAGAGAACATTATTTTTTTTTTTCTTTATACGTAACTTGCTTTTACCGGTACGTAATATCCAGAACTACATTTTTCATTTACCATATTTTCCACTTCCACCGAAAAAACGCAAGGGGACATGTTTAATCCACCCTCCCACTAAAAATGGCATGAAAGGCAGTAATTTAGTTTTTGGGATCAAACTATTTAATTGTTAGACTTGAAATGAATGAGACTATTAATTAATACATGTAAATGCAATTCAAATATGAGCAAAGGGCGAATGAAGCCTATCTCGAATTTGAACATATCAGAGCAGAGTAGAATGGTTTAGATTTTAAAATGTTATAGAATGTAGTTCTTACATATTTAACTCATTTGAAAATACTGACTGATCCAAAAGTGCAGGGTCTTGACTATTGCAGCCCCCTCCATAGATCCACTTTTTTCTCTAAATAATTTAACTAAGGTTTTTTTTTTTTCTGTCCATGATTTATGGTCCTTGTCTCATTTCATTACTATTTTCCATACACATTTTCAGGACCTTTTCTATGCTTTACCAATCCTCTCGAATGACTTACCTCATTCTCATCCTATACCCCACATTCCACAGTTTTAAATGTTCTCCAAAAGCCCATCTGTTCGGAGAAACTTGAAAATTACTCTCTAACAAAGTATTGCTCCAGTATTTTCCACTGCATTCAACCTTAGCCATCATACTTCTTCAAAGAATCGTCATTCACAGTTTTAATTTCCTTTGCAACGTAGTCAACTTCTTTTCTCTATCCATCATCCTACTCTCACAGCAGGCTTTGCTTTCACACGGGTATGGACTGCAATGATTTCTATACCAGTTTCCATCTATGGGTTCAAAGTTATGCAATTTTTTTGTGACAATGGAAGCAAATCTCTCCATGTGAGCAAATAAATTAAAACTGACTATTACCAAGAAAAATATTTCGGAAGCTCTGATGCCGATATAACCTAAACCAGTACTATTGAGTCACACACAGTTTTTCAGACTCACTTCCACCCTTAACCAAGCTATGTTAGCTGGAACAATTGATCACCCTAAACTAGATGCTAACCAAAGCAGGACACCTCATTCCGTTTTGGCATTTTGACCTTTATTTTCCAAATTCAGTTTTCTACTTACCCCAATTCACACTGTTTAGTGAATAAATGCATATTAGTTTGAGCAAAAAACAGGGTGCACTGAGAACGGACAACAGCTCAAATAGCCTGCTCTACGGTGGGTGCCCACTCAGATCTCGAGCTGGTTTTAGCTCATCTTGTGTCATTACAGAAAGAACCAGGGCCATTTTCATTGTAGACTGATTTTAACCCAAAAGGGTGAAACAGATCCAAACTGCAGGCCGGCTCACTCTGCACTAGAGATACAGCAACCCCAGACGATCGTTTCCACCTTGTTAGGCATCGTCAGTGAGGTACAGCCGATATCTTTCTAGGCAACGTGAGCAAGGGGTCCACGTCTGGATCACATTGTTCTCAGCACTCTTTTGCAACTTGTTTTTTGCTCTTCCAATGAATATTAGTTAGTTCAAGTTATTTTTCATAAGCTGGAAACATGTGGGAAACCCGTGGCATTTCGTGTTTTGGTATTAACCCAATACATTGATGTTACGGCTCGTGAAATTAAATGGTAGTGGGGCACCAGACTTTACCCTCAGAATACTCTGCCCCAAACTTGTTGAGCTCTGACCATTTTTCCACATGTTCTGAAAACCTGAGAAAATGGGATAGCATGACCTTTTCAACCTTATAAACCTATAGACACACATATAGGAGAAAAAAGAGTTTAAAGAGGTCTGACTCTCCCCTGATATTGTTAACAAATAACAGCCCTAGAAAGCAGAGCAATACTCAGGCATATATTTTAGGGCATCTAAGATTTTATGGCCCAAAGTAAAACTAATGAGTGACATCATAAATCCTGTTGGAGTAAACAAAGTATGTCTGAGAGGTTTAACTCCAAAAATTATGACTTTTCCATCAAAAATGCCCCAAAAATGTTGACATGGTTTTGTTTTCTAATACACACTTAACATTAGCCTTACCACAGCAACATATTTGATATTTTTTACAAGAACAACTGGGAGTACTATCGGGGCCAGATTAACATAGGGGCTGATGGAGCTGCAGCTCCAGGCCCATGCCCATGGAATAGGCCCATTGCTAAAAAAAATTATATTCTTCACATGTGGATGTAGGAAAACAAAACTGGTGTGGACTGGCTGACAATGAAATTATTTAAGGTTAAGCTGACTTTGCGTCCTATGCAAATGTTCTTGCTGCTTCAATCTCTCTAACACTGTGGCATGTTCCTTTTCTTCTACACTCACTACATACACCTTTTCTCTGTCCCAGACTGTGCAACACGATCTTCTGCCTGCTAGTAAGAAGGTTAGGAGAGGAATGAACTAGTGAGTAATAGGGGACAGTCCTTAGAAAGCATGGAGCGAGCGCATTATTAGATGCATTTATGCCAAGCCCAGGGTGCTGTCTGCATAGTATGCCCTTAGTTGGACAGCCTGCATGATGGGCAGGCGTCCTGACATGCATTCACGCCAGGCTGACCATCTAATTCCTCGGGCAGATATTTTTGGGCATGTTTGCCCCTTTGGGCAGTTCTGGTTATGTGATTCGTGTCAGTGGCCAGAGCGGACTGACCACTCACGCAGATCGGTCATGGGCCGGGGGTCAGTGGCAGTCAGGGGCCCTGACGGCTGCACAACCGTGCTCTGGCTGGGGAGATCAAATCAGAGATCTCCCCAGCCAGAAAAGGCCATAATTGTAGATTTTCAAGTGATAGGTTTCCCCTGCAATCTGTTGCACACTTAGTATTCCCCCTCTGACTCCCCATCCACACCCACCTTCTGAGGGAGACCTGCTAGTGATCCTGCTGCTTCTGCCAGGTCTCCTTCATGTGTGGCTGTGCAGAGCTCCGTGTGAGGGAAAGAGCTGGGGCCTGGGAAAGGGGAAGTTACTTCACTTCCTGCCCTGTCCTCTCCTCCAGAATCTACTGAAGCTTGACAGACAGCACTGGTATGTAAATATTTTTCAAGCTACTATCCCCACTTTACCCATCCCAGACCAAATGCCCCCTATCACCATCCGGCCACTATGCACCCCATTTCCTATCCCAGACTCTATGCCCATTTTCACCCATACCAGCCACCTATGCCTTCCTTTACCTATTCCAGCACCTATGCCCCCCTTCACCCCTCCCAGCCCCTATGGTCCCCTTTTACCCTTCTGTAACGGACCATTTCAGCATAAAAGGGGAAAAAATCCGTTTAGGCGATAATCCCCTTTTCTAGAGACAGGCACAGCTACTGCAGAACACCAAACTCCCGATCTGGATACGAAATAACACTCCGAACTGGAACAGCTGAACAAGAAAAGCATACAATCCGCTTACACTCTTGGCAGTCAGCTTACAATCCAATTCCCCCCAAGAACGAGACGACACTTCATTTTGAGGGTTTAAGCAGGAACTCAGGACTGGGACACCCAGTCTGGCTTTTATTACAAACAAGTACATACAGGACACTCCCAGGGGGAGGATGAAATTAACCAATCACAGGGATGTACCTCCCACACATTTCCTCCCCTTAGATTAGCACTTAATATAATTATACCGTACACCCTTTTCCCCAATTCCTGGATGTACCCCAAATACATATGCTACACCTCCAAAACAGGTATCCCCTGATAGCCCTTATTCAGGGGGACAACATATTCAAGAATCAGGTCATTCGGATGAATGGTTCGGGAGATATGAGGTTCCAAAGATTTGACCGACCGCATGGGTAAAGTATCCGAAAACAGTTCCATGCATTTTGGCCCTGCGGTCGGTCACAAACAAGTGAATGAAACAGACGAATTACTGGTGTTATAGAGACTAAGGGGGATTCGCATGAATCCCCTAGTTCGTACGTTTCTTTCTACCGAACGACGGGCCGTTCGGTAGTTTCCCCACGAAATCCTGGAAGTCTGGAGGTCTCAGCGGTGTTTGCCTAGTCGAGTGTCCGATTTCAGTTCCAGACACTCGACGGCAAAACACCGCTGTTCGGTAGTTTAAGATGGCCGCCGCCACGTGTTTGTTTCCCGAATGGCGGCCACCCAGAGGACAAAGACCACACTACACTGATTGCCAATTACCCGTTTGCAACATTGTTGCAAACGGTAATTGGAGGCACACTTAGTCCTGGGTGGTCTGGTTGTTCGGTAGTTTCCTCAATACAATGAATGGAGTGATTCTACCGAACAATCAGATGAATGCTGCATATATATATAACCCAGGTTAACTGCATACAAAAATACATACATGACATTAAAGTATTAAAGGCAGGATTACTGTACTACGCTCCACAGTCTTAAAGGTACAGTATCCCAAAAGTCCCCATAGATCCACGGATGGCCCTTAAAGGCCCAGTAGCAGTAATATACATTATTACATGCCCAAATATAGTTTTTCCAGTACAATATGTCCAGGGGCCATAGTCGCAGGGCAGGAGGCTAGCAACCAGGCTTCTCCAGTTCACAGTGGCGAAGTTGGTTTCGCCACACCTTCCCAGCCTATGTGTCTTCTTCTAACATTCTAGACTCTATGCCCCTTTTCACCCATACCAGCCACCTATGACCCCTTTACCCATCTCAGCCCCTATGCCCCCATTACCTATCCGAGACTCTATGCCCCCTTTTACCTATACCAGCCACCTATGCCCCTTAACCCATCCCAGCTCTTATGCCCCCTCTACCAATCCTCAACCCAGATCCAATGCCACCTCTACCCATCCCAGACCATATGCCCCCTTTCACCATCTGAGTACCTAATCCCCTTCAGCCAACCCCGAACCTATGCCCCCTTTACCCATCCCAGTCCCTATGCCCTCTTCACCCACACAACCCCTATGACTCCCTTCACCAACCATAGCCCATATGCCCCCTTTATCCATCTGAGCCCCTATGCCCCTTCACCCACACCAGCTCCTATGCCCTCTTTCACCCATACCAGCCACTTATGCCCCCTTTGCCCATCCCAGCCTCTATGCCCCTTCACACAACCCAGCCCCTATGCCCCAATTCACACATACCAGACCCTATGCCCCCCTCTACCCATCCAAGACCATATGCCACTTTCAGCCATCCCAGACCCTATGCCCCCCTTTACCCATACCAGTCCCTATGCCTGCTTCACCCAGCACAGCCACTAATCCCTCTCCACCCATCACAGCCCATATGTCCCCTTTACCCATCCCAGACCCCATGCCTCCCCTTACCCATCACAGCTCCTATGCCTCCTGCACCCACAACAGCCCCTATTCCTGCCTGCACCCATCTCAGAGCCTATACCCCCCTTTATCCATCCACCCTAGACCCTATGCTCCCTTTACCCACTACAGCCATATCCCTCTCATTCCCATCCCCACCACAGCCTCTATGCCTTCTTGCACACACACTCCTCAGCCTCTATCTCTCCTTGTAACCACCTCACCCTATGCCTTCCTGCACCCACTACAGCCCTTATCTATCTCATCCCTATCCCTCCCTATACCCACTACAGACCCTATGCCTTCCTGCACCCACTACAGCCCCCATCCCTCTCATCCCTATCCCTTCCTGCATTCACTACAGCTCCTATCCCTCACTGGACCCACTACAGCACCTATACCTTCCAGCACCTGATTCCGCCCCTACCACTCCTGTACCCTATACAGCCACTATCCCCCTGCACCTACTACAGTCCCTATCAGGGGCGTATTAGCCGCAAGGCAAACAAGGCATTTGCCTTGGGCGGCATTTTCCAGGGGGTGGCAAAAAAAGCCGCCCCCCAAATGCCCAAGGCAAATGTCTTGTTAGCCTTGCGGCTAACAGACATGCTGGGCTGCTGCTTGGCGGTCGGGCGGCGCTGTTGGGCGGCCGGCGAGGGAGCACTTCCCTTGAGCTGTCTGCTCAGCTCCCTCGCGCGCCGCACAGTGAGGCTGGGAGCCGGAATATGACGTCATATTCCGGCTCCGCCTACCAGCCTCACTGTGCGGCGCGCGAGGGAGCTGAACAGACAGCTCAAGGGAAGTGCTCCCTCGCCGGCCGCCCAACAGCGCCGCCCGACCGCCCAGCAGCCACTGGACCACCAGGGAAAAAAGAAGCCCCCCCCCCAGCATTCCCAAAGGTAAGGAGGCTGGCGGGGGGGTTAAAGTAAAAAAAAAAGCCACTGGACCACCAGGGAAAAAAGAAGCCCCCCCCCCCAGCATTCCCAAAGGTAAGGAGGCTGGGGGGGGGTTAAAGTAAAAAAAAAAGCCACTGGACCACCAGGGAAAAAAGAAGCCGCCCCCCCCCCCCCAGCATTCCCAAAGGTAAGGAGGCTGGGGGGGTTAAAGTAAAAAAAAAAGCCACTGGACCACCAGGGAAAAAAGAAAGCCCCCCCCCCCCCCCAGCATTCCCAAAGGTAAGGAGGCTGGGGGGGGGGTTAAAGTAAAAAAAAAAGCCACTGGACCACCAGGGAAAAAAGAAGCCCCCCCCCCCAGCATTCCCAAAGGTAAGGAGGCTGGGGGGGTTAAAGTAAAAAAAAAAAAAAAGTGTTAATGTGAGTGTCTGTTAGTGAGTGTGAGTGTGTGTCTGTCTGTTAGTGAGTGTGAGTGTGTGTGTCTGTTAGTGAGTGAGTGTGTGTGTGTGTGTCTGTTAGTGAGTGAGTGTGTGTGTGTCTGTTAGTGAGTGTGTGTGTGTGTGTGTCTGTTAGTGTGTGTGTGTGTGTCTGTTAGTGTGTGTGTGTGTGTGTGTGTGTGTCTGTTAGTGTGTGTGTGTCTGTTAGTGTGTTTGCCTGTGAGTGAGTGTGTGTGTGTCTGTTAGTGTGTGTGTTTGCCAGTGAGTGTGTGTGTCTGCTAGTTTGTGTCTGCTAGTGAGTGAGTGTGTGTCTGTTAGTGTGTGTCTGTTAGTGTGTGTCTGTTAGTGAGTGTCTGTTAGTGAGTGTGTTTGTCTGTTACTGAGTGTGAGTTTGTCTGTTACTGAGTGTGAGTTTGTCTATTAGTGTGTGTGTTTCTGTTAGCAAGTGTGTGTTTCTGTTAGCTAGTGTATGCGTATCTGTCAGTGAATGTGTGTGTGTGTATTTAGAATGCGGGGCGGGGTAAAGGTTGGGTGGGGGTGGCGCGCGGGGGGGGGGGGGGGGGGGGGGGGCGCCTGAGTTTTGTTCTGCCTAGGGCAGCACAAAACCAGGATACAACACTGGTCCCTATGCCCCCCACAACCTACTACGCCAATATTCCCCCTCATGCACTGTAGTTTCTATCCACACACATACTGCAGCCTTTGTATCTCCCAGACGCCTACTATAGCCACTATCCCACACACTTACAACAGCCCCTATCCACCCACACTCTGCAACACAACCAGCCCTCTCCACTAACATACGACACTGCAAAAGGCTCCATCCACACACACACACCCACAAGGAACCTCACTGTATGCACATAATCTCACAAGCATTCCCCACAAATTCAATACCACATGCAGCCTCCCTACACACATATCACAGGAGGCTTTCCCATCATTGCAATACTGCATACAGCCTCCTTATACACACAAAGACAATTATTACAACTACTTATATAGCACCAACATATTCTGCAGCGTAGTACAATAGGTAAAACAAGACAAACTATTAATTCTAGCTGAACACGTTGACATGCAGGAATACAACATTACAAGCAGCATCCCACACACGCAACCACACAAGTAGCCTCCAAACACGTGTTTGGAGGATACTTGTATGGTTACACATGTGGGGGAGGCTGCTTGTGATGTCACCAACAAACACAGAGGATTTTTAATTAAATGTGCTTTATTTCCTTTTATTAATAACAGGGCGTGAGGCATGCCAGTAAGGGTTAATCTATTCAAAAACACTGTTTTGGTTGGATTATGTGTGGGAGACTGGGAGTCATGACTGTTTGGCTCTTACACAGCCATTCTGGTTGCTGGGTAGCACGCACATAGTATCTGTGTAAGAGCTGCACAAAGACCTTGCACCAGGAGGGAGGCCCTTGATCTCCTACTGACCGAGGGCCCTGTGAGTTGTCAATACGCCCCTGTCAGTGGCCCACCCTTTTACTTTGCCCACCGAAATCCTGCTTCACTGGACACTGCTGTTAGAGGTTATGTATTTACTTAAAAGATGAAAGTGAGACATTAGCATAGGGTATGTGTTTTCTTAAAGCTATATCCTATGGGTTTCCCTCCAGCACCATCTCCACCAGATACACAGGACCAGATTAAGAGCCTATTGGGCCTGGTGCTGACAATTATGATGGGCCTAATTACAGAAAGCACTAAAACAGTCATATCTCCCAATCGTCATGTATCTGGTGGAGATGGTCAAGCATGCCCAAAAATATCTGCCCGAGGAATTAGATGGTCAGCCTGGCGTGAATGCATGTCAGGACGCCTGCCCATCATGCAGGCTGTCCAACTAAGGGCATACTATGCAGACAGCACCCTGAGCTTGGCATAAATGCATCTAATGATGCGCTCGCTCCATGCTTTCTAAGGACTGTCCCCCTACTACTAACTAGTTCATTCCTCTCCTAACCTTCTTACTAGCAAGCAGAAGATCCTGTTGTACAGTCTGGGACAGAGAAAAGGTGTATGTAGTGAGTGTAGAAGAAAGGGGACATGCCACAGTGTTAGAGAGATTGAAGCAGCAAGAACATTTGCATAGGACGCAAAGTCAGCTTAACCTTAAATAATTTCATTGTCAGCCAGTCCACACCAGTTTTGTTTCCCTACATCCACATGTGAAGAATATAATTTTTTTTAGCAATGGGCCTATTCCATGGGCATGGGCCTGGAGCTGCAGCTCCATCAGCCCCTATGTTAATCTGGCCCTGCAGATACATGACGATTGGGAGATATGACTGTTTTAGTGCTTTCTGTAATTAGACCCATCATAATTGTCAGCACCAGGCCCAATAGGCTCTTAATCTGGCCCTGAGTACTGCCCTATCTGTTCCTATGCATAAGCCTCCATTGCAATATATATATATATATTTATACATCTATATAATATATTGCTAGTCTGTTAAAAGCAAAGTTTAAACCATGTTTACCTTTAAATAAACTTCATTGAAAAAAGGAGTTTTTGTTATATCCCAAAGTAACAAATATAAAAAAAATGACTATAGAAAAGAATAATCAGTAAATTAATAATTCCATTCAATACTTTGTATTGAAGCTCAGAAAAAACACACAAATAAATAGTATTAAAGTTACAGGGATTTTAGAATAGATTTTAGAATAGAATTTTGCAATCACCAGAAGCTGTTAGTAATTCAATGAAATCTGTCTTTGATTTAATTTTAAAAAGTAAAAATATTTTTTCTTTTTTAAATCAGCATTCCGTACCAGAACAAGCAACACATTGCAAAATAAAAGATTTCTGTTGACTGTTGAGCAGTTTGCTATTTAAGAAAATGTTGGTGCGATATTGTTTCCACTACACTTCCACAAGTCAAAAGATGAAAATTGTACAGCACTGCGGAATATGTTGGCGCTTTGCGAATAATCACATAAAAATAATTGTTTACTATGTGCTTAGTGCAATGCGTCTTCCTCCCATCCAGAGGTAAAGGGGTTAATGTAACATGCGTGATGAAGAAAAATTTCCTTAATTATACAGCGGCTTGCGAAATGACATAGTAAGTACTGTTTTTTTTTTTTTTTACAACCTCTTTTGAGCTTGTGCTTTGTTATAAACAAACTTTGATAATGCTCACGCAGTAGGCACCTTTCTTTCATGTTAAGTGGCATGTGCCAAATTGGTAGCTCCCATACCATTATCAAAAATAACAGAGTAAGAAAGGGAACATCTGGACTGAGGCTGCTGCCTGTCCTTATTTTAGAAGTTCCCCTTTGATCTTTTGCAGAGGTTTTCTATAGAGACTTACAAATCAATAGCCGTTCCCCTGTTATGGACTCGTTGGGTTATTGCTTCGGATGGAAGTCGTATTCTTGTTCAGACAGCCTTCCCAATATTACCAGGACCTCTTTTCGTGGAATAACATAATTATTAAACCACTCTGGTGCCTATAGTAGTTAATTATTTCCTTGTCATGCTTCCCAGATTCAGGTTAAAGTAGCTTTCAAGACAGTTCTATTTCCCATTATAGACCTATTGAGGTTATAAACTACTTGAACCCACTAATTAAATCAAGATCTTGTTCAAATTACTTTTGTATGATGCAAACTCTTTTAAACAAGAATTTACTAAGAAAATACACCTGGGTTGAAAGAGCCACACTCATTTTGATAAGGGAACGATCTACAGTTTGGAACTTGATACATGGAAATTTTAGAAGTGTCTGATTTTCCTTTCTGGATCTCTGACGAAACCTAATTATTAAAGCAAGCAAAGTGGGGAGAAATACACATTGCAAGTCATTGGGGCAGCTTGTGATCTACGTCGTTATTATCTCGACCTTAGAGATTTCCACCCACGTCTCTTATTCCTAAGAAAACATGGAACTGTGAAGTTTATAAACCCATCCAAAGGGTAAAGGATGCTACAGGAGGAGTGCAGACAAGTCAGGAACAGAATGGGGAAGACCGTGAGGACAATCTGAACAACTTTTAGCTTTAAGCAAACCTTACAATTGGCCTCTACTTTAGCAATCTAAAAGCTTGGTGGTATATTCTAACTTTGTGGTTCATCCATTTTGTGTTGTATTTAAAGTAACAGGTTTGTGCAAATTAGTGAACAATTACAGGGCAGGGCTGGGCAGGGAGAGTGGTGGAGGGGGGGGGAGAGAGACACACAGACTACCTAGGGTGGTGGGCCCCTCGGTGCAGCCGAGGAACGTGATGATAAGCTAGCGGAGCGTATACCGGGCTAGCCACGGCAGGACACACGGTGTCAATGGCATGGGCAGGACTCCAGGCACTAGCACGCCCCACCCGCTCCCACTGCTGGCCCACAGACCAAACAGCTTTGTTTATTACCTGTTAAATGCATTACACAGGATGGTATAAGTAGTGGTTTAAATGCTTAGACATCAGAATGATCATATGCGAACAGGCAGAGGTGGGTGTTTACAGACAGACCAATCTTATATCGAGAGTAGACATGAGAACAGCTAGTTAATGTAATGTACAGCAGAACCAGAATATCCTAATGTATACAGCTCGATGCGCATCTCGATCTGTCTGAAATTGTGAACCAAATCTGAAACCTGCGTGTTTCACCATACTAACCACATACCTTTATCCTTTCTGTAACTCTATAAAATTCTTTAATAAAAAAAAAAGAAATTAAAAAAACAAAAACATTTGTGAACAATTGTAAAATTCAATAAAAGTATTCAAAAGCGTGTCCTGCAAAATTTAAAGGAACATCCTAAGAGTCTATGAGCACCACCCAAATGTTTATTATAAAACCATATTAACCCTTTAAGGACGGAGGCAATGTTAAAGTTCAGAACCAAAACAAAACCTGGAATCTGAGCTATATGTCTGTTCAACCATAATTTACCACTTTCATGTTAAATGCACCCACACTTATTATATATAATTTTGTTCAGGAGAAGTAGGGCTTTCATTTCACATCAAATATTTACATAAGAAACATAACTGCAGTGTGAGCAATTAAGAAATGTTATTTTGCAAGTTCTTCATGGCATTTTAACTGTGAATGTCATGATACTGTTAGCTTTTACTGCAATAAAATACATATATTTATATGCTGTGATATTCCACGTGTGATGCACCCCCATGTACAGGTGTCATGGTGTTTTGGAAAGTTACAAGGTCAAATAAAGAGCTTACCCATTTCAGTTTTTACACATTGAAATCTGCCAGATTGGTTATGTTGCCTTTGAGACCATATGGCAGCCCTGGAATAAGTATTACCCCCATCATGGGTTCCCATTTGCAAAAGTAGACAACCCAGAGTATTCAATATGGGGTATGTCCAGTCTTTTTTAGTAGCCACTTAGTCACAAACCCTGATCAAGGTTAGTGTGAGGAAATGACTCTGCTGGGTTTTGAACCCTGGATTTCATGCTGCTAAACCTCTGGATTTCACCGGCCTGCCTTTTGCAAATTTACCTGAAATCTAATAACCTTTGACTCTACAAGCAATGGTATCAGTGACAACTCTCTTCAGCTGTGTCTGCTCAGGTGTCTGGTTCTTGGCCTATAAAAGCCACTTCCTGTCTCTGTACCTTTGCCAGATTATTGTGGTTCCTGTACTCTCTAATCAAGCTTGTTCCTGTTTCTCCTACCTGTTGCTGAATTTGGACCGTTTTGACTTTGCTGCTTCTCCTTCCCACTGACCTCGGCTTGCCGCACTACGATTATCATTTTTCTGTTCTAGTCTCCCATCTCTGCTTAAGACCAGACAGCCACTCAAGGCTCAGGGGCTCAACTACCTGGGTAACGAGTGGCTACCTCTGGCAGAAAACATTGCTGATCTGGCTACTGGACTCCAAAACTTTGTTCAGATATTCAGAGATTTGTGGGGTTTGCCAATTTTTACAAGCGTTTCATTAAGAATTTCTCTGTCGTTATTACACCGATCACTGAACTTACACGTAAAGGGACTCCTTTTCAGTGGTCCAATAAGGCTGACACTGCATTTTCCAGATTAAATACTCTGTTTACATCTGCCCCTATCCTGGTACATCCTCAGCCAGAATTGCCATTTACTGTAGAGGTAGATGCTTCTGCTTCTGTCTCAAAGGACTGGACCTAAGATGTTGTTACATCCATGTGCCTTCTATTCCTGCCAGATGTTACCAGCAGAAATTAAATTATGACATAGGAAATAAAGAACTTTTGGCTATAAAAGCTGCCTTCACCGAATGGAGACATCTCTTGGAGGGAGCCACCCATCCAATAACTGTCCTCACAGATCACAAAAATCTGGAATGTATTCAATCAGCTAAGAGACTGTCAGCCAGACAAGCACGCTGGTCCCTATTTTTCTCAAGGTTTAATTTTTTTATTTCATACCGCCCTGGTTCCAGAAATGGCAAGGCGGATGCCTTGTCTAGGATAGCTGACCCCCTCCATACTACAGTAACCAAGGCCACCATCTTGCCGGAGAGTAGATTTTTCAGGAGTTACCTTTCCTTCTGATCTAATGTCTCGCATTAAAAGGGGCTACGCTGAAGATCCAGTTTTTCGTGATCCTCCTCGTGATCTTCATATGACCATGCCTAATGGGTTTTGGATTTTTCAACAATGTCTGTTTGTTCCAGAATCAGTGCGACTGGACGTTTTACGTCTCTACCATGACTCAAAACCAGCAGGTCATCCAGGAATCCGAAAGACACAAGAACTACTTACCCGATCCTTTTGGTGGCCTAAATATTATGATGATGTTAAGAAGTATGTGTCCTCTTGTGATGTATGTGCCAGACATAAGACTCCTCGCTCATCCCCTGTTGGCTTGCTTCAACCTCTTCCGATTCCTCATCGTCCCTGGGGATCTATATCCATGGACTGTATTGTGGAACTACCTCCCTCTTAAGGAACACACTACCATTCTTGTTGTTGTGGACCGGTTAACTAAGTTGAATCATTTCATACCAGCTCGTGTTCTCCCTTCAGCTAAACAGACTGCTGACCTAGTTATTCTGGAAATATTTCGCTTGCATGGAGTGCCTGATGAAGTCATTTCTGACAGGGGAGTGCAGTTTACATCTCAATTTTGGAAATATTTTTGTTCTATTCTAGGTATTAATGTAAATCTGTCGTCAGCTTTTCATCCACAAAGTAATGGACAGACTGAGTGAACCAACCAGACTTTAGAACAATATTTGCAGTGCTATATTAGTTACCTGCAGGATGACTGGCTGGATTTTCTACCCACGGCGGAGTTTGCCTATAACAATGCCCAACACTGCTCCACTTCTCTGAGCCCATTTTTTGCCAATTATGGTTACCATCCAACCTTTCTAGTGAGTCTCCCAATTACTACTTCCATTCCTGCAGTCACTGACCGGCTAACCGCCTTACGAGATTCCCAAGAACTGTTGAAGGAGACTCTTTCGGAGGCTCAGGAATGTTACAAAAGAGCTGCTGATAGGCATAGAAAGGAGGCCCCAGTTTATCATGTTGGTGACAAGGTTTGGCTGTCAACAAAGAATCTTAAGCTTAGGATTCCTTCTCATAAATTGGGTCAAAAGTTCATGGGACCTTTTGAGATCATCGCTCAGATCAATGCTGTCACCTTCAGTCTGCAACTTCCGGATTCCATGAAAATACATCCGGTGTTTCACGTTGCACTGCTTAAACCTTTTCATGAAAATACTTTCCCTGGTCAAGCCCTGCCTGCTCCACCACCAGTCCTCGTGGATGGTGAAGATGAATACGAGGTGGAAAAAAATCTTGACTCCAGGAATTTTCCGCAACAAGCTTCAATATTTGGTTCATTGGAAAGGCTATGGTGAGGAGGATAGATCATGGGAACCAGTGGACAATATTCATGCTCCTGATCTTCTTCAGTCTTCCCACGCACAGTACCCTGCTAAACCAGGAAATAGGGCATCCAGAGGCTGTGCCTGTAGAGATGGGGGTAATGTGAGGAACTGACTCTGCTGGGTTTTGAACCCTGGATTTCATGCTGCTAAACCTCTTCCTTACCAGTACACCGGCCTGCCTTTTGCAAATTTACCTGAAATCTAATAACCTTTGACTCTACAAGCAATGGTATCAGTGACAACTCTCTTCAGCTGTGTCTGCTCAGGTGTCTGGGTCTTGGCCTATAAAAGCCACTTCCTGTCTCTGTACCTTTGCCAGATTATTGTGATTCCTGTACTCTCTAATCAAGCTTGTTCCTGTTTCTCCTACCTGTTGCTGAATTTGGACCGTTTTGACTTTGCTGCTTCTCCTTCCCACTGACCTCGGCTTGCTTCACTACGATTATCATCTTTCTGTTCTAGTCTCCCATCTCTGCTTAAGACCAGATGGCCACTCAAGGCTCAGGGGCTCAACCACCTGGGTAACGAGTGGCTACCTCTGGCAGAAAACATTGCTGATCTGGCTACTGGACTCCAAAACTTTGTAACATCATATCATTACAGTTAGTGTTCATATTTTTTTTTGCATTTTTCACACACAAAATGCACCTTCACGGATGATGTCATTGTTCTTATATGTTTTACTGAGACTACTGCGATGTCTCATAAGTAAAACAATACCCATGTACAGGCTTTATGGGGTTTTGGAAAGAATCAAATAGGGCTTGTGAATTAAATTCTCCGTGTTGTCAGGCAGGTCCCCCAATATACCATATACCATTAATAAAATAATATAGATAGATAGATATATAATTGTGATACAGAATTACGCTATGTATCTCTCTCTGTTTCTTTTTTAAAGGGATTTCTGCATTTCTCTGAGCTCCTACATTCACTACGTTATCTGGACTTCCTTTTTTTCAGGACTTTGTTACAGAACTGTATACACATTACTTTTTCCATATTTTTTGGATACTTTGTTATATGACTTTTCTATTTTGGCATATAAATGCACCTTTTTTAATTTTAAGGGGATTATTCACTAAGCGCTGAAACTTATATGCATATTTGTTTTTTAGAATTGGGGAAAATTCTTTTTCTGTTTTAGCAGCTATTATTATTTGAGTACCTGAGGTACTACATTTATTATATTATCTTGATTGGCTATTGACTTGTTACGTCGGCCGTTTATTTTCAACTTGCGCTCTCTTTATAACTATATATATATATATATATATATATATATACACACACTTATAGAATTATAATTAGATTACATATATAATTTCATTGTACGTTTATACTATTTGTTATTTATACATAATTATGTTATTTAATTAATTTATATATTGCGGATCTTGCGGATCTGCCAGGCAACCCAGGCAGTTCCCCTGGAGCCAATCCTGTCAATCAAGCCGATCAGAGTCATGTGATCGTGGTGTCGGATCAGCTGTATTGGCTGCTGGGGACTGCTTGGGTTGGTGTGATCGGCGTGGAGGTAATGTATTTGGACAGGAGGAAGGGCCAGATCGTTAGTGCCACCCTAATAGCATTAAAGCCCTCCTTTTTGTAGGACAGCATAGTACACCCTGACATTGGGAATAGGTTAAAGCAGTTTAACAAAAAAAATACCCCTTTTCCACTTTATCAAATTCTCAATATTACTTCTGTGCAGCCTGAACAGTAGTGATTCGCTAGGAGCACCAGATGTGACAAAAGCAAACTTGAACAGCACCCACAAACTTTTTGCACCATGACCACCCTGATGGTGCATAGAGTTCCTTGTTAAGGTGCAATATCTAGACCACAAAATGGAATGGCTGGTTAAGTAGAAAGAGAGATTGAATACTCCTTGAAAAGTATTCGAAAGGCAACAGAATGTCTCCTAGATTAATTGCATTGCTTTATATATAAAATAGTATTATATATATCATATAATAATAGTAATGCCCTGCTGATTATAGATGCGTGCAATATATTGGAACTTCCTATTTGGTCTAAAACCAATATTTTTATACGGTATCCTTTTAAAATAAACAGACAGTGATCCGCACAGATGTGGAAACCTGCAGCTACCATCTTATCACTGATAAAAAGCCCTAATCACAGGCTGCATGAGGCACAAATTGAGCCATTTTCAAACTCTAGTCGTTTGATTGTTATTGTTACTGCTTGGTCTGTTTGCTTCTCTTGCGTCTTTTAATTTATTTTGCTATGGTTTGAGTCACATTAAGTGTTATCAGAATTGCTGGGGCCATATGGAAGCTCTTTGATATAATCATCTGGGTTAACTGCCCTGAATCCCATGTTTTGGTTCTCATAAAACTAAAATTGTATCCACTCTATCCGCTTATTATACAATGCACACTAGGGCCCACTCCCCCCCCCCCCTTCCAAAGAAACTTTAAAGGATTAAAAAATGACTAAACAACATATCACGGACAGAGAAGTGAAGACTACACTGTATACATTGCTGCTCTGTACTAGCCCACATCCACTTATAACAAAGTGTCTGTCTTTAATCGAATGAACACTGCTAATCACTGCCATAGGAAATCAGAAGATTTAAGGATCTGGTTTTGCAATATGGTTACAGTAACATAGGGAAAAAATCAGATGGAATGGGATAAATATGCTGAAAGTCCATGGGTCTGTTTTTATCAGCACAACCCATGTATAATTGGGTTTTATTTAATATATTTATTATTAATTTTAGCTATCCTACTTAGCACCTATAATATCTAATAAAGTCTGAATATCTTGTTTTCAGCTTTACATTTGCTTTTGTTGGAATGCTGTGCTTTTATGTTTTGTTTGTGTTCTTATATCTGCTGCTAGGAATGTGTGCACATATATGGTCAAGTAAGCAATATTTGTGAGTGACTCAGCACTAAAACAGTTTATAAAGTACTTTTTATTTTTTTTAAAAAGCTAATAATTACATGCACACATAAACATCTTGCATGGTATGCAGAGCATGATGTCAATATACAGTAAATGCAATTATATTTCTAAAATAACGCTATTTAACACTGCCAAAGCAATCTTTATCAATCTCTGGAATGCTAATGTAATGTTTACAGTGAAATGATAAGGTCCATTCACTCCTCCCCCTTTTTGACTGTAGGCATGATATCCCTCAGTGAAACTTCCTGTACTGTTTGAAAGCAGGGGATGAATTGACATTTTTAGCAAATTTACAGGCATCGGTGACTAGTGGCTGCTGGTAGAGACATTTCTTCCTCCATAGGCTGGTAATCAAAGCTAAAGTATAAATGCAGAGGAGTGTAGCTTTATAGATTAGATTTAATACAAAAAAATACATGAAAATAACAATGTTTACACTCAATTTTTGTATTGAAGGAGTAAATCC